>NC_087277.1:1800000-2095000 GCF_015220805.1 Pogoniulus pusillus
CAAGCTCAGCCAGCCCAACCTAGCACCCAGCCCTGGCCAATCAACCAGACATGGCACTAAGTGCCCCAGCCAGGCTTGGCTTCAACACCTCCAGGCACAGCCACTCCACCACCTCCCTGGGCAGCCCATTCCAATGCCAATCACTCTCTCTGACAACAACTTCCTCCTAACATTCAGCCTAGACCTGCCCTGGCACAGCTTGAGGCTGTGTCCCCTTGTTCTGTTGCTGGGTGCCTGGGAGAAGAGCCCAACCCCACCTGGCTGCAGCCTCCCTTCAGGCAGCTGCAGACAGCAATGAGCTCTGCCCTGAGCCTCCTCTTCTGCAGGCTTTTGGAGACTCACTGCTGGGAACCTAAGTATGTTTCCCTTCTACTCCAAGGGTAGTCTTAGGCTTTGGTATATCTCTTACACTAAATTCAGAGAGCTTTCTAAGAGTGAGGTGTGAAAGAAGGCCTTGGAATACAAGATATTGCCAGCCTTTGGGATTAAGCATTCCCATTGCAAAGAAATCCTTTACCTGCCTTTCATCAATGGTTCTAAGGCAGAAACTAGACTCTCATAGCTGACACTGCTCTGATTGCTAGATGAAGAGTTAGAAACACAGGGTTTGTCTACTAGTAATCTTCAACCAGTGTCACTGTGAAACTCAAAGAAAACTCTGTGAACTCAAATTAAATGGATAATTTCACACACTGTGTCTTAGATTGGACATTAGGAAAAGGTTTTTCATGGAGAGAGTAATCAGAGACTGGAATGAGCTGCCCAGAGAGGTGGTGGAGTCACCCAGCCTGGATGTGTTTAAGGGTGGTTTGGATTTGGAGCTTATGGTTTAAGGTGAGTGTTGTAGAGCAGGGTTCTAGGTTGGGCTTGGTGATCCTGAGGGGCTTTGCCAGCCTGCATGTTGCTGTGATTATCTGTGTTTGTTCTCTACCAGTGGAAGTCTGCTTTCAACATCTGCTTTGAATTCCTTCTATGCTTTGAATTTCCTTTTTTCTGTCAGCTAGCCACTGCTGTACCATTATTTATTAGCTATTTATAAGCTGAGAGCTCACTCCTGACAGCAGTCTGACAAAACCACCACTGAATGTCTGTGCCTTCTGAAGCCAGCACTGCTGTGCTGTAAAAGCTTGGGTGAGCAGGTAGTGGTGGAAGGTGTTGTCTGGTCTAGAAATCATAGAATCTTGGAGTGATTTAGGTTGGAAGAGACCTAAAAGCTCATCCAATTCCAACCCCCTGCCATAGGCAGGGACACCTCCCACTGGAACAGGTCACTCAAGGCCTCATCCAACCTGGCCTTGAACACCTCCAGGGAGGTTGTGGAGCACAGAATCACCCAGTGAGATCAGAGATCCCATTGGGTGATTCTGTGCTCCACAACCTCCCTGGGCAGCCTGTGCCAGGGTCTCACCATGCTCACTGCAAACAACTTCTTCCTAACATCCACTTTCAATCTCCCCTCTGTCAGTTCAAACCCATTCCTTCTCCTCCTGTCATTACCAGACCTTGTCAATAGTCCCTCCCCAGCCTTCCTGTAGCCCCCTTCAGATCCTGGAAGGCCACTCCAAGCTCTCCTCCAAGCCTTCTCTTCTCCAGCCTGCACAGCCCCAACTCTCTCAGCCTGTCCTCACAGCAGAGCTGCTGCAGCCCTCTCAGCATCTTGGTGGCCTCCTCTGCACTGGCTCCAACACTTCCATGTCCTGCTTGTGCTGGGGGCTGCAGAACTGCCCCCAGGACTGCAGGTGGGGTGTGAGGAGAGCAGAGCCAAGGGGCAGAATCCCCTCCCTTGCCCTGTGCCCACACTGCTCTTGCTGCAGCCCAGCACAGGGTTGTGTCTGGGCTGCACTCACCCTGCAGGCTCCTGTGGAGCTTTTCATCAGCCCAGACCCCCAGGGCCTGTTCCTCAGGGCTGCTCTCAGCCATTCCCCACCCAGCCTGCAGCTGTGCTTGGGACTGCCCTGACCCAGGCACAGGACCTTACACTTGGCCTTGTTGAATGCGCTGAGGTTGGCCTGGGCACAGCTCTGCAGCCTGTGCAGCTCCCTCTGGATGCATCCCTGCCCTCTAGCAATTTGAGGGATGGTATCCAGATGAAAGACATTTTTGCTGATTCAAGGCCTGAGCCAGTTTGGGAGGCTGGCTTTTGATTCAGCATGCTGCCATTAATTTGGTTAGTCATTGCCATTATGATTCATTTCACTCTGTGTAACCGACTGCTGCACAGCAAGTGACAGCTGAGCCATGCGTTATCTAACAGCTGGGCAGATAGCACCACTGTCACGTTCACCAGGCTGAGGGTTGTGCTGTCACTGGACATGTGTTTTATCACAGAAGGGCAGGGGCTGGAAGGGCCCTCAAAAGCTCATCCAGGCTGAGCCCCCTGCCAGAGCAGCATCACCCAGAGCAGATCACACTGGAACGCATCTGAGCGTTGAATATCTCCAGAGAAGATGCTCACAACCCCCCTGGGCAGCCTGTTCCAGGGCTCTGTCACCCTCACAGGGAAAAAAACCTTTCTTCACGTTTCCATGGAGCTTCCTATGCCTCAGCTTCCACCACTGCCCCTGCCCTGTCACTGAGCATCACCCAGCTGAGCCTGGCTGCAGCCTCCTGGAACTCACCTTGCACATCTTCATAACCATGAGTGAGGTCATCTCTCAGGCTCCTCCTCTCCAAGCAGCACAGCCCCAGCTCCCTTAGACTCTCCTTGCAAGGGAGATTTTCCATTGCCTTCATCATCTTCGTGGCTCTGTGCTGAACTCTTTCAAGCAGTTCCCTGAGGTCCTTCTTGAACTGGGGGGCCCAGAACGGGACACAATATCCCAGATGTGGCTTCACCAGGTCATAGGGGGATGAGAACCTCTCTCAACCTACTAACCTTTCTAATACACCCCAGGATGGCTCTTGGCCTTCTTGGCCACCAGAGCACACTGCTGGCTCATGGGCATCCTCCCATCCACTAAGACCCCCAGGTCTGCCCAGGTGCCTGCAAACATACTGTGGAGAGCCCTGCAATGGCACTGAGCCAAGAAAAGGTATTTCCAGGGTAGCACACAGAGAAAATAATGGGCATTGAAAGTGTTGAATTTTGCTGGCTGCTTGCTATCTGAACATGCAGGTGGCCTAGAGATGAATGAAATTGAATGGGCTGCAGCTGAGCACTGCTGTGCATTGATACATTTCAAATTATTTAGGCATGGTTGGAAGAGAAGTGTTTTTAGCTGCTGCGTGGTGCGGCGGCCACGGAGTCTGCTGAGTGCTCCCCTCCAGTATTTGGTCTGAGTTACAGATCTGAGAAGTCTTTGTAGCACAGATACTCTCCTGTCTCAGGGCAGGCTTTACTTGGAGAGAGGCAAACCAAACGTTCAGGTAGAGTTTTATCTCTTAGTGGGAATGCTCTTACTTGTTCTGCACAAACCAGGGTGCTAATACCTGTAGAGTTAGGCCAGGCTCTGATGCTTGTGCCCCAGCTTCGCTTCTCAGGCATGAAGTGTTTCCTAGCACTGATGCTTCTGCCCCAGCTTCACTGCTCAGGCATGAAGTGTTTCCTAGCACTGATGCTTCTGCCCCAGCTTCCCTTCTCAGGCATGAAGTGTTTCCTAGCACTGATGCTTCTGCCCCAGCTTCACTTCTCAGGCATGAAGTGTTTCCTAGCACTGATGCTTCTGCTCCAGCTTCCCTTCTCAGGCATGAAGTGTTTCCTAGCACTGATGCTTCTGCCCCAGCTTCCCTTCTCAGGCATGAAGTGTTTCCTAGCACTGATGCTATTGCCCCAGCTTCGCTTCTCAGGCATGAAGTGTTTCCTAGCACTGATGCTTCTGCCCCAGCTTCACTTCTCAGGCATGAAGTGTTTCCTAGCACTGATGCTTGTGCCCCAGCTTCCCTTCTCAGGCGTGAAGTGTTTCCTAGCACTGATGCTTGTGCCCCAGCTTCACTTCTCAGGCATGAAGTGTTTCCTAGCACTGATGCTTCTGCCCCAGCTTCACTTCTCAGGCATGAAGTGTTTCCTAGCACTGATGCTTGTGCCCCAGCTTCCCTTCTCAGGCATGAAGTGTTTCCTAGCACTGATGCTTCTGCCCCAGCTTCCCTTCTCAGGCATGAAGTGTTTCCTAGCACTGATGCTTCTGCCCCAGCTTCCCTTCTCAGGCATGAAGTGTTTCCTAGCACTGATGCTTCTGCCCCAGCTTCCCTTCTCAGGCATGAAGTGTTTCCTAGCACTGATGCTTGTGCCCCAGCTTCACTGCTCAGGCATGAAGTGTTTCCTAGCACTGATGCTTCTGCCCCAGCTTCACTTCTCAGGCATGAAGTGTTTCCTAGCACTGATGCTTCTGCCCCAGCTTCCCTTCTCAGGCATGAAGTGTTTCCTAGCACTGATGCTTCTGCCCCAGCTTCGCTTCTCAGGCATGAAGTGTTTCTTAGCACTGATGGTTGTGCCCCAGCTTCCCTTCTCAGGCATGAAGTGTTTCTTAGCACTGATGGTTGTGCCCCAGCTTCCCTTCTCAGGCATGAAGTGTTTCTTAGCACTGATGGTTGTGCCCCAGCTTCACTTCTCAAGCATGAGGTGTTTCTTATCACAGCAGGGTGATAAGGGTTGGAAAGGACCTCTGCAGATCCTTGAGTCACAGGATCACAGGATGTTAGGGTTTGGAAGCAACCCAAGGAGATCCTCAAGTCCAACCCCCTGTCAGAGCAGGACCAGAGAATCTAGTGCAGGTCACACAGGAACACATCCAGACAGGACCTGAAAGGCTCCAGAGAAGGAGACTCCACAGCCTCTCTGGGCAGCCTGTGCCAAGGCTCTGTCACCCTTACAGCAAAGAAGTTCTTCCTCATGTTGTGGTGGAACCTCCTGTGCTGTAGTTTCCTTTCACTGCCCCTTGTCCTGTCCCAGGGCACAGGTGAGCAGAGGCTGTCCCTGTCCCTTCCTTCCTGACCCTCAGCCCTCAGATATTTACAGACATTGCTCAGATCTCCTCTCAGCCTTCTGCTCTGCAGCCTACACAGCCCCAGGGCTCTCAGCCTCTCCTCCTCAGGCAGTGCTGCAGTCCCTTCAGCATCCTTGTAGCCTTTCATTGGACTCTCTCCAGTAGATCCCTGTCCCAGAACTGGATGCAGTATTCCAGGTGGGATCTCACTAGGGCAGAGTGTTCAGTAATGAAAAGGAATATGGGTTCAAGCTGTGCCTTTGTTTAGACATCCTGACTTTGCCTAATGACGCTTAAAAATCTATTTAAACCCCAGACATTCACTGAAAGCTGAAGTTTCACTCTGGGACTTGAGTCTTTAATAGTCAGGGGGGGTCTAGATTTGTTTTTTTATCCACTGTGCCTGTAAAGAATGTCCAATGTTGCACTTAGGTTGGATGTTAGGAGGCAGTTCCTCAGGGAAAGAGTCATTAGACCCTGGAATTGGCTGCCCAGGGAGGTGGTGGAGTTGCCACCCCTGGAGGTAAGGCAAGCTTGGCTGTGGCACTGAGTGCCATGGTTGGTGTGATGGTGTTAGGTCATAGACTGGACTTGATGATCTTGGAGGTCTGCTCCAGCCTCACTCATGCTCTCATTTTGTGATGTACTCTTTAGAGAGAAAGGCTTTCCTGGACACTCAGCAGTCCAACTCCTTAGCTTTGTGGGCCACCAAAGAAGTAAACCCACCCTTGCTTGCTTGGTGGTTGTTGTTATTACTGCATGCTCTGCTCTTTACTTGCTTGGTGGCTTAAATAAAGCAGAGTAGCTCAGAACTGGCAGCATTTTTTTTTTTGCCAGTCCTCATGGCCTCGAGGTTTTTCCTTTGACAAGGGCTTAGGAGTGTTTTATTCTAGTAATCCATGAGAAATTTGTCTTCCAAAGGGCCTGCTGTTCCCAGCACAAGTAAGACTAAGCAGTTCCTTAATAATGATGACCTATTTTAAAGCAGCTCCTGCCTCCCGTTGGCACTGCTGCATGTTCAGTAAAGCTGCCCAAACCAAGGGTGATAAAGAGGGAAACTGCCATGAAATATCTTCTAACTTGGAGGTAAATAACTTCTAGTCAGTGTTTATAAAGTCACTGACTGGGATTATCATGATGGAGAAGGACTTTTATACAGGAGTCCTGTGGTGCATTTCCTTTGCTTGGTATATTTGGTGGTTCCTTATACTTGTCTGGGGGCATGATTTGAACTCCTACACAGCTTTGATGTTGGCATTCCTGAAGTGAACTCTAGCCTTAGTTTCAGTGCAGTGGAGGGTTTTTTTCTGGGAAAGATTCCTCTGTGTGTGAAACAGAAGGAGGAAGGGATTGTTACTGAAATCCCAGAATGTTAGAGGGTGGAAGGGACCTCCAGAGATCATCCAGTCCAACCCCCCTGGCCAAAAGCAGGATCACCCAGGAGTGCATCCAGGGGAGTCTGGAAAGCCTCCAGAGAAGGAGACTCCACAACCTCTCTGGGCAGCCTGCTCCAGGGCTCTGCCACCCTCACTGTACAGAGGTTCCTCCTCATGTTGAGATGAAGCCTTCTCTGTTCCAGTTTGTATCCATTGTGCCCTGACTTACTGCTGCAGAGCACTGAAAAGAGCTTGGCCCCCTCCACTTGACACCCACCCCTCAGATATTTGCAGACACTGATCAGATCTCCTCAGTCTTCTCCAGACTAAACAGCCCCAGGGCTCCCAGCCTCTCTCCATAGGGAAGATGCTCAAGTGCCCTGATCATCCTTGTGGCTCTCTGTTGGATTCCCTCCAGCAGGTCCCTGTCTCACTTGACTTGGGGAGCCCAAAACTGGACACAGTATTGCAGTTGTGGTCTCAGCAGGGCAGAGTAGAGGGGGAGAAGAACCTCCCTAGCCCTGCTGGCCACACTTTTCTTGGTGCACCCCAGGATGCCATTGGCCCTCTTGGCCACAAGGGCACATTGCTGCCCCATGCAAAACAGAGTGTTACAGACTGACCATAACAGCTATTCCCTATCCACCTGCACTGCCCGAGGAGGGGAGGCAGAAGATCCAGGAGTGAAGATGAGGCTGGGAAGAAGGAAGGGGTGGGAGGAAGGTGTTTTTAGCTTGATGCTCATTATTCTGTTCTGTTATTATTTCCCCATAACTTGAACTGATCTTCCCAAAGTGCAGTCTATTTTGCCTGTGATGGTAGCTGTCCTTATCTTGACTCACAAGCTTTTCCTGGCTCAGGAGCAGTGTGGGCAGCAGCACAAGGGAGGTTCTTCTGCCCCTGTGCTCAACACTGCTCAGGACACACCTTGAGTGCTGGGTCCAGTTCTGGGCTCCTCAGTTCAAGAGAGATGTTGAGGTGCTGGAAGGTGTTTGGAGAAGGGCAGCAAGGCTGGGGAGGGGCCTGGAGCACAGCCCTGTGAGGAGAGGCTGAGGGAGCTGGGGGTGTGCAGCCTGCAGCAGAGGAGGCTCAGGGCAGAGCTCATTGCTGTCTGCAGCTGCCTGCAGGGAGGCTGTAGCCAGGTGGGGTTGGGCTCTGCTGCCAGGCAACCACCAACAGAACAAGGGGACACAGTCTCAAGCTGTGCCAGGGGAGGTCTGGGGTGGATGTTGTTAGGAAGTTGTTGTCAGAGAGAGTGATTGGCATTGGAATGGGCTGCCCAGGGAGGTGGTGGAGTGGCTGTGGCTGGAGGTGTTGCAGCCAAGCCTGGCTGGGGCACTTAGTGCCATAGTCTGGTTGGTTGGCCAGGGCTGGGTGCTAGGTTGGGCTGGCTGAGCTTGGAGCTCTCTTCCAACCTGCTTGATTCTGTGATTCTGTATGATCCCATCTGATTTTCTGCCTTGTCCTGCTGAGGAAGGGGAGTAAGAGGACTTGGTGAGTGTCTGGCAACAAACCAAGGTTAACTCATCCCAGTAGTTCTCAGCTATATTGGCAAGCTCTAACTTGAGCCCAATAGCTCCACTCTTTCTGGGTAGCCTGCAGAATCAACACTGCAAGAGGCAGAGACACTTCTCTAGAAGGCAGCTCTGAGGGGCTAAAGGCAGCCCCAGAGCCCCAGGCAGTTCTCTGCTGTCAGTGCAGCACAGGCAGCTCCATCAGCAGCCCAGATGCTCTTTCCTGCCTCCGTCCCACCGCCCTGGCTCTGGTGCCAGTGTCATCTGTCTGGTGAAATTGCTTCAGGGAAGTTAAGCTAATGGAAAATCTTTTCCCCCTTCACCATTTTGGCAGAGCCCTTTTTTAAGCTTCAGGAGGGAACCAATTTGGTTTAGTGCACAGTCCTGCAAGCTGCTGAGCTGGCACAGCTGAAATGCTGGGAGAGATTAGCTGCAGTGCTTCTGGAGCTTGTAGGAGCAGAGTACTTGACCCACCGTTATTTCCACAGGCTGCAGTGAGTGGTCAGGTTGCAGTCGTTGGGAATAGCAGCAGTGTGAAATAACCTCTCTTTGTGAAGGTGCTGCTGGAGGTCTGTGATCAGCACAGCCAAAATCAGTGTTTGGAGCTTCTCTCATTAAGAAAACAAAGGGAATGCTCCTAAAAATTGCTGCTGAATAAGTGGAGCTGGAAGACCATTGCTGGTGCTAGGCCAGGCAGAATTAGGTTTTGTGTCTCCATTCCAAAGAGCAGATGCAGATTACATTTCTGCCCCAGACATGGTTAAGCTGCTGATTTTCTGACCTAATGGAATAAGTTTGTGCAGCTCACAGGATTGGAACTACCTTCGATGAAGCTGGCAGCTGAACGGGCTCCAGAAGGCTGAGTCACATTTCTAGTGTGACCTGGGACATAAATAATGAAGGATGTGTAGCTGAAGCCCTGCTTGTAATTGCTGCACACGCAGGCTCTTGTGTTTTCACAGGGGCTCAGGCAGTCTTTTTGTTGTCTGAAAACATGGGAGGGCTCTCCCTCTGCTCTGCTCTGCCCTGCTCTGCTCTGCTCTGCCCCCACCTGGAGTCCTGCATCCAGTTCTGGAGCCCCCATTGCAAGAGGGCTGTGGAGATGCTGGAGTGTGACCAGAGCAGGGCCAGGAGGATGCTCAGAGGGCTGCAGCAGCTCTGCTGTGAGCACAGACTGAAAGAGTTGGGGCTGTGCAGGCTGGAGCAGAGGAGGCTCCCAGGTGACCTTCTTGTGGCCTGCCAGGATCTGAAAGGGGCTACAAAAAAGCTGGGGAGGGACTTTTTAGGCTGTGAGGGAGTGCCAGGACTGGGGGGAATGGAGCAAAGCTGGAGGTGGGGAGAGTGAGGCTGGAGGTGAGGAGGAAGTTGTTGAGCAGGAGAGTGGTGAGAGGCTGGAATGGGTTGCCCAGGGAGGGGGTTGAGGGCCCCATGGCTGGAGGTGTTTGAGGCCAGGCTGGCTGAGGCTGTGTGCAGCCTGCTCTAGGGTAGGGTGTCCCTGGGCATGGCAGGGGGTTGGCACTGGCTGATGCTTGTGGCCTCTTCTAACCCAGGCTGATTCTCTGATTGCATGGTTCCATGATTCCATGAGCTGCTTTGCTCCTGGTGGTTCAGGCTTTGCACAGAGCTAAAATCTGGCTGTTCCAGTTGTGTCATGGCTGTGGCTCTGAATTGGTTTGCAGTTCACTCAAAGCATAGGTAGGCTGTCTGTAGTTTGAAAGAGAGGGCAAGTCAGTGGTTTTGGCTGTGATTCAATCATCACATGTTGTGGAACATATATGGAACACAATCATAACAGATGCCATGGAGCATCTCTCATACGAGGGGAAGGCTTCTCCTCACTTGTGCCCTGGCACAGGACAAGGAGCAAGGGATGGAAACTACAGCACAGGAGTTCCTCCTCAGCATCAGCTCTCTGCCCTAGTGAGATCCCACCTGGAATATTGCATTCAGTTATGGTCACCCCACTTCAAGAGGGACAGGGATGTAGTGGAGAGAGTCCAAGGGAGGGCCATAAGGATGAGGAAGGGACTGGAGCACTGCCTGAGGAGGAAAGGCTGAGAGCCCTGGGGCTGCTTAGTCTGCAGAGCAGAAGGCTGAGAGGAGATCTGAGCAGTGTCTGTAAATATCTGAGGGTCAGGAAGGAAGGGACAGGGACAGGCTCTGCTCACTTGTGCCCTAGGGTAGAACAAGGAGCAAGGGATGGAAACTTGGGATACAACACAGAAACTTGGGGTGGAAAGAGATACAGCACAGGAAGTTCCACCTCAACATGAGGAAGAATGTCTTGGGTGTAAGGGTGGCAGAGCCCTGGCACAGGCTGCCCAGAGAGGCTGTGGAGTGTCTTTCCCTTAGCCTTTGCAGCCCTGTCTGGATGTGCTCCTGTGCGACCTGTGCTAGATCCTCTGGTCCTGCTCTGGCAGGGGTTGGACTGGAGGATCTGCAGAGATCCCTTCCAACCCCTAACACCCTGTGAGCCAGGGTGGGAAGGGCTGAGGGGGCTGGGTCTCTAGCTTGGAGCAGAGGAGCCTCAGGGCTGCCTTCATGCTGATAAAGCTGTGCAGGGCAGTGTCAGGAGGACAGAGGCAGGCTCTGCTCAGGGATGTCCAGTGACAGGACAAGGGGCAGTGGGTGCAGGCTGGAGCACAGGAGGTTCCATGTGAACATAAGGACAAACTGAGGGTGAAAGAGGCCTGGAGCAGGCTGCCCAGAGAGGCTGTGGAGCCTGCATCACTGGAGACACTCCAAACTCACCTGGATGTGTTCCTGTGCACCTGTTCCAGGTGATCCTGCTCTAACAGTGGGGTTGGACTGGGTGATTTTTGGAGGGCCTTCTGTGATTCTGTGTTAATAAGACCTCATTTCAAACAGTGAATCCTGCAGATGACAACAATTCTGATGGAGTTTAAGTATTCTCAGAGTCATGAACTAACCAACATTTGGGACCACACAGAGAAGCTCCAGGTGTGAAGTTACTGTTCCCATCTGTGCCAGCACATCAGAAGTAATCATAGACTCACAGAATCAGTCAGGGTTGGAAGGGACCACAAGGATCATCCAGTTCCAGCCCCCCTGCCATGCCCAGGGACACCTCACACTAGATCAGGCTGGCCACAGCCTCAGCCAGCCTGGCCTGAAACACCTCCAGGGATGAGGCTTCCACCACCTCCCTGGGCAACCCCTTCCAGGCTCTCACCACTCTCATGCTGAACAACTTCTTCCTAACCTCCAGTCTGTCTCTCCCCATTTCCAGCTTTGTTCCATTCCCCTCAGCCCTATCCCTTCCTGACAGCCAAAAAAGTCCCTCCCCAGCTTTCTTGTAGCCCCCTTCAGATACTGCAAGGCCACAAGAAGGTCACCTGGGAGCCTTCTCCCCTCCAGGTCTTGCTTCCAAGCATATAATTCTTTTCTAACTGTAACAGAAGTGATTGACTGTGCTAAGTTATGGACCTGCCTCCTGACTCCTGCATCTGAGACGTGGCCTCTCTGCCAGCTGCCCTCACTGAAGAAGAACTGCCTGAGAGACACAGCCCATCCAAAATATTGCCCTGCCAGGAGAGACTTTCTCAGTGCCCACCTAGCCAGCCAATTTTTAAAGCAAGGCTATATTTAGAGGGACATTTCATTCTTCCAGAAGAGAAAGGAATCTATTAAGACTGAGACTATTATGTAGGACTATTAAATATTCACATATTTTGTGCTACTTGGTTGCTAATATTAGACCAGAGTTCATTAGGAGCTGCATTCCAGTACTGGTGAGGAGTTCCCCCCCCTCCTCCCTGTCTTTCTCTTGGGTTGCTGTAGCAGTCACCTTTGATCTGCTTTCTTATTGAACACAAAAACATCTGTCCCCTTTCTGGTGGCTACCCTCAGGACTGCTGGGTGAAAGGGCTACAAAAGCAGTGCTTGGACACCTTAACACAGTATCACAGTATCACCAAGGTTGGAAGAGACCTCACAGATCATCAAGTCCAACCCTTTACCACAGTGCCCAAGGCTAGACCATGGCACCAAGTGCCACATCCAACCTTGCCTTGAACTGCCCCAGGGACGAGGCTCAGGGCAGAGCTCATTGCTGTCTGCAGCTACCTGAAGGGAGGCTGTAGCCAGGTGGGGTTGGCCTCTTCTCCCAGGCACCCACCAACAGAACAAGGGGACACAGTCTCGAGCTGTGCCAGGGCAGGTCTAGGCTGGATGTTAGGAGGAAGTTGTTGTCAGAGAGAGTGATTGGCATTGGAATGGGCTGCCCAGGGAGGTGGTGGAGTGGCTGTGCCTGGAGGTGTTGAAGCCAAGCCTGGATGAGGCACTTAGTGCCATGTTCTGGTTGGTTGGGCAGGGCTGGGTGCTAGGTTGGGCTGGCTGAGCTTGGAGCTCTCTTCCAACCTGCTTGATTCTGTGATTCTATCCCACTGCCAGCTGAGTCTGCTGTACCTCCTTCCAGAACCCAGACCCACTCTTCTGGAAATGATTTGCTGGCCCCAAATAGGAATAAATGCCAAATCTTTAATATGTATAATTGAATAAATCATGCATTTCAGAATGTCATACTGGCTCAGAAGGCAGCAGTTCTCTTGCAGTCCCTTCCTTTGGAGCTTCTGGGCTTCTTTGAATTGTTATATTTGCTATAAATATCAGGCACAGGTTTCTGGAGGGCACAGTAAGATTTCACTTTTTTCTCAGGTTAATACTGACACTGAAGGTGTCCAGAGCAGAGCAGCAAGGCTGGGGAGGGGCCTGGAGCACAGCCCTGTGAGGAGAGGCTGAGGGAGCTGGGGGGGTGCAGCCTGTAGCAGAGGAGGCTCAGGGCAGAGCTCATTGCTGCCTGCAGCTGCCTGCAGGGAGGCTGTAGCCAGGTGGGGTTGGGCTCTGCTGCCAGGCACCCAGCAACAGAAGAAGGGGACACAGCCTGAAGCTGTGCCAGGGGAGGTCTAGGCTGGATGTTAGGAGGAAGTTGTTGGCAGAGAGAGTGATTGGCACTGGAATGGGTTGCCCAGGGAGGTGGTGGAGTGGCTGTGCCTGGAGGTGTTGCAGCCAAGCCTGGCTGGGGCACTGAGTGCCATGGTCTGGTTGGTTGGGCAGGGCTGGGTGCTAGGTTGGGCTGGCTGAGCTTGGAGGTCTCTTCCAGCCTGCTGATTCTATGATTCTGTGGCTGTTGTCATAATCACTGTAGAGGCTTCCAAATGCTTTTGTGTTTACTGATAAATTCTGCTTGAGCTAGAGGTAAATGCACTGAGAACAGGGGGTGGAGATTGGCTGCTAACAGCTTGCTGATGTCTTCATTATTCTTACTTAGGGAGCTGTTGGCTGTTACTTTCTTCAAAGGCTGCTAATGCTTTCCCTTCTTAGAAGTGGGCAGACATCATCATGTTATAGAGGCCTGCCAGTAACCGAAGGGCATCTACAGGAAGGCTGGGGAGGGACTAGTGATGAGGTCTTGTAATGACAGGACCAGGAGGAATGGGTTTAAACTGGCAGAGGGGAAATTGAAACTGGATGTTAGGAAAGGGATTCTTTGCAGTGAGGGTGGTGAGACACTGGCACAGGTTGCCCAGAGTTTGGAGAATCAGCAAGGGGAGTTAGAAGTAGAAGGATTAGTTACACAGAAAGCAGGCCAGGGAGAAAAGTATGGGCACTGGCTGCCACAGAGAGCCACTGCAGCTGTGTTATCTGTGTTTGTGTTCTTGTTTTTATCCATCTCAGCAAGCCTAGGAGTGCAGCAGACATCTCCACTGCTTCCTTTTCACAGCCTGGAATCTAATTCTTCTCACCAAAACATTCCAGCTAGTCTCAAACTGACACAGGGGGTTGTGGAGTCTCCTTCTCTGAGATAGCCAAAACCTGCCTGGATGCATTCCTGTGTGATCTGCTCTAGCTGATGCTGCTCTGGCACAGAGGTTGGACTGCATGAGCTTTTCAGGTCCTTTCCAAGCTCTGCCATTCTGTGACTCTGTGTGAGGTCCTTTCCAAGCCCTACCATTCTGTGTGAGGTCCTTTCCAAGCCCTACCATTCTGTGTGAGGTCCCCTCCAAGCCCTACCATTCTGTGTGAGGTCCTTTCCAAGCCCTACCATTCCGTGTGAGGTCCTTTCCAAGCCCTACCATTCTGTGTGAGGTCCCTTCCAAGCCCTACCATTCTATGACTGTGATTTTTGTGTCCCACCAGCCTGTGCAGAGTATAAAGGTCAGCGTTTTAATGAGCAGTGAGATCAGGGCACCTTCCCAAACATGATAAAGCTGAGGGGGGGATAAAGTTCAAGGCTAATCACCTGTAGCAAGTGTTGTGCTTGCAATAACAGTGAGGGAGCAGGAGGAAATTGCAGCTGCCTATCTACACTTCTGACCTCACCTCCTGTGTGGGTACAGCTTGGGGGTTATTTGCTTGCAGCAGATAGAAGGGAGGACAGCAGAGCTTTCAGTGCTTCTCATTTGCTTTCATGCAGTGTGATGGTTTGGGTGTCCCCTGCCCCCACTTAAAAGTAGTACAGAAACACAGCAGCCCTCCCAGAAAGCAGAGTCCCCAGGAGGGGCTCCCAGCCACCCTTCCACCTCCTTCCCACCCCTCTACCTTACCCCAGACTTTGCTTTATGCTCAAGGTGAGTTTGGAGGATTAGCCAGGGGGGGTAGGAAGCAGAAGGATTAGTTAGACAGACAGCAGGTTAGGGAGGGAAGGGAGCAGTGCAGGCAGCCAGAGCCCAAGAGCAACTCTGTTATCTATGTGTTGTTCTCACACATCTCAGCAAGCCTGAGTGCAGCAGACATCACCACTGTTTCCTTCCCACAGCCTAGACTCTAATTCCTCTCACTCAGATATTCCAGCTAGCTTCAAACTAGCACATGCAGCCAGTTACCTAAGAGCACACTCACTCTCTGAGTTACTCACATTAGTTTTAAGAACAGTTTTGTTCTGGGGGGTAGTCTAAAACTGCTTGAAGAATAATTCTGATTGTAGCAGTTTAGCAGTTTCCTGCCCCCTCCTCCCCCATGCCACAAATTCATCAGACTAACTCAGCCAGCTGGGAGTGAAGGCATGAAGCTGTATTTACAGCTGGCACAAATCCAGGAGCATATGTGCCCAGTACAGATATTTACAGCTGTATACAGTTCCATACAAGGTTAAAGTCAGACAGAAGTGTAAACCCCATCCTGAACAGCACAGCTGCCCAGGAGGGCTTTCAAACTAACTCTCCTCTTCCTTCCTACCCCCACCCTTATAGCAGAAGTCCTATGTGCAGAGGTGAGATTGCCAGGTAAGGAGTTAGAAGGGTTGGTTGGGGTTACACAGGTGCAGACAGAGGTAGATCACAGAGTCACAGAGTTAGACAGGTGGAGGCAGGGGAATGAATGAAGCAGGCAGCAGCAGACAGAGGCTGACTGACTTTGTTTATGCTTCTTGTTTTCTTATCTCTCATAGAATGGGTTAGGTTGGAAGGGAGCTCAAAGCTCAGCCAGTTCCAGGCCCCTGCCATAGGCAGGGACACCTCCCACTAGAACAGGTTGCTTAAGGCCTCATCCCACCTGGCCTTGAACACCTCCAGGGAAGGATCCCACTGGGTGATTCTGTGCTCCACAACCTCCCTGGGCAACCTGTGCCAGTGTCTCACCACCCTCACTGTAAAGAATCCCTTCCTAACATCCAGTTTCAGTCTCCTTTTTGCCAGTTCAAACCCATTACCTCTTGTCCTATCGTTACCAGACCTTGTCCACAGTCCCTCCCCAGCCTTCCTGCAACCCCTTCAGATCCTGCAAGGCCACTCCAAGGTCTCCTCCAAGCCTTCTCTTCTCCAGGCTGCACAGCCCCAACTCTCTCAGCCTGTGCTCACAGCAGAGCTGCTGCAGCCCTCTGAGCATCGTGGTGGCCTCCTCTGGACTGACTCCAACACTTCCATGTTCTGCTTGTGTTGGGGGCTCCAGAACTAGTAGGTGATGCAGACATCACTATTATTTTTTTTTCACAGCCAATGATCTAATTTCTCTCATTAAAATATTCCAGCTAGCCTCAAACCAGCACACTGATGTAAAGCTGAAAGAA
The DNA here is from genome assembly GCF_015220805.1 of Pogoniulus pusillus. NCBI lineage: Eukaryota > Metazoa > Chordata > Aves > Piciformes > Lybiidae > Pogoniulus > Pogoniulus pusillus. Next base: position 1,815,839 of record NC_087277.1, read on the forward strand.
AGCTAGTTAATAAAGCCCAAAGGATAAAATTGGTGTCCACCTAATGTTAAAGATGTAAACCAGGCTCTGTGTGCACACCTATGAATTGCATGACAATTAGTTGAGCAAAAGAAGGAGTGACAAGTCAATACCTTTTGACAGGTAAAGATGAAGTCTTTTTACTGTGTTGCACTATCAAGTGCAGATAGTGTGTAAAAAATAGCTGCTTTATTGTCTTGAGTTATCTTTGTCCTGATGCCTTCTCCTCAGCTCATTTTGGGGGTGAATCCCTGTGTGTGTCTGTTTCTGATGGAATAGATCTTCATGTGCACATTGTGGAGAGGTTGCTGCTGGGCTCTGCTCACAGGGAATTGGAGACAGAACAAAGGGGAATGGCCTCAAGCTGAGGCTGGGGAGGGTTAGATTGGACATTAGCAAGAAGCTTTGCACAGAGAGAGTGGTGAGGGACTGGAATGAGCTGCCCAGGGAGGTGGTGGAGTCACCCAGCCTGAAAGTGTTTAAGGGTGGTTTGGATGTGGTGCTCAGGGCTATGGTTTAAGGTGAATCTTGTAGAGTAGGGCTCTAGGTTAGACTTAGTGATCCTGAGGGCTTTGCCAGCCTGCATGTTAGAAGTGGTGCTCAGGGCTATGGTTGAAGTTGAGTGTTGTAGAGTAAGGTTCTAGGTTGGACTTACTAACCCCGAGGAGCTTTGCCAGCCTGCATGTTGGCTGTGGTGCTTGGGGCTATGGTTTGATGTGAATGTTGCAGAGTAGGGCTCTAGGTTGGACTTAGTAACCCCGAGGGGCTTTGCCAGCCTGCACGTGGCTGTGATGTTGTTGTGTGTGCTAGCAAAGTTAACTCCAGCCTGGAGTTAAATTTACCCAGTGGAGTCAAGTAAGAACCCAAGGAGGGAAATTGGAGGAGGGTGTGCTTAATGAGCATTATTTCTAACAGTTGGCATTTGGTAGCTGAAGCCTCTTTTTTTCCCTTGCACTGTCAGCTGCACCATTTCAAACTGAAGTGCTGCTTCTCGTTTCCTTCTGACAGGCAGTTGTGCCAGTCAAAATGCGACAGCCTGGATGCTGGCAGCTCCTCTTCATTTGCTTATTCACTTCCTTGCTTTGCTACAACCTGCTTCTGCTCTCCCGGGCTGTCAGGCACACTCACAGGAAGTTGTAATCCACACTTCTGCACTGGTTTTGCTTCCCCACGTTTCCTCCTTCTGATGAGCTGGTTTGCCTCGGTTTCGCTGGAGCTCACTGATGTCAGTGCTTCAGAAAAGGGCATCTGGGAGCATGATGCTGAAATGCTGAGCACAGAGCGAGATCACAGGACTGTCAGGAATGGAAGGGGCCCCCAAGGATCATCCAGTTCCAACCCCTCTGCCACACCTCACACTAGATCAGGTTGCTCAGAGCCACATCCAGCCTGGCCTTAAAGACCTCCAGGGATGAAGCTTCCACCACCTCCCTGGGCAGCCCATTCCAATGCCAATCACTCTCTCTGTGAAGAACTTCCTCCTAACATCCAGCCTAGACTTTCCCCAGCACAATTTGAGACTCTGTCCCCAGGCACCGTCCCTGGAGGAGGAAGTTCTTCACAGAGAGAGTGATTCCCATTGGAATGGGCTGCCCAGAGAGGTGGTGGAGGCACCATCCATGGAGGTGTTCAAGAAAAGCCTGGATGAGGCACTCAGTGCCATGGTCTGGTTGACTGGATAGGGCTGGGGAATAGGTTGGACTGGATGATCTTGGAGGTCTCTTCCAACCTAGTTGATTCTATGATTCTATGATTCTGTGACTTCATGTCTGAGCAGTGAAGCTGGGGCAGAAGCATCAGTGCTAGGAAACACTTCATGCCTGAGAAGTGAAGCTGGGGCACAAGCATCAGTGCTAGGAAACACTTCATGCCTGAGAAGTGAAGCTGGGGCACAAGCATCAGTGCTAGGAAACACTTCATGCCTGAGAAGTGAAGCTGGGGCAGAAGCATCAGTGCTAGGAAACACTTCATGCCTGAGAAGGGAAGCTGGGGCACAAGCATCAGTGCTAGGAAACACTTCATGCCTGAGAAGGGAAGCTGGGGCAGAAGCATCAGTGCTAGGAAACACTTCATGCCTGAGAAGGGAAGCTGGGGCAGAAGCATCAGTGCTAGGAAACACTTCATGCCTGAGCAGTGAAGCTGGGGCACAAGCATCAGTGCTAGGAAACACTTCATGCCTGAGCAGTGAAGCTGGGGCAGAAGCATCAGAGCCTGGCCTAACTCTACAGGTATTAGCACCCTGGTTTGTGCAGAACAAGTAAGAGCATTCCCACTAAGAGATATAACTCTACCTGAACGTTTGGTTTGCCTCTCTCCAAGTAAAGCCTGCCCTGCAGAGGTCCCTTCCAGCCCCTTACACTTTGTGAGCCTGTAGTATCTACTACCCTTGCAGCACAGCAGTATCTGTAGCAGCATGAGGTGTGCCCTCCCAGGTTACTCGCTTGGCAGGGAGGTTGCTGAGTTTGAAACAAGTTCTGTTTTCTCGTGCCCGTTAGAAAGAGAGAAGTTGCAGCAGTCTGGTGAGGGAATGATTAAAGCATGCATCAGAGTGGCAGTGTCCTCATTTGCCAAGGGAAAGTGCAGCCTCCTGGATCCTCAAGGTTCTCAAAGCACTCTCTGCCGTCAGTACAGCAGTGCCTGCAGGAGAGATGAAGAATCCAGCCTGACCCCATGGCTGTGCACTTGATAATCATTTCACTCTGAATAATCTAATCCGTCCATTGTACTGAAGCAATTAGCCTGCTGTGCCCCCAGCTGTGGCCTAATGGTGAATAATGGCATGTGCTCTGGTTCTAACAGTTCTGCTGTGGCGTGCTGTTAGGTGGGGGTTGTTTGACGTGTCATCGCAGCCCCCTGCAGGGGAGCAGAGGCAGAAACCTTCTTCCAAGTCAGGCTGGCTGTCCTGAGGGCACTTCTGATGGTGGATGTAGCTCACTGTCCTCCATTGCTCTGGGTCAGAGGTAAAGGTGATATATGAAAGGAAAAAGGGAAAAAAGAAAGGGAAAAGGGAAGGGGGGAAAGGAGAGGGGAAAAGGAGATGGGAAAATGGAAAGGGAAAAAAGAAAGGCAAAAGGGAAGGGGGAAAAGGGAAGGGGGAAAAGGAGAGGGAAAAAAGAAAGGCAAAAGGGAAGGGAAAAAAGAGGGGAATAAGCAGAGGAAAAAAAGGAAAGGGAAAAAAAGAAAGGGAAAAAAGAAAGGGAAAAAGGAAGGGGAAAAGGAAGGGGAAAAAAGGGAAAAAGGAGAGGGAAAAAGGAAAGGGAAAAAGGAAGGGGAAAAAGGGAAAAAGGAGAGGGAAAAAGGAAAGGGGAAAAGGGAAGGAAAAAGGAAGGAAAAAAAGGGAAAAGGAGAGGCAAAAAGGAGAGGGAAAAAGGAGGGGGGAAAAGGAGAGGGAAAAAAGAGGGGAAAAGGAGAGGGAAAAAGGAAAGGGAAAAAAGAAAGGCAAAAGGGAAGGGAAAAAACGGGAAAAATGAGAGGGGAAAAGGAGTGGGAAAAAGGAAAGAGAAAAAGGGAAAAGGAGAGGGAAAAAAAGAAAGGGAAAAAGGAGAGGCAAAAGGAAAGTGGAAAAAGAGTAGGGTTCTAGGTTGGACTTGGTGATCCTGAGGGGCTTTGCCAAGCTGCATGTTGCTGTGCTCCTGTGATGCTGTGATTTGCTTGTGCAGTGTGTGCAGTGTGTGCAGTGTGTGCAGTGTGTGCAGAAGTGCTGTACCTGTCTGTGCTGTTGTGGGCTCCTTGGCTTGTTTCCATATTGTGAGTGAGGTCTGAGTATCCTCAGGGCTTTATTAGACCCTCTCCAGTTTTTGTTGGGGTTTGCATGTTCCATGTTCACCAAAGTCATGAAAAAAACCCCAAACCAGTTTTGATAAGGATAATTTTCCTGACAGATCTTTCCATGTGCTGCTAGGAGCCAGACACATTCTGATATCTGGATTCTGCTGGGAGAAATGAGAATTCCTGCCAGGTCCTTTCTTTAGCTCCTTGGCAGCCTCGCTGACAGGCTGGTGGGAAACCATGTTCTGCATCTTTTGAGTTGTTCCATCCCTGGTTCTTCAGCAGTGGAGACACCTGGGGCTCCCAGGGCCTCCGTTCTGGCCAGAATGTCAGGTGGCTTAGAGGAAAAGCTCCTGGGTAAGATGAGGCCAGAGCAGGAGCTTCACTTGGTGGAAGAAAGCTTTTGGCGTTTGTTACTCCTTAGAACAGAACCACTGCTGGGCTGCAGCCTCGTACCTGCCTTTCCTGAGGTGGATTTGGGATGTTCTGCTCTCTGCATTCGTTTATTTATTTATTTAGCTCCTTTCTCTCTTTCACCTTTCTGTGAGAGTTACAGAACATGGTTACAGAACAATGTCTGCCTTAGGAGTGCTGTGATGAACAGAATAGAATAGAATCAAGCAGGCTGGAAGAGAGCTCCAAGCTCAGCCAGCCCAACCTAGCACCCAGCCCTGCCCAACCAACCAGACCATGGCACTAAGTGCCCCAGCCAGGCTTGGCTGCAACACCTCCAGCCACAGCCACTCCACCACCTCCCTGGCAGCCCATTCCAATGCCAATCACTCTCTCTGCCAACAACTTCCTCCTGACATCCAGAATGAAAACAGGGAAGTGTTAAGGATGTGTGACCTGTTACAAAGGTCAGGGCAAGGAAGCTGGGGAAAGGCCTGGAGATTAAATCTTATGAGGAGGAACTGAGGGAGCTGGGGATGGTTAGTGTGAGGAAGAGGAGGCTGAGGGCAGAGCTCATTGCTGTCTACAGCTACCTGAAGGGACATTGTGGAGAGGCTGCGGCTGCCCTCTGCTCACAGGTAGTTGGAGACAGAGCAAGGGGGAATGGCCTCAAGCTGAGGCTGGGGAGGGTTAGATTGGACATTAGGAAAAGGTTTTTCATGGAGAGAGTGGTCAGGGACTGGAATGAGCTGCCCAGGGAGGTGGTGGAGTCACCCAGCCTGGCTGTGTTTCAGGGTGGTTTGGCTGTGGTGCTTAGGGCTATGGTTTAAGGTCAGTGTTGTAGAGTAGGGTTCTAGGTTGGAGTTGGAGATCCTGAGAGGCTTTGCCAGCCTGCATGGTGCTGTGCTTCTGCGATGCTATTTCTTGAGGAAGAAAATCAGTTCAGCCTGGACCTGTGCAGTGAGTGATTATTACTACCTCTGGCTAACTCTCTCCCTGCTGAGGACTGGACTCTCCCAGCTAAAGCTACACAGACCAGCAAAGTCCTCACCCAGAGTGGGCACCCACTATGTGAGATTGGTTTGGTTCTAGTTACTTAGGTGATTCAAAACACTTCCTGAATCACTGCTTCAGCCTGGCAGGACTCTGAACTGCTCCAAACCCTCCAATATTACCAATTCTCTCTAGTTTTTAATGATTCTTTCCCATGCATTTATCAGAGCCTACAACCCAAATGTACTCTCGTTACTGTTATTGCTTAACAGGTAGCCTTCTGGTGTCTCATTTGGAACAAGAAACTTGCTTAGCTCCTCAGCAAACTGCATTAGCCTCATGCTTAGAGAATAACAGGGAACAAATTTAATTGCCTACCTTGCCCTATTCTTCCTTATCTAATTTCTATTGTGAGCATTTGGGAGCAGCTTCTGTGTATGTCTACTCTGGATTGCACTCAGATTTGTAGCAACTCTTTGTCTTTCTCCAAGGTCTGTTAAAGTGTGACTTGAGTGGCCACCCCCAGAGGACCTGCTCTTAACTATATCCCTTTTTGCTTTCCTTCATTGTTGCACTCCATGTCATGAGCACACCAAGAATCATGGAATCAACCAGGTTGGAAGAGACCTCCAAGATCATCCAGTCCAACCTAGCACCCAGCCCTAGCCAGTCAACCAGACCATGGCACTAAGTGCCTCATCCAGGCTTGGCTTCAACACCTGCAGGCACAGTGCCTCCACCACCTCCCTGGGCAGCCCATTCCAATGCCAATCACTCTCTCTGCCAACAACTTCCTCCTAACATCCAGCCTATACTTTCCCTGGCACAACTTGAGACTGTGTGCCCTTGTTCTGTTGCTGGTTGCCTGGGAGAAGAGGCCAACCCCACCTGGCTACAGTCTCCCTTCAGGTAGCTGCAGACAGCAATGAGCTCTGCCCTGAGCCTCCTCTGCTGCAGGCTGCACACCCTCAGCTCCCTCAGCCTCTCCTCACAAGGTTTGTGTTCCAGGCCCCTCACCAGCTTTGTCACCCTTCTCTCAACACCTTCCAGCACCTCAACATCTCTCTTGAATTGAGGAGCCCAGGCCTGGACCCAGCACTCAAGGTGTGGCCTGAGCAGTGCTGAGCACAGGGGCAGAAGAACCTCCCTTGTCCTACTGGCCACTCTGTTCCTGATGCAGGCCAAGATGCCACTGGCTCTCTTGGCCACCTGGGCACACTGCTGCCTCATCTTCAGGTACTATCTATCAGTACCCCCAGGTCCCTCTCCTCTTGGCTGCTTTCCAGCCACTCAGTCCCCAGCCTGTAGTGCTGCTTGGAGTTGTTGTGGCCAAAGTGCAGAACCCTGCAGCACTAAACATCTATAATTGAAGCAGGAGAATCGTAAATAACAGTCAGCAATGACTCCAGTTTCAACCTTACATTTCTTTGAAGGCTGTGTCTTTGCCATCTGATTCCTTTAAATGTCCTGGGAGCTAATTGTGAAGTCAGGCACAAGATGGATTTATTTTTCCTTGCTTCCTGTATCAGCAGATATTGTTCAAAGAGATCAAGGTAAAAAGTAAGCAGAATTTCACTTCTTTGGTTTTTTTTTTCCTCTTGGCCACTCTGAATTGCAAACTTTTGGAACAGTTTTCTACAAAAGTTGAGGCTCTTCTCCCACCCCTCAAAAGTTTGGAACAGCTCCCTTCTGTTTCCTGCTTTGTAGCTTCCTCCACCATCTGAGTTTTATGTTGGGGTCTTCTCCCAGGGCTGCTTTGGTGGCACAGTTCCACAGACTCCTCAGGCAGCTGCTCTCTTAGGGCTCCTGCTCTGAAAAACAAATAGGTAGCTGCATGTGTAGAGGCACGAGAGTCACAGAATTAACCAGGCTGGGAAAGACCTCTGAGATCAAGTCCAACTTAACACCTAACCCTTCTAATTAACTAACCCCTGGCAGCATGTGCTTCGTTCAGCCTCCTTTTAAACACCTCCAGGGATGGGGACTCCACCACTTTCCTGGGCAGCCCATTCCAATGGCAAATCACTCTCTCTGGGAAGAAGAATATTCTGGGAATGAGGGTTTGTTTGTGGGGAAGTCTGCTGCTGAGGTTGCCAGAACTCTTGTTGCGTGGCTCAGAACAAGGCTAAGCCTTCATCTGTAGTTGCACAGTGAAGAGCAATACTGGTGGCAGTTATTTGCTTTTTAGTTCAGAATTCTGTAGTTCCTAACATTGAGCGAGGCTGATTTTTGTAGTGGTCTCAAGAGCTTTGTTGTCCTTAGTGATTACTGTGCAGCATATTCCTGTTCACTCCCATGTGTGTTCCTCAGACATGCACATGAGTGAGGCACATCCTGCATGCTGTATCTTTGAGCTGGAATAGTTTTCTTTCTGTTTTAAACCTATTTTTACACCCACCCACCCATTTGTTTGTTGGTTTCTGTATTTGCTTTATTTACTTACTTTTTATTTACTTATTTTTCATAGAATCACAGAATCAGTCAGGGTCAAGACCACAAGGATCACCCAGCTCCAACCCCCCTGCCAGGGGCAGGGGCACCTCACAGCCACAGCCTCATCCAGCCTGGCCTTAAACACCTCCAGGGATGAGGCTTCCACTACCTCCCCGGGCAACCCCTTCCAGGCTCTCACCAGCCTTATGCTGAACAACTTCTTCCTAACATCCAGTCTGAATCACACAGAATCACAGAATTAACCAGGTTGGAAAAAACCTCTAAGATCATCCACTGCGACCTATCACCTAAGCCTTCTCATTAACTAACCCATGGCACTTAGTGCCACATCCAGCCTCCTCTTCAGCACCTCCAGGGACGGTGACTCCACCACCTCCCTGGGCAGCCCATTTCAATGCCAATCACTCTTTTCATGAAGAACTTCTTCCTCACATGCAGTCTGACTCTCCCCACCTCCAGCTTTGTTCCATTCCCCCCAGTCCTATCACTACCTGACAGCCTAAAGAGTCCCTCCCCAGCTTTCTTGTAGCCCCTTTAAGAAAGTGCAAGGCCACAATAGGGTCACCTGGGAGCCTTCTCCTCTCCAGCCTGCATAGCCCAAACTCCCTCAGACTCTCCTCATAGCAGAGCTGCTCCAGCCCTCTGCTCATCCTCCTGGACCTTCCTCTTTTCCTGGCTGTTGCTATGTAGCAGGGAAGTTCATTTCTTAGAACTTTATTTCTTCCCTCTGTGCTTTTTAGTTCATTTTCTTCACTTCTGAAAAGTTGACTCCTCTGGCTTCAGGCCTTGGCAGGCATGCAGTCTAGCATCCTCCTGTCAGACAGCCATTCATACCTTCCTGGATGCCTGTCTGGGTGAGGACATGTTCGAGGGAAGTGTGGTGAGTGCCAGGCGCCTGAGCTCAGCACAGGAAGGAGCTGCAGAAGCCTCAAAGCTACTTGTTAGAGTTTCACCAGATCACTTCAGTCTGGCAGTTTAGGTCAATCCGATCAGAATGTTGGATGAGCTGCTCTCTGGGCTTGTGCTTGAGCAAGAAGGGACTGTTCACAAGCAGTCAAATACCTACTGTGTGTGTCATCTGCAGAACCTGCCTTCAGAACATCGTTTTGACCTCCCTAGCCTGTTCTTTGCTGCTGCATAGAGGTGCTGGAGGAAGCTTTTCCTCTGCTGCTCTGATGGGTTGACCTCAGCGGGCAGCCAAGTGCAGCTGCTCTCTCCCAGGGGATGGGAAGAGAAATAAAAGGAAGGTAAGAAGATTCATGGATCAAGACAAAGACAGGGTAACAGGTGAAGCAGCAGCTCACATGCAAGCAAAGCAAACCCATTCATTCAGCACTCTGCACTGGCAGGCAGCTGTTGTAGCCACTTTCTGGTGAGCTTTGCCTCAGCACACAGAGCAGCTCAGATACCACAGCCAGCACTGTCCCTGCCTCCTTGGCCTTTCCTTCAACTTTTATTGCTCAGCACAATGGCACATGGTGAGGACTGTTCTTCTGATCACTTTCTGGAGGGGCTGGAGTGGGCCCAGAGGAGGGCAAGGAAGCTGGGGAAGGGTCTAGAGGTGAAATCTTTCAAGGAGAGACTGAGGGAGCTGGGGATGGTTAGTGTGAGGAAGAGGAGGCTGAGGCCAGAGCTCATTGCTGTCTAACTGAAGGGACATTGTGGAGAGGCTGCTGCTGGGCTCTGCTCACAGGTGACTGGAGACAGGACAAGGGGGAATGGCCTCAAGCTGAGGCTGGGGAGGTTTAGATTGGACATTAGGAAAAAGTCTTTCATGGAGAGATTGGTCAGGGACTGGAATGAGCTGGGAGTCACCCAGCCTGGCTGTGTTTCAGGGTGGTTTGGCTGTGGTGCTTGGGACTGTGGTTTAAGGTGAGTCTTGTAGAGCAGGGTTCTAGGTTGGACTTGGTGATCCTGAGAGGCTTTGCCACATTGCTGTGATTCTGTGATTTGGTATCAGCTGTCCCAGCTCTGTGTCTTCCAATTCTTTTTGTCAAGCCCAGCAGCGTGGTGCAGGGACAGGCTGGGAGAAAGCCCTGAAGCTGTGCAAGCACTGCTCAGCAATCAGCAGAGCACTGATGGCTCATCCACACCATCAGTCACAGCCCCCCTAACCTCAGCATCAGAGTCTGCTGTGGAGAAAAGTGGCTGCAGCCCAGGCACACCCAGCACACCTGCAGGCTTTCTGCCCAAGAAGCCCAGGAGAGAGCTGTGGGGATGGGGCACGACTGAGAGTCCAGCGGTGTGGTGTGGGACAAAGAGACCTCTTCAACTCGTGGCACGCAGGCACTGTGTGCTTGGCAGCCTAGCATCAGTCCTTTCTTCTGCTGCCACTTCTCATTACACCTCCTTTTTGCTCCCTTGTGCCTTGAGCTGACCTTTCTCTGCTGCTCAGGCATTGATAACTGATCTAATTGATGGTGATGGTAGATTGATTGGGTGCCTGTGTGCTTCCCCGGGCTGTATTCTCTAGCAGGTGCAAAGTCTCTTCTTCATCTCTGGACAAACATCCTCTCTGTTGGCTGACAGAGCAAGACTCCTATGGGTGATTCTCCTTATCATGGTTTTCTGAGTAAGGTTTCACATAGGAAGGGATCCAGGAGAAATTCTACTCTGTTCTTTAAGATAATTCTTCTATTTTATTTCATTTGATTTGATTTTATTTTATTTTATTTCAATTTATTTTATTTTATTTTATTTTATTTTATTTTATTTTATTTTATTTTATTTTATTTTATTTTATTTTATTTTATTTTATTTCATTTCATTTTGTTTTGTTTCATTTTATTTCACTTCATTTTATTTTGTTTTATTTTATTTTATTTTATATTATTTTATTTTATTTCATTTTATTTTGATTCATTTTATTTTATTTCATTTTATTTTATTTTATTTCATTTTATTTCATTTTATTTCATTTTATTTTATTTAATTTCCTTTTATTTTATATAATTTTCATTTTATTTTATTTCACTTCATTTTATTTAGTTTAATTTAATTTAATTTTATTTAATTTCATTTCATTTTATTTCATTTTATTTCACTTCATTTTATTTAATTTCATTTTGTTTAATTAAATTAAATTTAATTTCATTTAATTTCATTTTATTTTATTTTATTTTATTTCATTTCATTTCATTTTATTTCACTTAATTTAATTTAATTTAATTTCATTTAATTTCATTTTATTTCATTGTATGTAATTTAATTTAATTTATTTTTTATTTTATTTTATTTTTTAAACTTTATTTTAATATTAATTTATTTTAAACTGCTTAAATTATTTTATTTTTATTTAAACTTCATTTAACTGTAATGTAATTTCATCACAGGCTTGGCTTCAACACCTCCAGGGACGGTGCCTCCACCACCTCCCTGGGCAGCCCATTCCAGTGCCAATCACTCTCTCTGCCAACAACTTCCTAACAACATCCAGCCAGGATCTGTCCTGGCACAACTTGAGACTGTGTCCCCTTGTTCTGTCCCTGGGTGCCTGGCAGCAGAGCCCAACCCCACCTGGCTACAGCCTCCCTGCAGGCAGCTGCAGACAGCAATGAGCTCTGCCCTGAGCCTCCTCTGCTGCAGGCTGCACCCCCCCAGCTCCCTCAGCCTCTCCTCACAGGGCTGTGCTCCAGGCCCCTCCCCAGCCTTGCTGCCCTTCTCCAAACACCTTCCAGCACCTCAACATCTCTCTTGACTGGAGGAGCCCAGAACTGGACCCAGCACTCAAGGTGTGGGCTGAGCAGTGCTGAGCACAGGGGCAGAAGAACCTCCCTTGTCCTGCTGCCCACACTGTTAGGGAAAAGAAAAGAAGTGGACAAGCTGGGCTTTAGCTACCATTGCTATCGTGATTCTTCTTCCTTTTGCTGGCAAACACGCAAAGGGTGAGTGAAAAAGCCAAATCACAGGAGGAAAGATGCCCGTGCAAGATTTGCAGCAGCCTCCTGCTTCGAAGCAGCAGCAGAGCAGCAGTCCCTGCTGGCCTCTCGCTGCCTTACGCAGGGCTGCCTCATGGGGGCGCTGCAGCCATGAGGCTGCGGCTGCCAAGGCAGATTCTGAGTTGCTGCTGCTGGCAGCAGGAGAGAAAGGAAGGAGGAGGGAAAAGGCAACGAATCACAGAACCACAGAATTGTTAGGGCTGGAAGGCACCTCGGGGATCATCCAGTTCCAGTTCCCCTGCAGGGACACCTCACACTAGATCAGGATGCTGAAAGCCACTTCCAGCCTGGCCTTAAACCCCTCCAGGGATGAGGCTTACACCCTGGGCAGCCTGTTCCAGTGTCTCACCGCCCTCACACCAAGGAGCTTCTTCCTAACGTCTGATCTAAATCTTCCCTCCTCCAGCTTTGCTCCCTTCCCCCCAGTCCTATCACTACCTGACAGCCTAAAGAGTCCCTCCCCAGCTTTCTTGTAGCCCCCTTCAGATACTGCAAGGCCACAAGAAGGTCTCCTTGGAGCCTCCTCTTCTCCAGATTGAACAACCCCAACTCTCTCTCTCTGTCTTCAGCCCTCTGCTGATCCTCATGGCTCTTCTCTGGACAGGTTCCAGCATATCCAGAACTTTCTTTCTTTCCAGTTCCAGCACTGGACTCAGTGCTCCAGGTGGGGTCTCTCCAGAGTGGAGCAGAATCACTTGGCTTGCCCTGCCAGCCACACTCCTTTTGAAGCATTCCCCACAGTCCTATCACTGTTGAGACAGGCTCTGAGTCTTGCTGTCTGGGATTTCCCTGGGGTCTGCCAGTAGCTGTGTGGGATGCCTTTTAAAGCATGTTTGGTCTGACAGAGCTATTTGGTGTGGATCAGGCCAAGGAATGCTTGTTTGGGTTGTTTTGGGCGTTGTGCTGCAGGAGGTGAGGGGATGGATGAATCACAGAGTCACAGAACACATCCAGCTGGAAGAGACCTCCAGGCTCACCCAGTCCAGCCTTCCACCCAGCACTGGAGGGGTCACCACCAACCTATGTCCCTAAGTGCCAGGTCCACAGGCTGCTTAAATGACTCCAGGGACAGTGCCTCCAGCCCTGCCCTGGGCAGACCACTGCAGTGTTTGAAAGCCTTCTCTGTGAAGAGAGGTGAGCCCAAATATTCAGACATGGCCCATTCTTCACTTGGGCCATCACTTAAGGCTCATTTCTCAAATTCTGATTAGTGTACCACTCCTCCTTTTCCACTAAGCTCTTTTCTTCTCAGTTGCTAATTCACTTTGTCTCACAGCTCTCCTGTCAGTACTAATTGCTCTGAGGTATGTGACATGTTAAGCATCCCTATAGTAATTCAGTATGCAAGATTGCTTCTCCTTCAGCATCTTCATACCCTGACTTCATTAGGAACCAAGCACTCTGACAGACCAATGAAGAATTCAAGCAGCACACTGCCAGTACAGTAACCCTGCTGCTGCCTTTTGAGAGGTGAAGTTTAGATCTCAAAACCTTGGCAGATGCTGTTGTGAACTGGTGTTAAAGGGTAGTTTTTAAGGCACGGATATTGCTGTGGCTAAGATGTCACATTAACCTCCCATTCGAGGCAAAGAAGACCTGCAGGGTTGCAGGGCTGTAGCTGACCTTTTCCAGCTTGGACAGTTCCCACTCTTGGCTTTTGTACATGTACCTGCAGGGAGGCTGTAGCCAGCTGGGGTTGGGCTCTGCTGCCAGGCAAGCAGCAACAGAAGAAGGGGACACAGCCTCAAGCTGTGCCAGGGCAGGTCTAGGCTGGATGTTGTTAGGAAGTTGTTGTCAGAGAGAGTGATTGGCATTGGAATGGGCTGCCCAGGGAGGTGGTGGAGTCTTTGTGCCTGGAGGTGTTGAAGCCAAGCCTGGATGGGGCACTTAGTGCCATGGTCTGGTTGATTGGCCAGGGCTGGGTGCTAGGTTGGGCTGGGTGAGCTTGGAGCTCTCTTCCAACCTGATTGATTCTATAATTCTATGATTCTGTGATTCTATGGTGAGAGCCTGGAATGGGTTGCCCAGGGAGGTGGTGGAAGCCTCATCCCTGGAGGTGTTTAAGGCCAGGCTGGCTGAGGCTGTGTCCAGCCTGATGTAGTGTGAGGTGTCCCTGCCCCTGGCAGGGGGGTTGGAACTGGCTGCTCCTTGTGGTCCCTTCCAACCCTGCCTGATTCTGTGGCTCTATGCACAGCACAAATACTTAGCTTTGTTTAAAGAAAGTCTGAGTCCACATTTTTTCCCCCTCCTGCTGTGATAATGGCTGTAATTAATAATAGAATGATTACGGGAATGAGGGCATTCATTTGTGGTTCCAGTGACTGGTTTGTGTAATGCTGGTGGTGAAGTCTCTCTGCTCACATCCTGAAATCAAGCACAAGGCCAATGCAAGCCGTTGCAAATGGAGCATTATCAGTATCGATCAGTTTGGCCCCAGGTGCTGTGTCATCTGCAGCTGATTTAATGTGGATCTTGAATCACAGCCTGCTGGGGTTTTGGCAGGCTCTGTGGCATGCTGGAAGTTCTGAAGCACCTTTGTGGGAGCACGTTGTAGTTTTCAATTTAATTACATTGTAAGGTCCTGCACCTGGGTGGGCACAATCCCAAGCACAGCTCCAGGCTGGGTGGGGAATGGCTGAGAGCAGCCCTGAGGAACAGGCTCTGGGGGTCTGGGCTGATGCAAAGCTCCACAGGAGCCTGCAGGATGAGTGCAGCCCAGACACAACCCTGTGCTGGGCTGCAGCAAGAGCAGTGCGGGCACAGGGCAAGGGAGGGGATTCTGCCCCTTGGCTCTGCTCTCCTCACACCCCACCTGCAGTCCTGGGGGCAGTTCTGGAGGTGTTCAGAACCAGGTTGGGTGAGGGCTTGAGCAACCTGTTCCAGTGGGAGGTGTCTCTGTCTGTGGCAGGGGGTTGGGACTGGATGATCTTTGAGGTTCCTTCCAACCTAAACCGCAAGAAGGTCATGGAAGTGTTGGAGGCAGTCCAGAGGAGGCCACCAAGATGCTGAGAGGGCTGCAGCAGCTCTGCTGTGAGGACAGGCTGAGAGAGTTGGGGCTGTGCAGGCTGGAGAAGAGAAGGCTTGGAGGAGACCTTGGAGTGGCCTTGCAGGATCTGAAGGGGGCTGTAGGAAGGCTGTGGAGGGACTATTGACAAGGTCTGGTAATGACAGGAGGAGGAGGAATGGGTTTGAACTGGCAGAGGGGAGATTCAAAGTGGATGTTAGGAAGAAGTTGTTTGCAGTGAGGGTGGTGAGACACTGGCACAGGTTGCCCAGGGAGGTTGTTCAAGGCCAGGCTGGATGAGGCTTTGAGTGACCTGTTCTAGTGGGAGGTGTCCCTGCCTATGGCAGGGGGCTGGATCTGGCTGAGCTTTGAGGCCACTCCCAACCTAAACCATTCTCTGATTCTATGAAAGTGGGAGAAAAAAAATCTCAAATAGTCTGTTTTTTATTTTGTGCTGTTCCCTCCTTGTTATAAATAGACACTGAAGTGCTAATTTCATTCTGCTCCACAGAGGTTCTTATGTTGTCCCCATCAGCATGGTGTCTTTAGTCTTTCAGTCATGCATTAAATGACATGACTAACATCTGTTACGTTGGGTTTGTTCTCCTTCCTTCTCTCCCTGGGGGTGGAATTTCATCTGCAGTTCGTGGGGTTTGTTTTAAGGTGGTGGCTTTTCAGACACAACACACATTTCTTTGTGCTTCTATAAGAGGAGCTGGGATCATCCAGCCTGGGCTTGAACATCATCAGGGAGGTTGTGGAGCACAGAATCACCCAATGTGATCAAAGATCACATTGGGTGATTCTGTGCTCCACAACCTCCCTGGGCAACCTGTGCCAATGTCTCACCACCCTCACTGCAAACAACTTCTTCCTAACATCCACTTTCAATCTCCCCTCTGCCAGTTCAAACCCATTCCTCCTCATCCTGTCGTTACCAGACCTTGTCAATAGTCCCTCCCCAGCCTTCCTGCAGCCCTCTTCAGATGCTGGAGTTCAGATGTTGGTCACAAGCTGCTGAGTGTTTTAAACATATAGAGATGAAACTTTCCACTCTGTGCTGTGTTAACAATCAATGCAGAGTGTCAAAAAAACTCAGGTAGAGGCCATATGGTGGGGAAATGTGGATGGGAATTTGATAATGCAGCCATTATAGCTGCTTGCTGAGGGTTAGGGGACTACAAGAAA
Source organism: Pogoniulus pusillus (assembly GCF_015220805.1). NCBI lineage: Eukaryota > Metazoa > Chordata > Aves > Piciformes > Lybiidae > Pogoniulus > Pogoniulus pusillus. Next base: position 1,831,595 of record NC_087277.1, read on the forward strand.
GCTGGGGAGGGACTCTTTAGGCTGTCAGGGAGTGACAGGACTGGGGGAAATGGAGCAAAGCTGGAGGTGGGGAGATTCAGACTGGAGGTTAGGAAGAAGTTGTTCAGCATGAGGGTGGTGAGAGCCTGGAAGGGGTTGCCCAGGGAGGTGGTGGAAGCCTCATCCCTGGAGGTGTTTAAGGCCAGGCTGGATGAGGCTCTGGCCAGCCTGATCTAGTGTGAGGTGTCCCTGGGCATGGCAGGGAGGTTGGAGCTGGCTGATCCTTGTGGTCCTTCCAACCCTGACTGATTCTGTGATTCTGTGACTGTCTTCATTCCTGAAGAGATCCTGCTATAACCCTGTTATCCTTCCGAGTGTTAAAAGCCATCAGGGCCAGATGCTAAGCTGGGCTTTAAAGCACCATAAAAAAGCCAGGCAAGATTTCTAAAGCCACCCTCAGTGTAACTCTTGTGCTTGCTGGCAAAGCTATAAATACATTTTATTTATAGAGCAGCATTTGTATTGAAGTGCAGAGCCTGCCATTTCCTTAGGAGCGCTGTGGCAGGCAGCAGAGCACTTCCACACTGCTTGCTCTTGTGAGGAGCCAGCTTGCAAATCAGTGTTATTCTGCAGCTTTGTATTAGCAGTTAAAAACCCAACCCTTTCCATGTAATTAGGTAGTAATTTTGTGTGCTTTTTATAGGTCACTTGGAAATGGTTTTGTTTGCTAAAGAAGTGAAGTTGCTTCCACACTTCTGCTTGCTGCATGTTTCCAGGTACCTCCTCTTCTGTGAGCTGTGCTGTAAGCCACTTGACCTAAGCTCTCCAGAAAGTGAAAAGATCATAGAGTCAGAGAACCAGTCAGGGCTGGAAGGGACCACAAGGAGCAGCCAGTCCCAACCCCCCTGCCATGCCCAGGGACACCCTACCCTAGAGCAGGCTGCACACAGCCTCAGCCAGCCTGGCCTCAAACACCTCCAGCCATGGGGCCTCAAACACCTCCCTGGGCAACCCATTCCAGCCTCTCACCACTCTCCTGCTCAACAACTTCCTCCTCACCTCCAGCCTCACTCTCCCCACCTCCAGCTTTGCTCCATTCCCCCCAGTCCTGCCACTCCCTCACAGCCTAAAAAGTCCTTCCCCAGCTTTTTTGTAGCCCCCTTCAGCTACTGGAAGGCCACAAGAAGGTCACCTGGGAGCCTCCTCTGCTCCAGCCTGCACAGCCCCAACTCTTTCAGTCTGTGCTCACAGCAGAGCTGCTGCAGCCCTCTGAGCATCCTCCTGGCCCTGCTCTGGTCACACTCCAGCATCTCCACATCCCTCTTGTCCCAGGGACTCCAGAGCTGGATGCAGGACTCCAGGCAGGGTCCCAGCAGAGCAGAGCAGAGGGAGTGAATCCCCTCCCGGGCCCTGCTGGCCACACTTCTGCTGCTGCAGCCCAGGCTCTTTTTATGTTTATTTATTTATTTAGCTCTTTTCTCCTTCTGAATGTCAGTAATTTCATCACTTTCCTCTGCTTTCATCTGGCCTTAGTGAATGTAGCTTTCTCTCTTCTTATTTTTAAGTCACTGCAGTCAACGAGATAACATTGGGGTATTTTTAGCCTTGCTTGTGTTACAGCTCTTAGCAGATACTGAAACAAAATCATTTTAGGCCAACTGGAAAACTGACTTCTGTAGTTTTAGCTGTGCACCCTCAGATTTGTCCTGAATTGGAATGAGAGAAGAATTGGACATGGTCACAGATAGACTTTACCTTCTCTTGATCCTAGAAGAACAAGATTAGAAAGTAGTTTTCTGCTGGCTGAAGTAGGATTTTAATTCACAGTATCATAGAATCAAGGAGGTTGGAAGAGAGCTCCAAGCTCATCCAGCCCAACCTAGCACCCAGCCCTGCCCAACCAACCAGACCATGGCACTAAGTGCCCCATCCAGGCTTGGCTTCAACACCTCCAGGCACAGCCACTCCACCACCTCCCTGGGCAGCCCATTCCAATGCCAATCACTCTCTCTGGCAAGGACAGTGTTAATTAACTGAATTGATGAGATTGTCTCTAAAGCTGTGGCCTTAAAGGTATATTTGAGTGACAAAGTAATAAAAAAAGTGTGGCTTGCAGGTCGAGGGAGGTGATTCTGCCTCTGCACCACTCTGAAGAGACATCACCTGGAATGCTGTGTCCAGTTCTGGAGCCCCTGTTCCTTGTACAAGAAGGATCTGGACATGCTGGAAGGTGTCCAGAGAAGGGCCATGAGGACGATCAGAGGGTTGGAGCTGCTCTCCTGTGAGGACAGGCTGAGAGAGTTGGGGCTGTTCAGTTTGGAGAAGAGAAGATTCCAAGGGGACCATTGTAGCCTTCTAGTGCTGAGAGGGGCTACAAGAAAGCTGGGGAGGGACTTTTTAGGCTGTCAGGTAGTGACAGGACTGGGGGAAGTGGAACAAAGCTGGAAATGGGGAGAGTCAGAGTGGAGGTTAGGAAGAAGTTGTTCAGCATGAGGGTGGTGAGAGCCTGGAAGGGGTTGCCCAGGGTGGTGGTGGAAGCCTCATGCCTGGAGGTATTTAAGGCCAGGCTGGATGAGGCTGTGGCCAGCCTGATGTAGTGTGAGGTGTCCCTGCCCCTGGTGGGGGGGTTGGAACTGGGTGCTCGTTGAGGTCACTTCCAACCCTAACAGTTCTGTGTTTCTATGGTTGCTAATTGGTTTGGTCCTGTGGCTTTCATGCAATCTCTTTTCTGGATGTGCTTTTAGAGAAGACCAGAAAACAGAGTCAGGGAATCCCTTTTTAAAGAGTAGGGGTGGCATGAGTGGAAGAGGAGCCAGAAGTGAATCAGCCAACTTTAATTCCCAGAAAAAAAAGCAGTGGAAGAAAGTTCTTGTAAATACCTAGAAGATAAAAAAGGAATGAATAAAAGTCACTGTGGCTTATCAACAGCAAATCATGCCAGAAAACCTAATAAATCCCTCTACCAGGTGTCAGGGTTTGTAGACTGAGAAGCGGCAACAGATAACGGATCTTGACTTGAGCAAGGCTTTAATATCATCTGGCAGAGCATATTCCTAGGGCAGCCAGGGCAGGGGATGCAGAGAACACTTCTGCAGAGCAGCAGTAAGTATCAGTATGTAGGAGGAAGTTTTGTTTAGTGCCTGTGGATGGTTTTCTGCCCAAATCATGGAGTCATAGAATGGCTTAGTTTGGAAGGGACCTCAAAGCACAGCCAGTTCCAACCCCCTGCCATAGAGACACCTCCCACTAGAACAGGTCACTCAGGGCCTCATCCAACCTGGCCTTGAACACCTCCAGGGAGGTTGTGGTAGCAGTTCCCAAGTGCAGTCCTTAGTCTCTAAACTGCCTCTTTCACTGAGCAGGAACTTGGATTCCAGACACTGGAATAAGCTGCCCAGGAAGGTGGTGGAGTCATCAACCCTGGATGTGTTTAAGGGTGGTTTGGATGTGGTGCTTAGGGCTATGGTTTAAGGTGAGTCTTGTAGAGCGGGGTTCTAGGTTGGAGTTGGTAATCCTGAGGGGCTTTGCCAACCTGCATGTTGGATGTAGTGCTTAGGGCTATGGTTTAAGGTGAGTCTTGTAGAGCGGGGTTCTAGGTTGGACTTGGTGATCCTGAGGGGCTTTGCCAACCTGCATGTTGGATGTGGTGCTTAGGGCTATGGTTTAAGGTGACTGTTGTAGAGCAGGGTTGTGGGTTGGAGTTGGTGATGCTGAGAGGCTTTTCCAAGGTGGCTGTTGCTGTGACTGTGGGAAGAGTGTCATGCTCCCACTGGATGCTGGCCTTGGAGCTCTGCAAAGACGTGTTAGGCAGTGAGGTTTTGCAAGGCTGTTCAGCATGTCCTGCGTTTGACATCACAGGGCTGTTGTTCAGGCTGTTTGTGGTGCCACTTTGTGCTGAACAGTTTCCATGTCGATGTAGTGCCTGCAGGAGAGGCAGTTCTGCTCTTGCTAAATGCAGCCTAATTGCAAGCGGGCATGAATGAATGCTGGTAACGAGCTGGAAGGCAGAACAATGAGTGTCTGCATGGCAAGAAAGGCTCAGGAGCTAAGTGGCCATCCAGAGCTGCCGTTTGGGATCCCATCATTAAACATTTAGAGTGTCTTTTCACAGAAGACTTTGAATAACACATTTAGGAAGAATGATGCTCACAAAGGCAGGTGGCTCCATAGTGGCTTTCCGTTTATGCCTCTAGTACAGGTGTAGCTCTGCTAGAGGAAGGAGGGGGGCTGAGGAACTGAAGCTCCTTCCTGCCCCTGCCCTCACTGTACAAATGCCTTTCACTCCTTATGGCCAGTCCTAAGGTTCTGAAATCCAAAACTGATCACTCCTTGTCCTGATCTGAGCTTGCAGCTCAGGACAGACTGTTGAATCACAGAGTGTCAGGGGCTGGGAGGGACCTCAAAAGCTCATTCAGTCCAATCCCCCAACTAGATCACCTAGAGCCGGTTGCCCAGGGAGGTTGTGACTGCTCCCTCCCTGGAGGTGTTCAAGGCCAGGTTGGATGAGGCCTCGAGTGACCTATTCTAGTGGGAGGTGTCCCTGCCTATGGTGAGGGGTTGGAACTGGATAAGCTTTGAGGTCCCTTCCAACCTTTGAGGTCCCTGGGTAACCTGTGCCAGGGTCTCACCACCCTCACTGCAAAGAACCCTTCCCTAGCATCCAGTTTCAATCTCCCCTCTGCCACTTCAAACCCATTCCTCCTCATCCTGCCATTACCAGACCTTGTCAATAGTCCCTCCCCAGCCTTCCTGTAGCCCCCTTCAGATCCTGCAAGGCCACTCCAAGGTCTCCCCCAAGCCTTCTCTTCTCCAGGCTGCACAGCCCCAACTCTCTCAGCCTGTCCTCACAGCAGAGCTGCTGCAGCCCTCTCAGCATCTTGATGGCCTCCTCTGGACTGGCTCCAACACTTCCATGTCCTTCCACTGGCTTTTTTCACTCTAACTTGTGTGAAACATGTGAGAGATTAGACAGTTTGCTCAGAGGATGAGTTTTAACTTCTGTGAGAGTAATTGTCCTATGAAACTCAATTAAAGACAGGATTTACTGGCTTGGTTTTAATTATGGGGTCTCATGTTTTGCTTTCACTGGGACAATGGGAATAGCTACCTAGATTGGGTTGTCATTTCATTCTTCATTCTATCATGCAGAGAGATATGAAAGGCAACAATTTGTCATTGATTATCAATCCAATTTACTGAATAACCTGTAAAAAAACCCAGTGATGGACGGAAAATAACACCCACAGAGAAAAGAAATAGAAGGTGTCACTGCAGCCTTGAAAGTTAGTACAGCCTGACTCACTAATCTGCATTGTTCTCTGCAGCATCAAATCTAATGGACCCAAAACACTTCTTCAGTTTTGGTGTGCCGAGATTTGAGTAGGCAGAGTGAAAACCACAACTGAGTCAATCAGGAAATGTCTCAGATTCAGGCAGTGGCCAGAACAGATGTTCATATAGAATCAGAATCAAGCAGGTTGGAAGAGAGCTCCAAGCTCAGCCAGCCCAACCTAGCACCCAGCCCTACCCAACCAACCAGACCATGGCACTAAGTGCCCCAGCCAGGCTTGGCTTCAACACCTCCAGGCACAAAGACTCCACCACCTCCCTGGGCAGCCCATTCCAATGCCAATCACTCTCTCTGACAACAACTTCCTCCCCACATCCAGCCTAGACTTGCCCTGGCACAGCTTGAGACTGTGTCCCCTTGTTCTATTACTGCTTGCCTGGCAGCAGAGCCCAACCCCACCTGGCTACAGCCTCCCTTCAGGCAGCTGCAGACAGCAATGAGCTCTGCCCTGAGCCTCCTCTGCTGCAGGCTGCACCCCCCCAGCTCCCTCAGCCTCTCCTCATAGGGTTTGTGTTCCAGGCCCCTCACCAGCCCTGTGGCAGGAGTTAATGAACATTAGTGAAGTAGCTTTTAGAGCTGTGGATATTCTCAGCCTAAACAAAGTGTTTTGGAGAGGCAAAGCAATTCTAATCAGGGGCTCTTGTATCTAGTCTTAACAGAGATAAGTTTCATTAATTTTTACAGCAGATCATTTCAGTGCTTTTAAGCTTCTGCTCCCTGTGCAATTTGTGATCTGGAAGCTCTTGGAAAGAATTTTCCTTCTGGGCCAAAAGATCAATACTGTTAAAGCTGAATCTCACCTCTGTGTTCTGCAAAAGCACAGGAATGCATCCAGGGGGATTCTGAGAGTCTCCAGATCATGTCTTTTATTTCTTTACATAACAGTGTATTTCACTTCTTTACAATGAGGGTAGTAAAACACTAGAACACGTTGCCCAGGGATGTGCTTGAGGTCCTGTCCCTGGAGACATTCAGGATCAGACTTGATATGGCCCTGGGCAGCCTGATCTAGTTCACAGAACCACAGCACCATGCAGGTTGGCAAAGCCCCTCAGGATCACCAAGTCCAACCTGGAAGCCTACCCTACAAGATTTGCCTTATACCAGAGCCCTGAGCACCACATCCAAACCACCCTGAAACACAGCCAGGTCCCAGCCTGGGTGGTGGACTCCACCACCTCCCTGGGCAGTCTCTCTGTGAAAGACTTTTTCCTGCTGTCCAGTCTAAACCTGCCCAGTGTCAGCTTAAGGCAGTTCCCCCTTCTCTTTCCAGTCACCTGCGAGAGGATGGACAAGATGACCTTTGAGAGCTCCTTCCAATGCAATCTGTGAACCTGTGAATTCCTTAGTGCTACATTGATTCAGGTGTCCAAAACCAATTCAAGTACACTTCCAGCATTATAAACTCTGTTCCTGTGCTTAGCTGTGCAGAGAGGGTGCTGTAATGTTCTGTTTATGATTTCAGCCCTTCCATGCATCAGCTGAATCACCAAGCAACAGGAGACCACTTGTACTTTCCTTCAGGAGCACGTAAACAGAGCACTGCTTCTCTCCTGGCTCATGTGGGTAGGTTAGATCACAGACATGAGACAGACAGTGCTGCTTAACACCTCTGCCAGTGACATGGGCAGAGCAATCACTGCACCCCCAGCAGGTTTGCAGGTGGCACCAAGCTGTGTGGCACAGTCAAATTGCTAGAGGGCAGGGATCCATCCAGAGGGAGCTGCACAGGCTGCAGAGCTGTGCCCAGGCCACCCTCAGGGCATTCAACAAGGCCAAGTGTAAGGTCCTGCACCTGGGTCAGGGCAATCCCAAGCACAGCTGCAGGCTGGGTGGGGAATGGCTGAGAGCAGCCCTGAGGAACAGGCCCTGGGGGTCTGGGCTGATGCAAAGCTCAACAGGAGCCTGCAGGGTGAGTGCAGCCCAGACACAACCCTGTGCTGGGCTCCAGCAAGAGCAGTGTGGGCACAGGGCAAGGGAGGGGATTCTGCCCCTTGGCTCTGCTCTCCTCACACCCCACCTGCAGTCCTGGGAGCAGTTCTGCAGCCCCCAGCACAAGCAGGACATGGAAGTGTTGGAGCCAGTGCAGAGGAGGCCACCAAGATGCTGAGAGGGCTGCAGCAGCTCTGCTGTGAGGACAGGCTGAGAGAGTTGGGGCTGTGCAGCCTGGAGGAGAGAAGGCTTGGAGGAGAGCTTGGAGTGGCCTTGCAGGATCTGAAGGGGGCTACAGGAGGGCTGGGGAGGGACTATTGACAAGGTCTGGGAATGACAGGACAAGAAGGAATGGGTTTGAACTGGCAGAGGAAAGACTTAAAAACTGGATGTTCAGAAAGAATTGTTTGCAGTGAGGGTGGTGAGACACTGGCACAGGCTGCCCAGGGAGGTTGTGGAGCACAGAATCACCCAATGAGATCTTTGATCCCATTGGATGGTTTTGTACTCCACAACCTCCCTGGAGGTGTTCAAGGCCAGGTTGGATGAGGCCTTGAGCAACCTGTTCTAGTGGGAGGTGTCCCTGCCTATGGCAGGGGGTTGGAACTGGCTGAGCTTTGAGGTCCCTTCCAACCTAAACCATTTTGTGATCCTATGATTACATCACACTAATTTTCAGTCATTTCCCACCCATAAATCAGTGAATTCTGTGGAATGTTAACAGAGGAGTCAAAATGAGACCAAAGTATTCTCATGTATCTTCTCATTCAATTAATTATGTTCTCAGAAAGCTGACATTGTTTTGGGTTTATTCTTATATCAGAGCTGAAGAATGGTGGGCAGAGGCCAAGGGGATGAGACTGAACAAGGCCAAGGGCAGGGTTCTGCACTTTGGCCACAACAACCCCAAGCAGCACTGCAGGCTGGGGACAGAGTGGCTGAGAGCAGCCAGGCAGAGGGGAACCTGGGGGTGCTGGTAGAGAGGAGCTGCAGAGGAGGCAGCAGTGCCCAGGTGGGCAGCAGAGCCAATGGCATCCTGGGCTGGCTCAGGAGCAGTGTGGGCAGCAGGACAAGGGAGGTTCTTGTGCCCCTGTGCTCAGCACTGCTCAGGCCACATCTTGAGTGCTGTGTCCACTTCTGGAACACAACCTTATGAGGAGAGGCTGAGGGAGTTGGGGGTGTGGTGGGTGGAGAAGAGGAGGCTCAGGGCAGAGCTCATTGCTGTCTGCAGCTGCCTGCAGGGAGGTTGTAGCCAGGTGGGGTTGGGCTCTTCTCCCAGACAACCAGCAACAGAACAAGGGGACACAGCCTCAAGCTGTGCCAGGGCAGGTCTAGGCTGGATTTCAGGAAGAAGTTGTTGTTAGAGAGAGTGATTGGCATTGGAATGGGCTGCCCAGGGAGGTGGTGGAGTGGCTGTGCCTGGAGGTGTTGAAGCCAAGGCTGGCTGGGGCACTTAGTGCCATGGTCTGGTTGGTTGGGCAGGGCTGGGTGCTAGGTTGGGCTGGCTGAGCTTGGACCTGTTGATTCTATGATTCTATGGTTCATGTATCTTCCCATTCAATTAGTTATGTTCTCAGAAAGCTGGCAGTGTTTTGGGTTTGTTCTTGTGTCAGAGCTGAAGAACACTGGAATCATTCCCTCAAAGAGTTTATAAAATGTATGTGAGCAGCAACAGCAAAGAGAAAACAAAGAGTGAGCTCTTGATGAAGTGGCTCCTAGCTGCAGCCATATCTATAAACCACATCATTACATCTTCTGCTCTGCACTGTGTTCATCTTCTCTGTGTCAATCAGAGCAGCACTTTCCTCGGTCACAATATCCTTTCTCAAAGTACCATCACAAAATTGCAGCTGGACCACAGAATCTGCACCATTATATTTCTCATTTAGTTTTCTTCTCCTCCTGTTTAATTTCCTGTTTAAATCTCAGCTTCTCATCTTGCTTTCATAACAGAAGCTGCGTGGTGAGGGACTTGTGTTTTTCATGCTGTTTAGTAAGCCAGCCTGATCGATGGAGCTCTCACACAGCCAGCACCACTCTTTGGCTCCCTGGGATAGGACAAGCAGCAATGGATGGAAGCTGCAGCACAGGAGGTTCCAGCTCAACATAAGGGGCAACTTCTTGACTGGAAGGGTCCCAGAGCCCTGGCACAGGCTGCCCAGAGAGGCTGTGGAGTCTCCTCCTCTGGAGCCTTTCCAGACCTGTGTGGCTGTATTTCTGTGTGACCTGAGCTAGATTGGATGGTCCTGCTATGGCAGGGAGGGAGGACTCCCTGATCTCTTTGGGTCCCTTCCAAGCCCTGACATCCTGTGATGCTGTGATCTCTTTGGGTCCCTTCCAAACCCTGACATCCTGTGATGCTGTGATCTCTTTGGGTCCTGTGAGGCTGTGATCCTGTTTAGTGTCTGGTAGCCATTCAGAGCTTCATGTATCAGTGGCTGTAGAATATAGGTCTGCTCTTTGAAGAAGCTCTTGAAGGTTGATTTTGAAGAGGATGAGGGGAAAAATAGATTTAGAAAAAGAATTTGTTCTTATTTCTGTTCCTGTAATTTCCTCTGCAAGCAGTCCCCTTTTGAGGGAGATGTGGAGTCACCAACCCTGCATGTGTTTCAGGGTGGTTTGGATGTGGTGCTTGAGGCTCTGGTTTAAGGTGAATCTTGCAGAGCAGGGTTCTAGGTTGGACTCGGTGATCCTGAGGGGCTTTGCCAGCCTGCATGGTGCTGTGATTCTGCCATTCTCTAGGGCTGCCTACACCCTGGAAGGAGTCTGAATCCATTCCACTCAATCAAATGTCAGTCTGCAAAATGCAAACTTGACCCCCTGTGCCTGGTTAAGCTCCTCAGTGTGTATAATTTTCACCTTATAGCTGACATGATGATGAAATCCTTACTTAACAGGCAAAAAAATAACATCCCAGAGTACTTACTGATGCATTCCAAATTAATTAAGAGAATAAATGAGTTCTTATTTAATTCACCTGCTAGCAGCTGAGCCCAGGGTTGCCTACTTCAATGTAGCAGCTGGTGACAGCACAAGTGTCTAGGAAGGCACTTTCTACAGGAGATGCTTGGAATGCCATCTACTGTTGGAGAAGCAGAAACATCCAGCAAGCTGAACCACCAGGCCAAACCTGCTGCTCTAGGGAGCATTTTGGGCTGAAGTGCAGCTGCACATTTATTAACTCTGAGGCTGTCTGTAGTCACAGCATCACAGAGATCCTGAGCTAGGGTAAGGTGTCCCTGCCCGTGGCAGGGGGATTGAAACTGGCTGCTCCTTGTGGTCTCTTCCAACCCTGACTGATTCTATGATGCTATGAAATACTCAGGTTGGCAAAGCCCTCAGGATCACCAAGTCCAACCGATATCACTACTCTACAAGGTTCAACTTAAACCATAGCCCCAAGCACCACATCCAAATGACTTTTAAACACATCCAGGGTTGGTGACTCAACCACCTCCCTGTCAGCCCATTCCAGTGCCTGACCACTCTTGCTGTGAAAATAATATCATAGAAACATAGAATCAAGCAGGTTGGAAGAGAGCTCCAAGCTCATCCAGCCCAACCTAGCACCCAGCCCTGGCCAATCAACCAGACCATGGCACTAAGTGCCTCATCCAGGCTTTTCATTTTTGATTTTGCATGGCATGGTGCAAGTCAGCTGCTCTGATCTTGCTGCTCTATGTGGTGTCAGAGAGGGACAATTAACAGGTGATGCACAATTAACAAGTAATGGACAATTCACCCAGAGAAGTTAGTAGGCTGAAGAATGCCCTAGTTCAAGAAAGGTAATAATGTGACAACCTGAAACGAAACACTTCTGCAACGTTAGGGTTGGAAGAGACTTTTTTCACTGTCTACATTATGTTAATGCTGTTTGTGCAGGTTTGAGGCTAGTTGGAACATGTTAGTGAGAGAAACCATAGCATTGGCTGTGCAAAGACAATGGTAGTGATGTCTACCACACTGTTCAGACAGGATGAATGCTGCTTTCTTCTAGCTCTTTCCCACCTGCCCCCAGCAAGGGACGTTGAGATGCTTGAGCATGTCCAGAGAAGGGCGACGAGGCTGGGGAGAGGCCTTGAGCACAGCCCTACGAGGAGAGGCTGAGGGAGCTGGGATTGGTTAGCCTGGAGAAGAGGAGGCTCAGGGGAGACCTTATTGCTGTCTACAACTACCTGAGGGGTGGTTGTGGCCAGGAGGAGGTTGCTCTCTTCTCTCAGGTGGCCAGCTCCAGAACAAGAGGACACAGCCTCAGGCTGTGCCAGGGGAGATTTAGGCTGGAGGTGAGGAGAAAGTTCTTCCCTGAGAGAGTCATTGGACACTGGAATGGGCTGCCTGGGGAGGTGGTGGAGTCGCTGTCCCTGGAGCTGTTCAAGGCAGGACTGGACGTGGCACTTGGTGCCATGGTCTGGCCTTGAGCTCTGTGCTAAAGGGTTGGACTTGATGATCTGTGAGGTCTCTTCCAACCCTGATGATGATGATGATACTGTGATACTTTCTGTCAAGTATTGCTTGGTAATGTTCCACTTTTCCTGGGTTTTGTTCTTGCCTTATTCCCCCAGCAGACAGGAGGCACCCAGGTGGGAAGCAGCTGGCACATTCCACATGGCAGCCCAGTGTAATGCTGATGGTTGCAGATCCCCACTTGCACTGTGCTAGCTGAAGCACTCTTTTGCTTGCTTAATACAGGAAAAGAGCCTGAGTGGCCTGCTTTAAGCAGCATGGCAGGCTTGGACTGGACAAACACTAGATTTTTAACATGGACCTTTTAATATCAGCTCCCTGGGCGAGACTTCCTGCCTGGAATTTTGGACAACCTTCAAAGGAAAGCATTGATCCATGAGTTAATTAGTGGAAGTGAAAATAACACAGGGGCTACTGTACAGTGCCACCTTTAGCACAGCTCTACTGCAGCCATGCTCCTGGGTGCTGGCTTGTGAGGGGTGTGTGTGTGTGTGTTTTAGTACACTGACTTCGTGGTTTGGCTATCAACACCACAGCAGAAAGGAAAAAGGTCTGACCAAGCTAGGAAGTGGATGAGAAGTGTGGGAGCTTCTGTTTGTAGAACAGTGTCTCTGTCTCCTGCCTCCTACTCCAGCAATAAATAGGAGGAAACATTCTTCCCTAAGAGTTGACACTCTAAAACAAGCAGGGTCTGGTTTATTAGGAGGTCAGGTAGGGATAGGGCTGGGGGGAATGGAACAAAGCTGGAAATGGGGAGAGTCAGACTGGAGGTTAGGAAGAAGTTGTTCAGCATGAGGGTGGTGAGAGCCTGGAAGGGGCTGCCCAGGGAGGTGGTGGAAGCCTCATGCCTGGAGGTGTTTAAGGCCAGACTGGATGAGGCTGTGGCCAGCCTGATGTAGTGTGAGGTGTCCCTGCCTATGTCAGGGGGGCTGGAAGTGGATGCTCCTTCTGGCCCCTTCCAACCCTGCCTGATTCTGTGATTCTGTGAATTCTGTCCACCTGAATATTTTTATGGCTGTGCATCCACATATGTAGAAGTGGCAAAGAGGTCTGATAACAGAGTGCTTGTTGGCTCAGCTAAGACAAATGCTTCCTTTGAGAAGGCTGTCTTATGGTCTTGGCATAGCAGAGTTTAGAGAGAAGCTTTTACTTCTTGGAACTGGGTTGAAGAATTAAAAGCTACCAGAAGTTTGAAGGGCTAAGAATAATTTTTATGTTAATACTTTCCCCCTCTGCTTTCTTTTTCCTTATTCTCTTCCCTCTTTCCATTCTCTTCTCCTATTACTCCTCTGTGCCAGTGGGACTAGCCATAACCTTTGAGGAAATTTTTAGTGCACCAAGAGGCTCTAACATCAAAAAATGTTCACTGAGGCTTGAGATCTAACCTAATGATGTTAACTATGGAAAAGATCAAAGTGGTCTGGTACTTGTACTGCATAGGCTTGCAGAGGAACGCTTGAGGAGCAGTGCTGTGAGTGCTTCCAGGGGCAGAGGTTCCCAATGACAAAGTGCAAGGTGCAAAAAAGACTGAGTCAGTGCAATCCCAAGCACAGCTGCAGGCTGGGTGGGGAATGGCTGAGAGCAGCCCTGAGGAACAGGCCCTGGGGGTCTGGGCTGATGCAAAGCTCCACAGGAGCCTGCAGGGTGAGTGCAGCCCAGACACAACCCTGTGCTGGGCTGCAGCAAGAGCAGTGTGGGCACAGGGCAAGGGAGGGGATTCTGCCCCTTGGCTCTGCTCTCCTCACACCCCACCTGCAGTCCTGGGGGCAGTTCTGCAGCCCCCAGCACAAGCAGGACATGGAAGTGTTGGAGCCAGTCCAGAGGAGGCCACCAAGATGCTGAGAGGGCTGCAGCAGCTCTGCTGTGAGGACAGGCTGAGAGAGTTGGGGCTGTGCAGCCTGGAGAAGAGAAGGCTTTGAGGAGAGCTTGGAGTGACCTTGCAGCATCTGAAGGGGGATATAGAAAGGCTGGGGAGGGACTATTGACAAGGTCTGGTGATGGCAGGAGGAGGAGGAATGGGTTTGAACTGGCAGAGGGGAGACTTAAACACTGGATGTTCAGAAAGAATTGTTTGCAGTGAGGGTGGTGAGACCCTGGCACAGGCTGCCCAGGGAGGTTGTGGAGCACAAAATCACCCAATGGGATCAAAGATCACAACCTCCCTGGAGGTGTCCAAGGCCAGGTCGGATGAGGCCTTGAGCAACCTGTTCTAGTGGGAGGTGTCCCTGCCTGTGGCAGGAGGTTGGAACTGGCTGAGCTTTGAGGTCCCTTCCAACCTAAACCATTCTGTGATTCTAAATCCTGGCTTGTTTTCAAGTGAAAATTGTGATAAAAGGTTCATACTCTTTGAACATTTTAGAATGAATGTGATGCTTGTGCAAAGTGAGTGAACTGCTGTAAGGACAGAAATGTCTGACACTGAAAATAGGTGGCAAAGTGTTCACAGTTCTGTGCTCTCTCAGTGCCTTGTCCCAGTCACTGTGGGTCAGACACTTTCTCTGCAGACTGTTGGGGACTGAGTCCAGTGTCAGCGACTTTGCAGATGACACCAAGCTGGGAGCAGATGTGGGTCTGTTAGTGGGCAGGAGTGCTTTGCAGAGAGACCTGGACAGGCTGCACAGGTGGGCACAGTCCATCACCAGCAGTTTTAATAAGGCCAAGTGCAGGGTTCTGCACTTTGGCCGCAACAACCCCAAGCAGCACTACAGGCTGGGGCCAGAGTGGCTGAGAGCAGCCAGGCAGAGAGGGAGCTGGGGGTGCTGGGAGAGAGGAGCTGAAGAGGAGGCAGCAGTGCCCAGGTGGGCAGCAGAGCCAATGGCATCCTGGGCTGGCTCAGGAGCAGTGTGGCCAGCAGCACAAGGGAGGTTCTTCTGCCCCTGTACTCAGCACTGCTCAGGCCACCCCTTGAGTGCTGGGTCCAGTTCTGGGCTCCTCCCTTGCAGAGAGATGTTGAGGTGCTGGAAGGTGTTTGGAGCAGGGCAGCAAGGCTGGGGAGGGGCCTGGAGCACAGCCTTGTGAGGAGAGGCTGAGGGAGCTGGGGGTGTGCAGCCTGCAGCAGAGGAGGCTCAGGGCAGAGCTCATTGCTGTCTGCAGCTGCCTGCAGGGAGGCTGTAGCTAGCTGGGGTTGGGCTCTGCTGCCAGGCAGCCAGCAACAGAACAAGGGGACACAGTCTCAAGCTGTGCCAAGGCAGGTCTAGGCTGGATGTTAGGAGGAAGTTGTTGTCAGAGAGAGTGATTGGCATTGGAATGGGCTGCCCAGGGAGGTGGTGGAGTGGCTGTGCCTGGAGGTGTTTAAAAAGAGGCCCTTAGTGCCATGGGTTCATTAATTGGAAGGTGTTCAGTGCTAGGTTGGACTCGATGATCCCAGAGGTCTTTCCCAAGCTGGTTAATTCTGTGATTCTGTGATTTCAGTGAATGGCTACTGATTGGACTTTATGTTTGTTCCCTTGGTGAATAACCAGAACTGGCAGTGTTCTTGGCAGAGGTTTGAGAGGATGAGATCGAGGAGATGTGGACAGGTAGAATGAAAAGAGTTAGTCTGACAGAAGCAGAATGCAGTCACACAGCTTGGTCTGAGCAAATGGGGGTCTGGGGTTTCTTTGGCCTGCTTTAAACAATTATTTGTTGCTGATTTTTGGAAGGATGGGGTGCATCAAGAAAGGTGTGGCCAGCAGGGCTAGGGAGGTTCTTCTCCCCTCTACTCTGCCCTGCTGAGACCACAACTTCAATACTGTGTCCAGTTTTGGGCTCCCCAGTTCAAGAGAGACAGGGACCTGCTGGAGAGAGCGCAGTGGAGAGCCATGAGGATGATCAGGGTACTTGAGCATCTCCTCCGTGGAGAGAGACCGAGAGCCCTGGGGCTGTTTAGTCTGGAGAAGACTGAGAGGGGATCTGAGCAGTGTCTGTAATATCTGAGGGGTGGGTGTCAAGTGGAGGGGGCCAAGCTCTTTTCAGTGCTCTGCAGCAATAAGACAGGGCACAATGGATACAAACTGGAACAGAGAAGGTTTTGTCTCAACATGAGGAGGAAACTTTGTACAGTGAGGGTAGCAGAGCCCTGGAGCAGGCTGCCCAGAGAGGTTGTGGAGTCTCCTTCTCTGGAGGCTTTCCAACCCCACCTGGATGCATTCCTGGGTGGACTCCCCTGGGTGATCCTGCTTTTGGCAGGAGGATTGGACTGGCTGATCTCTGGAGGTCCCTTCCAACTTGTGATATTCTGATCCAGTGATTCTGTGACAGCTCTGGGAATGCACAATCCAGCAAATCACCCAGCAGCTCTAATCAAAGGAAATTAACCCACATTTGTGTATGTGGACAGAGTTTAAGTATCTGCAGTTTCCTGTGTCCTTTTCTCTCTCTCTTTTTTTGGTCTAAAAAGAGCTATTTAAACCCCAGCAGTGTTAAAAATGCTCTCCCTGTCTTTCAGCCAAGATGTCATTATTTCTATCAGTTACTGCCACTTCTAATTTCATCTGATTGATGACTCTTCTGGAGAGCATGGAGCGAGCATTAACCTCTGGTTTGCTGCTTTAGGTCCAGAACCTCTGTCTGTGCTCTGACCTTGAAAGATCAATGTCCCTGCTGCACACCCGAAGGGTTTGGGCCAAGGGCAGTCTTAGGTTAATTTTGTATAGGGGCTTCTATTTTTTCCACAGATTTTAAAGAAGTAAATGGCTCTTCAAATTGTAGCTTTGCCCTCCATGCTTGTTGGAAAGTCAAGGAAGATCCTTGCCTAATGCAAGGGCTGAGGGATGTATGGAGAGTGCTCAGGGAGTGCGTCACGGTTACATAATAATGGAAGCTGTTGTCCTCACCTAGCTGCAGTGATGGAGAGCCTGGGGGAGATGCTGCACAGAGATGGAGGAGGAGAAGAGGTTATTTCATAGGAGATACACTCTGAATTGCTGGGTCAAATTGTATCCTGACTTAGAACAAAGTGTTCTTGTAGAAGCATAGAATCAGCCAGGTTGGAAGAGAGCTCCAAGCTCAGCCAGCCCAGCCTAGCACCCAGCCCTGGCCAAGCAACCAGACCATGGCACTAAGTGCCCCAGCCAGGCTTGGCTGCAACACCTCCAGCCACGGTGACTCCACCACCTCCTTGGGCAGCCCATTCCAATGCCAATCACTCTCTCTGCCAACAACTTCCTCCTAACATCCAGCCCAGACCTCCTCTGGCACAACTTGAGGCTGTGTCCCCTTCTTCTGTTGCTGGGTGCCTGGCAGCAGAGCCCAACCCCACCTGGCTACAACCACCTACAGGCAGCTGCAGACAGCAATGAGCTCTGCCCTGAGCTTCCTCTGCTGCAGGCTGCACCCCCCCAGCTCCCTCAGCCTCTCCTCACAGAGCTGTGCTCCAGGCCCCTCCCCAGCCTTGCTGCCCTGCCCTGGACACCTTCCAGCCCACCTTCTCACAGCTGATGGTAAAGAGCTTCTAAGCACTTCATGTTGAGGGATCTGAATTAAATGTCCTGGGATGGCAATGCTACCTTCCCTGTGTCTCCCACTCCTTGCTCTTTGAATTTCCCATGCCAAAGCCCCCAGTCTGGAGTCTCTTGGCTAAAGGCAGTGCTGTGATTAAGGTGCATGGTGGAGTGGAACTGCAACTGCCAGAGAAAATTTCAGTGGCATATTTCTTAAGTGTGAAATTTGCTTGAGGTTTGGTTTAGTTCTGTCGTTTCTGGGTTTTGGTTGGTTTCTGTTTGGGTTTTTTGGTTTGGTTGTTAGGGTTTTTAGGGTTTTTGTTTGCTTGTTCCCCCCACCCCTGAACGTTTCATTCTGCATAGAGTGCTGAAGAGGCAAAGCCATGCTGGAAGACTCTGCACTGCTTGTTCCTTTTTCCCTTTCTCTAGTCAAGGTTGGAAAGGTTTTAGTGTCTTAATGTCCACTCAGTTCTTCAGCAGTACCTGAACCCTGCTTTTGGAGGGATTCACTGTGGTATTTTAAGCTTTCCTTCCTTAGTCTGTAGGGTTTCATTGTCTGCAGGCACTGACATCCCTGTAGTTTAATAGTGCAGGTTTGCCTTTCATCTGTGAGCTTAGGAGATTTGATTTGGGATGGCATGTTAGATATTGTAAATTCACCTTGGATTATGCTAGGTGATTTGGCTACAAATAAAATAGGTTTACAGTTAACATAATCAAAGCACCTTCCTTTGCATTGATAGTTGAATCTATTGCTGAAACTGTATTCAATCCAAAGAGCTGGAAGTCAGTTATAGAAACTTAAGAGTTTGTAATTAAATGTCTTAGATCCTTGGCATTCCTCAGTTTTAAAACTAAAGGGGGGGAGAAGTTGAGTGAAATTTTAGATCCTTGGCATTGCTCAGTTTTAAATACAAAGGGGGGGAAAAGTACAGTAAAATTTTTAGGTATTTGTTATTCCTCAGTTTGAAACCTGAAGGGGAAATAAAATAGAGTAAAAATGTTAGATCCTTGGCATTTCTCAGTTTGAAACCTGAAGGGGAAAAAAAGTAGGGTAAAGATTTTAGATCCTTGGCATTCCTCAGTTCTCAACCTGAAGAGGGAAAGAAGTAAAGATTTTAGATCCTTGGCATTCCTCAGTTTGAAACCTGAAGAGGGCAATAAAGTAATGATTTTATATCCCTGGCATTTCTCAGTTTGAAACCTGAAGGGGGGAAAAAAGTAGAGTAAAAATTTTAGATCCTTGGCATTGCTCAGTTTTAAACCTAAAGGGGAAAAAAAGTAAGGTAAAAAATGTAGCTCCTTGGCATTCCTCTCCACCTGAAGGGGCAAACAAAGAGTCCAGAAAACAATTTAATATGCATCTATGACAAATCCTAAGGGAAATACTTTGTGCTTCCAAGAGCTTCCCCTGCCTGTTTGATACAAATCTTAGAACTTCAGGATAGTTGTTTTGCAAGCCTGTTGCACTCAGTTGTGCAAACTTATCTTTTTAGGGTCAAAGAAGAGCAAAAGCCACAGCTGACACAGTAAGTAGAACACCTTACACTGCACTAGGCTTGACTTCTCTACCTCTGCTGTGTCCTGCTTTCTGCACCTCCGGCGGTATTAGCTCGCACTGATACCTACTAGGCTGTAGTTAGTTTGTCACCTGCTTCCTGACTGGCTTGTAAGAGAGCTGCCTGCAGCTTCTTACTTCATCCACACGTTAGCTGGATGTAGGTTCTTGCTGCCTGCTTGTGACCTGGTGAAGTGTAAAACCTTATTGCCCTTACCTCCTTAGTGGCTGACTCCCTACTGCAGCTGCCATTCCCATGGGCTCTAGCTTTTCTGCCTGTCTGTTTCTGTTACCATTGGCTAAGAAAACACTGAAACTGTTGGTTATTCAGTCACATTATTTGCTTATTTAAACAGGTGGTTTCCCTTTAGTGGGATCACTGAGCTGGTAAATAACGTTCTCCAACCACAGCAAAAGCAGCAAAATGAAAAGGAGCCCCAGACGTAAGTAAGCTGCTCTCTGTAGACTAAATAATGTCTGTGTAGCACTGAAACATACTGGAGAGTATGTTTAAAGTATGTGCCCCTCTAGAACCTCCTGCTGAGGGTGTTTTACAAGCTGTTTGCTTTCTGACTCCTCACTTGCAAAGGGAAGGCTGAAAACCAGGTTGTACTCTCCTTAGCAGTAACCCCAGGGACTACGTTAGAATGCAAGCTAAGGAGTTACTTAGTGCTCCATTTGCCTTGGTCTGCAAATGCTCCATAGAGTCATACAATCAACCAGGCTGGAAGAGAGCTCCAAGCTCAGCCAGCCCAACCTAGTACCCAGCCCTGCCCAATCAACCAGACCATGGCACTAAGTGCCCCAGCCAGGCTTTTCTTGAACACTCCAGGCACAGTGCCTCCACCACCTCCCTGGGCAGCCCATTCCAATGCCAATCACTCCAGATCACTTCCCTGGGTATGTTTCTCTGCATGAGGATCTGGAAGAGCAGGAGAGGTGGCATTAAGTCTGGCATGTCTATGCACATGCATGGATTGTGGTGCTGCTCATGCATAGAGTGCTATACCTATCTGCAGAATAGGCAGGAAGAGCTTTTTAAGGGCCAGGAAACTGCTATTGAAAAAAACCCAACTTAGACAATATCTGTAAAGTTTCCAAACTTTATCAGATATAAGGTGGAAATCTTGAGTCCATCAAAGCTGAGAGAATTTTGACTTTGATGGGGCCAGAGTTTGGTTCCTGGATTTTTTTACAGGGCTAAGCCAGTAGGAGAGCCATCTGGAAAATGTTACTTGCTACCTGAGCATGTTAAGGTACCACAGGAGCTGGTGAGGTTGGGCATTCAGTCTTAGAGGAGAATTGAGAGCATGGAGTGGAAAAGACTCTTATTTTATAAAGAGAAATGTATTTCAAATTTCTAAAAATGTGACTTTCTTCTTAAGGGGAAGCACAGCAGCATGCAGGCTGGCAAAGCCCCTCAGGATCACCAGCTCCAACCTAGAATCCTACTCTACAACATTCACCTTAAACCATAGCCCTGAGCACCAAAGGAAGGGAAGGCAAAGGAAGGCCTTGCAAGCTGACCTGATAAGTGTTTGCCTTGGATGCCATGTGTAATCACAGAAGCAGTCAGGGTTGGAAGGGACCACAAGGATCATTAGTTCTAACCCCCCTGCCATGGGCAGGGACACCTTACCCTAGAGCAGGTTGGCTTCATCCAGCCTGGCCTTAAACACCTCACAGGATCACAGGCTCACAGGATATTAGGAGTTGGAAGGGACCCAAGGAGATTTGTGAGTCCAACCCCCCTACCAGAGCAGGACACCACCATCTAACACAGATCACAGAGGAACACATGCAGGCAGGCCTGGAGTCCCCAGAGAAGGAGACTCCACAGCCTCTCTGGGCAGCCTGTGGCAGTGCTCTGGGACCCTTCCAGTAAAGAAGTTCCCCCTTGTGTTGAGGCAGAACCTCTTTTGTTGCAACTTACACCCATTGCTGCTTGTCCTATTGCAGGGAGCATTGAGCAGAGCCTGCCCCTCCACTGCTGCATGAGGAGCAGTGTGGGCAGCAGGACAAGGGAGGTTCTTCTGCCCCTGTGCTCAGCACTGCTCAGGCCACACCTTGAGTGCTGGGTCCAGTTCTGGGCTCCTCCAGTCAAGAGAGATATTGAGGTGCTGGAAGGTGTCCAGAGAAGGGCAGCAAGGCTGGGGAGGGGCCTGGAGCACAGCCCTGTGAGGAGAGGCTGAGGGAGCTGGGGGTGTGCAGCCTGCAGCAGAGGAGGCTCAGGGCAGAGCTCATTGCTGTCTGCAACTCCCTGAAGGGAGGCTGTAGCCAGGTGGGGTTGGGCTCTGCTGCCAGGCAGCCAGCACCAGAACAAGGGGACACAGTCTCAAGCTGTGCCAGGGCAGGTCTAGGCTGGATGTTAGGAGGAAGTTGTTGTCAGAGAGAGTGATTGGCATTGGAATGGGCTGCCCAGGGAGGTGGTGGAGTGGCTGTGCCTGGAGGTGTTGAAGCCAAGGCTGGCTGGGGCACTTAGTGCCATGGTCTGGTTGGTTGGGCAGGGCTGGGTGCTAGGTTGGGCTGGCTGAGCTTGGAGCTCTCTTCCAACCTGGTTGATTCTATGATTCTAAAGGCAGCACAGTCCTTAAAAGACCTGTGTCCTGAAAACCTCAGATGTATCTTTTCTTTGCCATTTGCTTTTACCTGTGTGCTCATGTGGGTGGCTTTCTGTGGCCAGCAATACTGATTGGACAGAGGAAGGAAATTCACTTAACATCTCTCTTCCAAGAGACATTTATGTCCTGATTATCTTCTGTATAGAGAGGAAGTTGAAGTAAATTCATAGTGCTGTGGCTCCTGGAGGATCTTGGACTCAGAACAAACATAGACAGATGGTGCCAGGGTGAGTCGATCAGCAGCCTGGGGTGAGGATGAGTACTACTGGGTACAAAGTCTTAGCTAGGAATAGCATTAACAGACGGTGAAGATTGTCACAGGGGGAAAGAAGAAGTCTCACAGAAACCAAAATCCACTTTGTACTGTGGCCTGTTGGGAATTCTGATCATGTCACAAACATGATGTGGAAGCCATCAGCAATTCCAGTGATTTGTTCTACATGTCAACTTGTTTACCATCCTTTAGGAATCTTTCCATGCTTTTGTTTATCCCTTTCTTCCACAGCTGATTTGTGAGCATGACTTTGTTCTAGGGAAGGGCTGGTCTTGGTTCAGTGCAAAGACATGCAGCAGAGAGAACTCAGTTTGTATCAATAGAAACCACAGAGTCACAGAACCTTAGAAGTTTCCTGGGGAGGTGGTGGAGTCCCCAGCCCTGGAGGTGCTTCAGAGGAGGCTGGATGAGGCCCTTAGTGCCATGGGTTAATGAGAAGGGTTAGGTGATAGGTTGGACTTGATGATCTCAGAGGTCTTTTCCAGCCTGGTTAATTCTGTGATTCTGTTGGAAGGGACCTCTAGGAGATGATCCAGTCCAACCCCCCTGCCAGACAGGATCACCCAGAGTAGTTTGCACAGGGATGCATCCAGGCAGGTTTTGAAAGTCTCCAGAGAATCACAGAATTAACCTTGTTGTAGGATACCTCTAGGATCATTGAGTCCAACCTATCACCTAACCCTTCTAATTAACTAACCCATGGCACCAAGTGCCCCAGCCAGCCTCCTCTTGAACACCTCCAGGGATGCTGAGTCCACCACCTCCCTGGGCAGCCCATTCCAATGCCAGTCACTCTCTCTGGCAACAACTTCCTCCTAACATCCAGCCTAGACCTGCCCTGGCACAGCTTGAGGCTGTGCCCCCTTGTTCTGTTGGTGGTTGCCTGGCAGCAGAGCCCAACCCCACCTGGCTACAGCCTCCTTGTAGTTGTAGTTGTAGTGAGCAATATTGTCTGCCCTGAGCCTCCAGAGATCATCTAGTCCAACCCCCCTGCCAGGCAGGGTCACACAAGGTAGTTGGCACAGGAATGCATCCAGGCAGGATTGGAAAGGCTCCAGAGAAGGAGACTCCACAACCCCTCTGGGCAGCCTGCTCCAGGGCTCTGCCACCCTCACTGTGCAGAAGTTTCTCCTCATGCTGAGGAGGCAGACTGTCAGGCTTTAGGAATCTGATGTCAGAATCTTAGCAAGGTGGTTGAAGGATGATAGGAAAAGAGATTTTTCCCAGAGCTGTTTCTGGGATCATTGGTGGCCTTTGAGTGTCACAGTGTCCTTGCTCCCTCCATCAGATTCCAGGTCTTGCTGTTACTGCTTGCTTCCACCTTGCAGGACTCTGAGCAGCAGAGCATGGCCCACTGGCAGCTCAGCCTTATTCTCTTACAACCCACATTTATACCCAGTGCCTTTGAGCTCTTAATGGTTAATTAATAAGCTTTAATTAAGAGGTTAAAGGATTTAAATATGGGATTGAATTCTGACCTCTCTGGCTCCGATTTTTGGGGTGGTTTTCCACAATTCCCAATTATTAGGAGGAAGTTGTTGGCAGAGAGAGTGATTGGCATTGGAATGGGCTGCCCAGGGAGGTGGTGGAGTGGCTGTGCCTGGAGGTGTTGAAGCCAAGCCTGGCTGGGGCACTTAGTGCCATGGTCTGGTTGGTTGGCCAGGGCTGGGTACTAGGTTGGGCTGGATGAGCTTGGAGCTCTCTTCAACCTGGCTTAGGTTCAGCTACTCTCTACCAGTACCCCCAGTGCAATACCCTCATGGCATGGTCCTGAACCACATCTGCCTAGAACAACCTCTGTTTGAAAGCACAGGACAATTTTTGGCTTTATGTGCTTTTAGCAGTGAGAAGGATTTAGATCAGCACTTGTTAGATCACAGCTCACCCTTTAAGGGTGATGTAGTCACAGAATCACAGAACTGTCAGGGCTGGAAGGGACCAAAGGGATCACTCAGTTCCAGTCCCCTGCCATGGGCAGGGACACCTCATGCTGGATCAGGCTTTTCAGAGCCACATCCAGCCTGGCCTTAAAAACTCACAGGGATGAGGCTTCCATCACCTACTTGGGCAACCTGTGCCACTTTCTCACCATCTTCATGCTGAAGAACCTCTTCCTAATATCATCATAGAAACATCTTAACCATCACAGAACCTGACTGCCAGCTTGGAAGAGAGCTCCAAGCTCAGCCAGCCCAACCTAGCACCCAGCCCTGGCCAACCTGGATGATTCTATGATTCCCTTTGGAAGACTCAAACATGATCTCCCAGAAACAGCAAGAGATCACTACTGAACCGTGTTTTGAGACACAAAGCTTCTCCCTTTTCAGTCCTTACCAAATGCTATTTACACAGGAGAAATGCTGCTGCACATTAAATTGCAGTCATGGCTTACTGCTGAGAAACCAGGTTTGAATTCAGTAAACTTTCTGAGTGAAGAGAAGGTAGGGTGGTGCAGAGGCATGGCTTTAGGTGGGATTGGTGTAGGGAGAGTTACAGCATACCTTGTTCATGCATTCTGGAAATCAACCCTGCAGCTGAGAGCTTCTCTCTCTGTTTGTGAGCTCCCTGTACAAAACCACCTTTTCCTGAGCATTTGAATTAGCATTTCAAGACCCTTTTCTTCTGATTGTTTCTAGCAGAGGTTACATCAGCCTGGTGAAAATGTGTGTTTTGGCACTCACTACTTCCTATTGCTTTTAAAATACAAAAAGCCTGAACAATTACAGGGTTTTGAGAACTGAGAAACCACTTCAAGAATCATAGAATCACAGAATCAACCAGGTTGGAAGAGAGCTCCAAGCTCAGCCAGTCCAACCTAGCACCCAGCCCTACCCAATCAACCAGACCATGGCACTAAGTGCCTCATCCAGTCTTTTCTTGAGCACCTCCAGGCACGGTGCCTCCACCACCTCCCTGGGCAGCCCATTCCAATGCCAATCACTCTCTCTGACAACAACTTCCTCCTAACATCCAGCCTAGACCTCCTCTGGCACAACTTGAGACTGTGTCCTCTTGTTCTGTGGCTGGTTGTGTGGCAGCAGAGCCCAACCCCACCTGGCTACAGCCTCCCTGCAGGTAGCTGCAGACAGCAATGAGCTCTGCCCTGAGCCTCCTCTGCTGCAGGCTGCACACTCCCAGCTCCCTCTGTCTCTCCTCATAGGGTTTGTGTTCCAGGCCCCTCACCAGCTTTGTCACCCTTCTCTGGACACCTTCCAGCACCTCAACATCTCTCTTGATTTGAGGGGCCCAGAACTGGACCCAGCACTCAAGGTGTGGCCTGAGCAGTGCTGAGTACCTCTCCCTAAGATGCTGCCAGCAGCGTAGCACTGGTGGCATTTTTACACTAGCAACACTGATACAGTCAGAACTAAGATGTGCCACATCTGGTTACTACCACCAGTTCTGGAGGTGATAATGCAGCCCCAAGCACTTTGCTGTAGTTTTTGCTTAGATAAAGCTGAGACAACCATATGGGGAGCACAGCTGAGGCTTGCTTACCTCTTGGCTTTCCTTGCATCGCTCAAATTTATCTCCTCTTTGTTAAAAAAGGAAGATTGTGAAGATAGGAGCGACCCTGTCAGCAAGGTACTAAGATAGGGGCTGCTTAATAATTGAGAAGTCTCATGAATGTTGTAAGCAATGTGGAATGAACTCTCTCTAATCAGGATACTGTAGTGTCAGGAGGTGTTACCTTTCAGAGCCAAGGCAGTCTGACCTATTATTTGGGGTGTCCTTATTTTGGCTGTCCGGGTTGCTGCCTAATGAAAAAGTCATTTTGCCTTTCATAGTAAGAATGAAAAAGTTGAACATAGTAACTTAATTATTTTGTGCCTTTCTGAGATGACAAGCATGGTGTTAATGGCTTCCCTTTGCAAGGCAGCTGGCCATGCAAATGAGGTAACCTGAGTGACTGTGAGAAATCTGAGCTCTACTGGGAGATGCCCTTTATCGATGTAATAGTGTTGCAAGGTGCTTAATTGCCAGCAACCGAATTAGACTCAAGGTACATGTGGTAGGTATTGAAATGCCTTTCAAACCAAGTTTGGTGTGAAGCAAATAGAAGTATGACTTAGAATCATAGAATCATAGAATCAACCAGGTTGGAAGAGACCTCCAAGCTCAGCCAGTCCAACCTAGCACCCAGCCCTATCCAGTCAACCAGACCATGGCACTAAGTGCCTCATCCAGTCTTGTCTTGAACACCTCCAGCCACGGCCACTCCACCACCTCCCTGGGCAGCCCATTCCAATGCCAATCACTCTCTCTGCCAACAACTTCCTCCTAACATCCAGCCTAAACCTACCCCGACACAACTTGAGACTGTGTCCCCTTGTTCTACTGCTGGTTGCCTGGGAGAAGAGCCCACCCCCCACCTGGCTACAGCCTCCCTTCAGGTAGACAACTGAGATCACCCCTGAGCCTCCTCACTTAGGAAAGCAAGTCAAATGTGAGATAGAGTGTGAACCTTCTGTGAGAGGGTTATTTGGATAGAGGAGTGATTTGCATACTTTGGTTAATGAGGTTGGTTGGAAAATGAGTCTAGCAAATCATAAATCATGAAAAGAATAGACTCATAGAATCAACCAGTCTGGAAGAGAGCTCCAAGCTCATCCAGTCCAACCTAACACCCAGCCCTGCCCAATCAACCAGACCATGGCACTAAGTGCCTCTCCAATAAATCATAAAAATCACAAATCATAGCCTGGAAGAGAGGAGGCTCAGGGCAGAGCTCATTGCTGTCTGCAGCTGCCTGCAGGGAGGCTGTAGCCAGGTGGGGTTGGGCTCTGCTGCCAGGCAAGCAGCACCAGAACAAGGGGACAC
The DNA here is from genome assembly GCF_015220805.1 of Pogoniulus pusillus. Classification (NCBI taxonomy): domain Eukaryota; kingdom Metazoa; phylum Chordata; class Aves; order Piciformes; family Lybiidae; genus Pogoniulus; species Pogoniulus pusillus. Next base: position 1,858,014 of record NC_087277.1, read on the forward strand.
AGTCTCAAGCTGTGCCAGGGGAGGTCTAGGCTGGATGTTAGGAGGAAGTTCCTGTCAGAGAGAGTGATTGGCATTGGAATGGGCTGCCCAGGGAGGTGGTGGAGTCTTTGTGGCTGGAGGTGTTGAAGCCAAGCCTGGCTGGGGCACTTAGTGCCATGGTCTGGTTGATTGGCCAGGGCTGGGTGCTAGGTTGGGCTGGCTGAGCTTGGAGCTCTCCTCCAACCTGGTTGATTCTATGATTCTCTGATTCCATAGTTATTTCTTTTAGCAAGAGCTAGGAATTTTTACTGAAGTAAAATTTCTAAGCTTTTCTTCCTTAGTCATTAGAGTTTCATTGTCTGCAGGCACTGACAACCTGGTTGATTCTATGATTCCATAGTATGTAAGTGTGGCCCAGCCCTCTTAAAACTGGTGTTCATTTGAATTCCTAACACAAACTCTGTCAGGAAAGAACCCATAGAAACTGCCAACATGCAGCTAGACTTCTAATGGAGATTTCTGCTACAAAACATTTCAATCAAGTGAGTGGATCAGGAAGAAATGTAGCAGCAGCTATAAAAAGCAGCATAGTTTTTGAAATGTGGAAAGCAGAGCTACAGAATGCAAATAGACTGCAAAAGGAAATTTTCCTGAAACCCAAATGTGTGCTCAGTGATTCAGATTTCAAGTGCAAAGCTTTTGTAGGGGATGCAAACTTCTGTATTGCTGTGTCAGCTGTGCGTGGAGAACGTCCAAATGGGACTCTTCAGCTTTGCATAGTGCTCAGAACAGGGTAAAGGTGCTGCAAGAACTGCAAAATAGTCCTGATTCATTTATAAAGTAGTTTTGTGCTGCAGAATAAATCCTGAGATGTCATTTCCCTTCTGTTTAGCAAGAGGCTTTGGCTGGCTAGCTTTTTACCTGGCAATTTGTTGTGACTGATTGAATTAGAGTCCAAGGCATTTTGGTTCTACATTTATAAGGTCATAGAACCATTGAATCAACCAGGTTGGAAGAGAGCTCCAAGCTCAGCCAGCCCAACCTAGCACCCAGCCCTGCCCAATCAACCAGACCATGGCACTAAGTGCCCCAGCCAGGCTTGGCTTCAACACCTCCAGGCACAGTGACTCCACCGCCTCCCTGGGCAGCCCATTCCAATGCCAATCACTCTCTCTGACAACAACTTCCTCCTAACATCCAGCCTAGACCTGCCCTGGCACAGCTTGAGGCTGTGTCCCCTTCTTCTGTCGCTGGTTGCCTGGCAGCAGAGCCCAACCCCACCTGGCTACAGCCTCCCTGCAGGCAGCTGCAGACAGCAATGAGCTCTGCCCTGAGCCTCCTCTGCTGCAGGCTGCACACCCCCAGCTCCCTCAGCCTCTCCTCACAGGGCTGTGCTCCAGGCCCCTCCCCAGCCTTGCTGCCCTTCTCCAAACACCTTCCAGCACCTCAACATCTCTCTGCAATGGAGGAGCCCAGAACTGGACCCAGCACTCAAGGTGTGGCCTGAGTAGCGCTGAGTACAGGGGAGTAACAGTGTCCTGGGATGAACAGGTCCATCCAACTTGAAACTAAATTGTCTTGGAGACAGTTGTTCTTTCACACTAGGACTGTCAGGAATGGTTGAAGTTGGAAGTATCTGTGGATATGTGACCTTCCAGTAGCTGAAGGGGGCTATAGGAGGGCTGGGGAGGGACTATTGGTAATGACAGGAGGAGGAGGAATGGGTTTGAAGTGGCAGAGGGGAGATTGAATGTGGATGTTAGGGTGAAGTTCTTTGCAGTGAGGGTGGTGAGACACTGACACAGGTTGCCCAGGGAGGTTGTGGAGCACAGAATCACCCAACGTGATCAAAGATCACGTTGGGTGATTCTGTGCTCCACAACCTCCCTGATGATGTTCAAGGCCAGGTTGGATGAGGCCTTGAGTGACCTGTTCTAGTGGGTAGGAAGGCCCTGCAGAGGGATTTGGACAGGCTGGAGCCATGAGCTGATCCAGTTGCATGAGGTTTAACATGGCCACGTGCCAGGTTGTGCACTTTGGCCACAACGACCCCCAGCAGCCCTACAGGCTGGGGAAGGAGTGGCTGGAGAGCTGCCTGGCAGAAAAGGACCTGGGGGTGTTGGTGGCCAGCAGCTGAACATGAGCCAGCAGTGTGCCCAGGTGGCCAAGAAGGCCAACAGCATCCTGGCCTGGATCAGCAATGGTGTGAGCAGCAGGAGCAGGGAGGTGCTCATGGCCCTGTGCTCAGCACTCCTGAGCCCACACCTCCAGCTCTGTGTCCAGTTTGGTCAGCACAGCACAAGAGGGACACTGAGGTGCTGGAGAGGGGGCAGAGAGGGGCTATGAGGCTGGGGAGAGGTCTGGCAAACATGGCCTGTGAGGAGCAGCTGAGGGAGCTGGGGGTGCTCAGTCTTGAGAAGAGGAGGCTGAGAGGGGACCTTAGTGCCCTCTGCAACTACCTAAAAGGAGGCTGTAGTGAGGCTGGAGCTGGTCTCTTCTCCCCAGTTACTAACGATAGGACAAGAGGAAATGGCCTCAAGTTGTGCCAGGGCAGGTTCAGGTTGGATGTTGGAGGAAGTTCTTTCCTGAGCAGGTGGTCAGGCAGTGGCACAGGCTGCCCAGGGAGGTGGTGGAGTCTCCATCCCTGCAGGTGTTTAAAAGGAGAGTGGCTGTGGTGCTTGAGGCTATGGTCTGGTGATGAAGGCTGCTGGGATGAAGGTTGGACTGGCTGATGCTGGTGGTGCTTTCCAACCACAGCGATTCACAGTGCTTAGATGCTGTGCTGAGGGCTTTGGTTCAGTCAAAGACTTGTCAGTGTGAAACTAATGATTGGACTGGAGGAGCTCGAAGGGCTTTGCCAGTCTAAGAGCTTCTGTGATTCTGTGGTTCTGAGGTGTCCCTGCCTATGGCAGGGGTTTGGAACTGGATGATCCTTGAGGTCTCTTCCAACCTAAACCATTCTAGGATTCTATGTAAAGCACACAGAACAACTCCTTGCATCTTATAAGTGGCTAACAAAAGAGCTGACCAGGATTACTTGGAATTTTGTATTTCCTTGTACTCAGTGTCCTGGCATGAAACACAACTGACAGTACAAATGCTCCCTTTAAAAGATCCTGTTCTCGTGCTTTGCCACTTACACTTCCTGGCAGCCTACTTTTGTTGCAGCTTCAACTCCTCGCTTCTGATCTTTGTTGTCAGCTGAGGATTAGCACTTACAGTTTCATCAGCACTTTACCCAAGCAACTCCTCAGGGACAGTGTGGATTGCAAACACAGGCACAAGGTCCAGGGAACTGGAGAGAAAACAGTTTTTAATGAGTGAAAACAGTTGTGGGATGAGTTTGGAGAGTTTCCTGGGAGAGGCAGGCACTGGAAGATTGCCTTGTGCAAATTATCACTGGCTTGGTTAATCTGACTTTGAATGAGACCTCAAATTGCCTGGGAAGTGTTGGCCTTGTCACAAGGGTAAAGAGCAGAAAGAAGACTACCACTGTGGTGAGTAGCTGTAGGGATGTAATTTAACCAGCTTGGTGCTTTGAAAAGGTCCTAATGATATTTCCAGCAGAGGTGGAGAAGGTGTGGAAGTAGGTGGTAAAGCTTCATTGTGAAGGATTTTTGTTGAAGAAGGAATGAAAAAATTAGCCAAGAGTGATTCTTTTAGGAACAGTTGAGAGAACTGATAGACTCACAGTCATCTGAAGAAGCTCCTTTGCAGATTTCTTTTGGTTTTTCTTTCCCAAATTCAAGAGCAGCTAATGAGAATGAGGGGAAAAAAAAACCCAACAGCATTCTCACCCAGACATTTCCAACAGAGCTGTGGAAACGTTGCAGGGTAAGATTGAAATGAGATCCATCAGAGAATCATAGAATCATAGAATCAACCAGGTTGGAAGAGACCTCCAAGCTCATCCAGTCCAACCTAGCACCCAGCCTTGTCCAGTCAACCAGACCATGGCACTAAGTGCCTCATCCAGGCTTTGCTTGAACACCTCCAGGGATGGTGACTCCACCACCTCCCTGGGCAGCCCATTCCAGTGCCAATCACTCTCTCTGCCAACAACTTCCTCCTAACATCCAGCCTCAACCTGCCCTGGCACAACTTGAGACTGTGTCCCCTTGTTCTTTTGCTGGTTGTCTGGGAGAAGAGCCCAACCCCACCTGGCTACAGCCTCCCTGCAGGTAGTTGTGGACAGCAATGAGCTTTGCCCTGAGCCTCCTCTTCTGCAGGCTAAATGACTCCAGCTCTCTCAGCCTCTCCTCACAGGGCTGTGCTCCAGGCCCCTCACCAGATTGTTGCCCTTCCCTGGACACCTTCCAGCACCTCAACATCTCTCTTGAATTGAGGAGCCCAGAACTGGACACAGGACTCAAGCTGTGGCCTGAGCAGTGCTGAGTACAGGGGCAGAAGAACCTCCCTTGTCCTGCTGGCCACACTGCTCCTGAGCCAGCCCAGGATGCCATTGGCTCTCTTGGCCACCTGGGCACACTGCTGGCTTATCTTCAGCTACTATCTACCAGTACCCCCAGCTCCCTTTCTGCCTGGCTGCTCTCAGCCACTCTGTCCCCAGCCTGCAGTGCTGCTTGGGGTTGTTGTGGCTGAAGTGCAGAACCCTGCACTTGGCCTTATTAGGATGATTAGAACCTTCTCATTTCTATTGGTATAAGCCACAGAGGCACATGGAGGTGTTTAAGGGTATAACATTTCTTTCTGGAGTTGTGGAAGGGTTATGGAGTTATGCCTTATGTATAGGCAGCCAATCCTGCACTGCAGTCTCTGCTCGCAGCCCAGAAGGCAACCAAAGCCTGGGCTGCAGCAGGGCAAGAGAGGTGGTTCTGCCCCTTCACTCTGCTCTGCTGGGACCCCACTTGGAGCACTGTGTCTAGTTCTGGGGATCCCAGCAGAAGAGAAACATGGAACTGTTAGAGGGGGTCCAGAGGAGGCCACCAAGATGAGCAGAGAGCTGTGGGGACAAGCAGCAATGGATGGAAGCTGCAGCACAGGAGGTTGCAGCTCAACAGAAAGGGGAACTTCTTGACTGGAAGGGTCCCAGAGCCCTGGCAGAGGCTGCCCAGAGAGGCTGTGGAGTCTCCTTCTGTGGAGCCTTTCCAGGCCTGTCTGGATGTGCTCCTGTGTGCCTTGAGCTAGGTTGTGTGGTCCTGCTGTGGCAGGGTGGTTGGACTGGATGAGCTCTTTGGGTCCCTTCCAAGCCCTGACATCCTGTGAGCCTGTCATCCTGTGAGCTACCTACTTCTTTTTTCCCTTACATATATATCACTGCAAGCCACACACAGCTCTGGTGACATCAACTGGGTCAGCCTTTAACTGACCATATGTTCATCTTTCCCACCTTGACCTTGCAGCCTTGCAGCAGACTACTGCACTCAGCCATTGTTCTCTGTTACCTTACCAACAGAGAGCAGCCTCACTGCTGCCAGTAACAAACTCAGTGAACAAAGGCTGCAGTTTTATTCAATACTGAGCACTGTAAACAGAAAACAAACCCCACAGGTAAGGCAATCCTCTAGCTGCATTTTTTGTCTACCTGGGGTGTAATCTGTTGATGTATTCAGTCATGTCCTACACAGTTAGTACTACTGAGAGTATTTTCTTCCCCACATCCTTTTTTTGTCTTTTCTGCTGAATTTCTGGATGGAGTAAACTAGATTCAGTGATGTGACTTCATCTGTAGTTACAGAGTTCTTTAAGGGTCATACCCTAAATATCACCCCCCCTGCCAGGCTGAGGCCAGTAACTTTAGGGAAAAGAGGGAGCTGGACATGTGGTACCAGGCTCTGCAGACCCCACTAGCAGGGGGAGGTGACCCAAAAGACAGGGGAGAAGGGATATAGGAGCCTGTTAGAAGTGATGAGGAGGGTTTGAGACAGGTCCCTCTCTGGCAAGGCAGGAAGGGTACACCAGTCCCCTCCCAGTCATGGAGTCATAGAATGGTTTAGGTTGGAAGGGAACTGGAAGCTCAGCCAGTTCCAACCTCCTGCTATAGGCAGGGACACCTCCCCCTAGAACAGGTCACTCAAGGCCTCATCCAGCCTGGCCTTGAACACCTCCAGGGAGGGAGCAGCCACAACCTCCCTGGGCAGCCTGTGCCAGTGTCTCACCACCCTCACTGCAAAGAACCCTTTCCTAACATCCAGTTTCAACCTCCCCTCTGCCAGATCAAACCCATTCCTCCTCCTCCTGTCATTCCCAGACCTTGTCAATAGTCCCTCCACAGCCCTCCTGTAGCCCCCTTCAGATCCTGGAAGGCCACTCCAAGGTCTCCTCCAAGCCTTCTCTTCTCCAGGCTGCACAGCCCCAACTCTCTCAGCCTGTGCTCACAGCAGAGCTGCTGCAGCCCTCTGAGCATCTTGGTGGCCTCCTCTGGGCTGGCTCCAACACTTCCATGTCCTGCTTGTGCTGGGGGCTGCAGAACTGCCCCCAGGACTGCAGGTGGGGTGTGAGGAGAGCAGAGCCAAGGGGCAGAATCCCCTCCCTTGCCCTGTGCCCACACTGCTCTTGCTGCAGCCCAGCACAGGGTTGTGTCTGGGCTGCACTCACCCCGCAGGCTCCTGTGGAGCTTTGCATCAGCCCAGACCCCCAGGGCCTGTTCCTCAGGGCAGCTCTCCAGCCATTTGCTGCCCTCCCAGTCTTCCCAGTTGTCCACACATAACAGGTACAGTGCCCCTGAGTCCAAGGACTAGATGAATGAGGAGGGAGATGAATCTCCACATGCTCAGCTACCCAGGACTTGCCAGCCAGTCCTGAGGCTTAGGACTAGTGCAAAAAAGAAAGAAAGAAAGGTGACAGCAGTAGGGGATCCCCTTCTCAGGGAAACTGAGGGCTCTATTTGCAGGCCAGTTCCATCCCACAGGGAGGTCTGGTGCTTGCCTGGGGCATGGCTTAGGGACATTTGTAAGAGACTTCCAGGTCTGACACAAGCATCAGACTACTACTGCCTGCTACTGGTTTTTCAGACTGGGAGTGATGAGGCAATGGATAAGAGTATAAAAACAACAAAAAAGACATCAGGGCTTGGGGGAGGTTACTTGAGGGCTTGGGAGGGCAAGTGGTGTTCTCCTCAATCCCTTCAGTGACAGGTAGAGATATTAAGGGAAGGAAGAAATTCCATGTGATTAAGACATGGCTTAGAGGTTGGTGCTGCCAGCAGAACTTTGTGTCTGGGAGGTGAGACTAAATCATCTTTTGAGATCACTTCCAACCCCTGACCTGCTGTGGTACAATACTAATTATCACACTGGGAAGAGTGAAAGGGAAGGGAATATTTGCTGGTTTGTTGGAGAGGTCAAATAAACTGAGAACAAAATTTGGTGAAATGTGAACTGAGAGGCTTTGCACAGAGCTGTAGGAAATGGGGAGAAGAGGTAAGAGAGCCAGGGCAGCTTGGAGACCTCATCTTGGTCAGTGGTGCAGTCACTATCTCTTTAGCACTGCTAGGGCAGGTAGTTGTTGAATCCTCTTCTCTGTGTTCCTGCTTGTGTTTGTACTCCACATCTTGTGTCTTACCACAAAGCCAGAGTCAAGGACACAACGACAGAAATGCTCTCTGAAGGGGATCTCTAAATCAGCCTCCCACTCAAAGCATGGCCACTGTCAATGCCAGGCCAGGGCAGCTGGAGCTTTGTCTAGGTGAGTTTTGAAAAGCTTTAGGGATGGTGATCCCACAGCCTCTTGGGACAGTCTGTTTCACTGCTGCTGCCCTGGTGCCCAAGGGGAGTCTCCCAGTGTGCCACTGGAGTGCCTTTTGTCCCTCGTGTTGGGTTTGCAGCTACCAGAAGCCATTTGGTTCTGTCATTTTTGCATCAGGTCGTGGAGTGTCCTTCTCTGGAGAGATTCAAACCCCTCCTGGACATGTTCCTCTGCAGCCTGCTCTAGGTGAACCTGCTTTATGTTGGACTAGATGATCTCCAGAGGTCCCTTCCATCCCCTGCCTATCTGTGACTTTTGATTCCATGATCACTCCTTAGTCCTTTTGTCTTCACTGGGCTGAACAAACCCAGCTCCTGCCTTCCACTCTCCCAGATTACATGCTCTGGGACTCTGACCATTTCTTTGGTTGGCTTGGGTTTTTGTGCTTGTTTTGTTGCTGTTGACAAACTGAACTTGTCCAGTTTGTCAACATCCCTCACGAACTGGTGGACTGCAATCTGGACACAATGTGCCAGATGCAGCCTTGGCAGTGCCAACTAAAGGGGAAGAATAACTTCCCATTGCCTGCTGCTCATCCTCTTGTATCTCTGTATGGGGTTAGTGCAATTAGTAGTGAAAGCACACACCCCACTGGCTCATAGCCTGCTTTCCATCCTGTTGCCCAGGGTTTCTTATCAGCAAAGCTCATGCTGCACCAGTAGCTTTCTACCCACACCTAGGGTTATACACATAAAAGCAGACCAGAAGTGGGTGCATCTGGTGACAGCTGAGCTAGCACTGTTGTAAAGGGCAGAAAGCATGAAGTGTTCACCACACTGCAGGCAAGTGTGGTGTGTGTTAGTAGACAGAAGAACTGTTGAGTGGATGGACTGGGCAGATCTGGAAGCAAATGAACCCTTCTGAAGCCTGAATTTCAGCCACACTTTCACTCCACACCTGGGAACAGAAAATGAGGCATGGGCTACTGTCAGTAATAGAAGTGTAGCCAGGAAATGAGGAGTGGCTGCTACAGAGCTGGCCTCAGCATCCTGGGTACTTGTGACACTTGCCCTTCTAATAGCAGACTTTAAGCAGCATTGCAATGGCCTTGTGGAGCTCAGGAGTAGCTTTGGAGCTTCTTTTCAGTATTAAGGGCTGGTTTTGGTGAAGTGCTGAAGATGTTGTGGGTGTTTCTGGAGGGCAGGAGAGAATAAAACCCTCCACATAATAACTGCTGATTTTGTTTGGTTGGTTTTTAATTTGCCAATTTAAGGGCCAGTGGTATCCTGAGGTGCATTAAGAAGAGTGTGTCCAGCAGAGTGAGGGAGGTTCTCCTGTCCCTCTACATTGTCCTAGGGAAGCCCCACCTGGAATGTTGCATCCAGTTCTGGGCTCCCCAGCTCAAGAGGAACAGGGATCTACTGGAGAGAGTCCAAGGGAGGGCCATAACTATGAGGAAGGGACTGGAGCATTGCCTGAGGAGGGAAGGCTGGGAGTCCTGGGGCTGCTTAGGCTGCAGAGCAGAAGGCTGAGAGGGGATCTGAGCAGTGTCTGTAAATATCTGAGGGCTGAGGGTCAGGAAGGAAGGGACAGGGACAGCCTCTGCTCACCTGTGCCCTGGGATAGGACAAGGAGCAAGGGATGGAAACTGCAGCACAGGAGGTTCCACCTCAGTATGGGGAAGAACTTCTTGAGTGTAAGGGTGACAGAGCCTTGGCCCAGGCTGCCCAGAGAGGTTGTGGAGTCTCCTTCTCTGGAGCCTTTGCAGCCCTGTCTGGATGTGTTCCTGTGTGACCTGTGCTGGATTCTCTGCTCCTGCTCTGGCAGAGGGTTGGAGTGGAGGATCTGTGGAGGTCCCTTCAACCCCATACATCCTGTGAGCCTGTAACTGTTTGTAAGCCATTACTTAGTGGATTTTTCTTCTGTGTCCTGTGTTTCTTATGTGATTTTTTTCTGCCATCCATCAATGTAGTTTTAGAACAGACAAAGATGTAACACTGAGGTATTATTTTGGCAGAGCAGCTGTTTGCTACTAGAACATGGATTTTAGCAAACTACTCTCTATAACCTTGAAAAAGTTTATACTTTGAGGCAAAACTTGTGACCTCTACATAGATTCTTGTGCCCAAGAGGAAACAGGAGTGAAATTATTTCAGCAGAGGCTTAAGAACTGGCAAAAGGCTTCTGCTTTTTATGCATCAGTGAGACTGGTAAGCAAATAATCATGCAAACAAAGGCTGTAGATTATAAGGAAGCCACAAACCAGAATGCAACCTAAAATAAACTTGAAGTTCTGCATAGATAATATGCTTTAAATGAAGAATGTGATCTTTGGCACAATTAAAAGGCAGGCAAGGTCTCTGAGATTGCATGTGTTAGGGGTGGAAACAGGCCAGGCTGCCAGCTACCAATTTTGTAGCTTGTTCTCAGTGTCAAGTGCTGGAATGTGCCAGGCTCCCAGATTTCTACTTTCTCAGCTTCATCCACCTCTTCCCAGTGGATAATGCAACAAAGAGCAGCCATCAGAGAATGCCTTTTGAGCCAGGGAAAAGGCAGAGGAAGCCTTTCCCCAGACTCCACAAATCTCTGTCAGGACTCTCAGATCCTTCCTTGTGGAGACCAGAGGCAAGCCTTGAGTGCTGAGTCCAGTTCTGGGCCCCTCCATTGCAGAGAGATGTTGAGGTGCTGGAAGGTGTTTGGAGAAGGGCAGCAAGGCTGGGGAGGGGCCTGGAGCACAGCCCTGTGAGGAGAGGCTGAGGGAGCTGGGGGTGTGCAGCCTGCAGCAGAGGAGGCTCAGGGCAGAGCTCATTGCTGTCTTGTAGCTCCCTTCAGATACTGAAAGTCCACAAGAAGGTCACCTGGGAGCCTTCTCTCCAGACTGCACAGCCCCAACTCCCTCAGTCTCTTCTCACAGCAGAGCAGCTCCAGTCTTCTGCTCATCCTCATGGCCCTTCTCTGGACACCTCTCAGCACCTCCATATCCCTCTTGCCCCAGGGGCTCCAGAACTGGCTGCAGTACTCCAGGTGAGGTCTCACCTGTGCATAGCAGAGGGGCAGGATCACTTCCCTTGCCCTGCTGCCCACACGGCTCCTGCTGCAGCCCAGGCTCTGGCTGCTCTCTGGGCTGCCAGAGCACACTGAATGATGTGGGTGGCTGAAATGATTTATGGGAGCTTGTTAAACTAAGGGAGGTTGCTGTGGGCTTGCACCCAGTGCTTGAAACGGACTGGAAAAGTGCTTTGAAGTGGTTATTCTGTGTGATGTTGTGGGGTACTGAACACACAGCACATGGGCAGAAGGGGTCTGCACCTCTCTGGTTGAACTAAGGGCAGAATTAGGAAAACTAAGGAAAAAATAGGGCAGAAAAGGGAGATTCTAGAAACTTCAGAGCAGTCAGTCTCACCTCTTTGCCTGGCGAGATGACAGAGCAGATCCTCCTGAAGGCTTTGCTAAGGCATGCAGAAAATGAAGAAGAGATGGTTGGTGGTAACCAACCTGGCTTTGCCAAGGGCAAATCCTGCTTAATGCACTTGGTGCCATTTTATGATGGAGTTAGGGCAGCAGTGGGTAAAGGAAGAGCAACTGATAGAACCTACCTGCGCTTGTGCAAAGCAAGGTTGGAACTAGATGATCTTTGAGGTCTCTTGCAACCCAAACCATTCTATGGTGCTATGATTTGCCCCTGCCCTGTGTGACCTCCTGGTCAGCCAGAGAGCATGGACATGAGGGCTGGGCCACTGGCTGGGTGAGGAATTGCCTGAGTGGCTGCACTCAGAGCTGCAGGGAATGGCTTGGTGTCCAAGTGGAGGCCAGTGACAAGTGGTCGCCCTCAGGAGTTGGTACTGGGACCAGTGCTGCCTATTAGCCATGGGCTCTGGGATCACTCAGCCCATGTTTCCTACCAGCTAACAGCTGTGACATCCTGAAGCAAAGCTCCTTCTCTTTGTAACAGCTGGACTGTGTGCTGCTTGTGTGTTGGGCCTCCCCCAGGAGTTTAGTTATAATGGAAGAAGTCATTATTGAACTTTACACTTCTGGAGCACCATCAATTAAATGCATTTGCCTCACCACAGCATTTACCTCTGATTTATGTTTTGAAACCAATTGCAACAGAGTGAGGCTGAGGGAGCTGGGGGTGTGCAGCCTGGAGAAGAGGAGGCTCAGGGCAGAGCTCATTGCTGTCTGCAGCTGCCTGAAGGGAGCTGTAGCCAGGTGGAGTTGGGCTCTTCTGCCAGGCATCCAGCAACAGAACAAGGGGACACAGTCTGAAGCTGTGCCAGGGCAGGTCTAGGCTGGATGTTAGGAGGAAGTTGTTGTCAGAGAGAGTGATTGGCATTGGAATGGGCTGCCCAGGGAGGTGGTAGAGTCACTGTGCCTGGAGGTGTTGAAGCCAAGGCTGGCTGGGGCACTTAGTGCCATGGTCTGGTTGGTTGGGCAGGGCTGGGTGCTAGGCTGGGCTGGCTGAGCTTGGAGCTCTCTTCCAGCCTGCCTGATTCTGTGATTCTATGACTGCAAACTCTCTGCGCTCTCCAACGAAACCACTCCTGATGATCTCTTCTCTCCCGCAGAAAACTACATCAGCAGTTTGAAATGTACAAGGAGCAAGTGAAGAAGATGGGCGAAGAATCCCAGCAGCAGCAGGAGCAGAAGGGTGATGCCCCAACCTGTGGCATCTGCCACAAGACCAAGTTTGCCGACGGCTGTGGCCATAACTGTTCGTATTGCCAAACCAAGTTCTGCGCGCGCTGCGGGGGGAGAGTCTCCCTGCGCTCAAACAAGGTACGGACCTCTGCAGGCAGCTGCTTCTCAGCCACTGCTTGGCAGTTGTGAGGGTTTGGGTGTCCCCTGTCCCCCCACACTGTAGCAATCACCCAGACTAGGCTCAGCCAGCTCTGGAAATAGGAATGAAGCTTATATTTACAGCTGGCACAATAGACAAGCAGATTGTTACAGTGTGTGCAGTTGTAGACAGAGATAGACAAGGGAAAAGGTAATGCAGAAACACAACAGCCCTCCCAGAAACCTGAGTCCCCAGGAGGGGCTCTCTACCCCCCCTGCACCTTCCCTCTGCCCTCTCAACCTTACCCCAGTCCCAGGGAAGAATGGAGGTTTGGCCAGAGGTTAAGAAGCAAAGTGGGTTAGGCCAAATGGAAGGTGAGGTTAGGGGAGTGAGATGTTGCTCAGCCAGCAACCCAGACAGAGTGAGAGAAAATGGTGCAAGTGTTATCTAATGTTTTCATTTCCTGTTCCCAAACTCCTCAGTGAGACTCTGAGGGAAGCAGACATCACCACTGTTTCCCTTTCACAGCCTGTGATCTAGTTCTTCTCACCAAAACATCCTAGCCTGCTTCAAACTAGCACAGCAGTAGAAAGCTTAGCACAGCTTACAAGCAGATAGTTACAATGCATTGCAAGTATTTACAGCTACAGATAGAAATGGACAAGCTAAAGGTATTCACAGTATCACAGTATCACAGTATCACCAAGGTTGGAAGAGACCTCACAGATCATCAAGTCCAACCCTTTACCACAGAGCTCAAGGCCAGACCATGGCACCAAGTGCCACGTCCAATCCTGCCTTGAACAGCCCCAGGGACGGCGACTCCACCACCTCCCTGGGCAGCCCATTCCAGTGCCCAATGACTCTCTCAGGGAAGAACTTTCTCCTCACCTCCAGCCTAAATCTCCCCTGGCACAGCCTGAGGCTGTGTCCTCTTGTTCTGGTGCTGGCCACCTGAGAGAAGAGAGCAACCTCCTCCTGGCCACAACCTCCCCTCAGGTAGTTGTAGACAGCAATAAGGTCACCCCTGAGCCTCCTCTTCTCCAGGCTAACCAATCCCAGCTCCCTCAGCCTCTCCTCGTAGGGCTGTGCTCAAGGCCTCTCCGCAGCCTCGTCTCCCTTCTCAGCCCTCCAGAAAGCAGAGTCCCCAGGAGGGACTCCCAGACACCCTTCCACCTTCTTTCCACCCCTTCACCTTATCCCAAAGTCTGCCTTAACGTGTGAGGTGAGCTGGGAGGATCAGTAAGGGGGGTTAGAAGCAGAAGGATTAGTTGGTTTACACAGATGCAGCCCAGGGTGAAAACACAGACACAGACTCTGACAGAGACTCTCAACATCTTATCTATGTTTGTGTCCTTGCTTTTGTACATCCCAGCAAGCCTGTGAGTGCAGCAGCCATCACCGTTGTTTCCTTTTCCCAGCCTAGCATCTAATTTCTCTCATGAAAATATTCCAATTTGCCAATATTCAAATTTCCAATGTGATCTTTGATCATGTTTTGTGACTCTGTCATCCACAACCTCCCTGGAGGTGTCCAAGGCCAGGTTGGATGAGGCCTTGAGCAACCTGTTCTAGTGGGAGGTGTCCCTGCCTATGGCAGGGGGTTGGAGCTGGCTGAGCTTTGAGGTGCCTTCCAACCTAAACCACTCTGTGATTCTCAGCACGACTGGATGATTTATTCCTTTTCCAGCTTACCTGCAGTGCCTGAGATACAGTCATTAGAATTCAGTTTGGGTTGTACAAAAATTCTGTGGGAGGTTCCTACTAGATCCAGCATGGAGCTGATAGCTGTAGCACTGCTGCTTATGTGCTGCTTCTTAGTGGATGGAGCATTCAGCCAGGCTGTGGGTTTAAGTTTCATGGGAGTAAGGCACCTTGAAGTATCATCTCTTATGTTTATGAACAATTTCACATTATTGGAGCTGAAAGAATAAATGCAGGACACAAGCAGTAATTGTCCTTCTAATATAGGCACTGCTGATAGACACAATATGCTGCCAGTATTCTTTTTAATGACACAGTGATTTACATAGGGAAATGTACACTGAAGGAGGCAGTACCCAGCAGAATGAGACTTACACAGCTGAGAAAATGATGTGCTAAAATATTGGACTAATAAAGCTTCCAGGTAGATAAAGACTGCCTTCCCAAAGGCACCTCTCTGGGGGTTAGAATCACAGAATCAGGCAGGCTTGGAAGGGACCACAAGGAGCAGCCAGTTCCAACCCCCCTGCCATGCCCAGGGACACCCTACCCTAGAGCAGGCTGCACACAGCCTCAGCCAGCCTGGCCTCAAACACCTCCAGCCATGGGGCCTCAACCACCTCCCTGGGCAACCCAGTCCAGCCTCTCACCACTCTCCTGCTCAACAACTTCCTCCTCGTCTCCACTCTGACTCTCCCCACCTCCAGCTTTGCTCCATTCCCCCCAGTCCTGGCACTACCTACGAATTCCCTCCCCAGCTTTTTTGTAGACCCCCTTCACATCCTGGAATGCCAACTCGGAGCCTCCTCTTCTGCAGCCTGCACAGCCCCAACTCTTTCAGTCTGTGCTCACAGCAGAGCTGCTGCAGCCCTCTGAGCATCCTCCTGGCCCTGCTCTGGACACACTCCAGCATCTCCGCATCCCTCTTGTCCCAGGGACTCCAGAACTGTATGCAGTACTCCAGGTGGGGTCTCACCAGAGCAGAGTAGAGAGGGAGAATCACTTCCCTCAACCTGCTGGCCACACTCCTGCTGCTGCAGCCCAGGCTCTGCTTGGCCCTCCAGGCTGCAAGTGCACACTGGGTTACTGCTTTATACTCCACATGGTGAAGTGCTCCAGATTCATCATTATGCCATTAATTACTGAGAAAAGCAGTGCATTGTCTTTTCATATAGAGCTTATTAATATATGTATTAATTGTTGCCTGTGTGGTGCTTATACTTTGGGATGTACTTGAGCTAACAGACTGAGACTTCTCTGCTGCTAATATCCTCAATACGTGAGAATTTCTGATTAGCCATGACCCAGTTTTGGGCTCCCCAGTTCAAGAGAGACAGGGATCTGCTGGAGAGAGCCCATTGGAGAGTCATGAAGATGATTGAGGACTTGAGCATCTCCCCTGTGGAGAGAGACCGAGAGCCCTGGGGCTGTTTAGTCTGGAGAAGAGAAGACTGAGAGGGGATCTGATCAATGTCTGTGAATATCTGAGGGGTGGGTGGAGAAGGCCAAGCTCTTTTTGGTGGTCTGCAGCAATAAGACAGGGCACAATGGATACAAACTGGGACAGGGAAGGTTTCACCTCAACATGAGGAGAAACTTCTGTACAGTGAGGGTGGCAGAGCCCTGGAGCAGGCTGCCCAGAGAGGTTGTGGAGTCTCCTTCTCTGGAGGCTTTCCAACCCCACCTGGATGCATTCCTGTGTGGACTCCCCTGGGTGATCCTGCTTTTGGCAGGGGGTTGGACTGGATGATCACTGGAGGTCCCTTCCAACCTTAATGTTCTGTGGTTCAGTGATTTTCACTCCGAGGTTTTAGGAAATGTGAGCTGATAAAGTTTTTGCTTACTTTTAGGATGTATTTAATATGTATTTAGCTTTTGTGTCTGTGTGTGAATGAAGTTAAGTTCTGTTTCTGGAAACTCTTTGAGCACAAATGAAGGATGGGCAAAATGAGGCTGATGGGATGGAACAGTATTTCTGAACCAATGGGATCTAACAAGAGAATCTTGTGGCACAGGAGTGGGTATAAGAAAAACTCTCTGGAGGAACTCTTGAACAGTCCTTTCTAAACCTGTTGTGGTGAGAGTTTGTGTCTGTCTTTGATTTTTGAGCTGTCTCTGTGGCTGATCTGTATGCATTTGTATGCTATGGAGCCACTTGGACTTGTTTATCTAGTATGAATTCACATTTCTTGTTGTGTACAAAAGTTTTACTCCATGTAAGTGTTTTTAACATTTTCTTCGCTTGGATGAAAACTGCCAAAGTGAAGGGAGAAAAAGAACCTAACTAACAGTATGAACAGGTGAAAATCACAGAATCAGTCAGGCTTGGAAGGGACCACAAGGATCATCGAGTTCCAAACCCTCTGCCATGGGCAGGGACACCCTACCCTAGAGCAGCCTGGCCAGAGCCTCATCCAGCCTGGCCTTAAACACCTCCAGCCATGGGGCCTCAACCACCTCCCTGGGCAACCCATTCCAGGCTCTCACCACTCTCATGCTGAAGAACTTTATCCTCACATCCAGTCTGAACCTACTCACCTCCAGCTTTGCTCCATTCCCCCCAGTCCTGTCACTGCCTGAAAATCCTATGTGTCTTTATTGAAAACTCTTACAATAATGAGTAGGTAAAGACTTTTGTTACCTCCAGTTTGGCTCAGCTGGAATGCTGTGTTAGAATAGCATAGGAGTAGTCAGGACAGTGGCTGAATTATGTTAGAATGGAGAGAAAATAGGAAAAGGAATGCATATGAATGACAAAACAATAGTATCTGTTAATAGTTATGGTAATGATTAATAATAATGATAGCAGTATCTGTAGGTGTATTGTATAAAGGAGATGATCTAGACTCATATCCTGCTCCAAGCAGGATTATCTTCAAAGTTAGAGAAGGTTTTCAGGATATCATCCAAGTGAGGTGTAAAAATCTCCAAGGCTGGAGAATCTGCAACCTCTTTGGGCATCCTCTTAGAGTGGTTAACCACTCTGGTGATTTTTATACCCAGTCTAATCCCTTGATTGTTGGGTTTTCTTTGTTAGCTGTGCATCTTTAAGTAAATCCTGTCTGTGGCTTCCCCATAATCACCTTTAAGTAGTTGAGGGATGAAAGTAGTTTCCCTCTTCCTGCACTCTTCCCTACCTCAGCCTTCTGTCATGACCTAGTATCCTGAGCCAGCTCTAGGCAGTGGGTGAGTCCCTGCTAAGATTCAAAAATTCCCTTGGAGTAAATTAAAGTGAACTGACAGCAAAGTGCTGCTGAGTTGGGTTTGCTAGAGCCAGTGAAAGCTGTTGGTAATGGAGTGGAGGAGAGGGAAAATGGGAAGAAAAAGGAGAGAGAGAGGGAGAGAGAATCTGAGCTGTCTTGGTTGGCCTCTGCTGTATTCTCTGCTGTTCATTTGCATCTCTAGCACTGGGAGCAACCTAAAACTTCTGTAAGGGTGCAGGAGCACAAAGTCCTTATCCTAGAGTTAAGAGCAAAGCTATAGTTCCTCAGCATGAGAGTGATGAGAGCCTGGAAGGGGTTGCCCAGGGAGGTGATTGAGGCCCCGTCCCTGGAGGTGTTTAAGGCCAGGCTGGATGATGCTCTAGGAAGCCTGATCTAGTGTGAGGTGTCCCTGCCCATGGCAAGGGGGTTGGAACTGGCTGCTCCTTGTGGTCCTTTCCAACCCTGACTGATTCTGTAAAGTGAGTTGTCAGCCTTCCTTGGTGAGGGTTGGATTTCCAGCAGAGCTCAGTGCTTACCTGCACGCCCACATTTGCTCTCTCCATTGCCATGTGGAATTACAGTACCAGAGAAAATGAAGTCAGCATTTTTAATTCACAAAAAATGGGGATCAGCTTTGATTGAAAGCTTTTTTACTCTTTTTGTTTCCCAAAATACTATTCTGTTTGCAGTTTTAGATGGCAGAAAATACAATTCCTTCAAGGAAAACCAATGAGATTGTTTGTATTTAGTATTGATGGGCCTGAAAAATAAGAAAGTATAAATGATACAGACCTGACCTGACATGTGGCAAACACTTGTGGCAAACTCCTTCTCCTAATGTCTTAAAGCTTTAGTATTTTACAGATCATAGAATCAAGCAGGTTGGAAGAGAGCTCCAAGCTCATTCAGCCCAACCTAGCACCCAGCCCTGCCCAACCAACCAGACCATGGCACTAAGTGCCCCAGCCAGGCTTGGCTTCAACACCTTCAGGCACAATGACTCCACCACCTCCCTGGGCAGCCCATTCCAATGCCAATCACTCTCTCTGACAACAACTTCCTCCTATCATCCAGCCTAGACCTGCCCTGGCACAGCTTGAGGCTGTGTCCCCTTGTTCTGTTGCTGCTTGCCTGGCAGCAGAGCCCAACCCCACCTGGCTACAGCCTCCCTTCAGGGAGCAGCAGACAGCAATGAGCTCTGCCCTGAGCCTCCTCTGCTGCAGGCTGCACACCCCCAGCTCCCTCAGCCTCTCCTCACAGGGCTGTGCTCCAGGCCCCTCCCCAGCCTTGCTGCCCTTCTCTCAACACCTTCCAGCACCTCAACATCTCTCTTGAATTCAGGAGCCCAGAACTGGACCCAGCACTCAAGGTGTGGCCTGAGCAGTGCTGAGCACAGGGGCAGAAGAACCTCCCTTGTCCTGCTGCCCACACTGCTCCTGAGCCAGGCCAGGGGGTGACTGACAAGCAGCTGTGCCACTATGCATACTGGTGCCTGGCTCCAGGAAACAAACACTTTGTATTTCAGTGGACTCTTTGAAAGTGCAAAGGGTTGCAGTAGTGGGGCCCAAGGTGTGCAGAGCTTCGTTCTGCCTCCTCCTCAGAAGATGCCTCATTGGTTTTGTTAAGGTGTTTTGAACATGACCCCCTCATTATTTTTGTGCAAAAAATAACAGCTGTCTCTGTGTTGAATTTCACCATTGAAAGGAGTAATACAGTTGTTAGAATCTCATCTCTTTCACTAGATCCTCTTTATGGCCAGGGGAAAGAAGGAAGGTATTTATTCCTTTCTTTTATGCTTGTTTGGTTCTTTCTTTTCCTAACAAATACTTCTGCCTGCTTTCACAATGAAAGTGACTCTTTCCTTCTTTGTCTTTCTGTTTTGTGTTGTTTTGTCCTGTCCTTTCTTTCTTGCTTTCGTGGATATGATCTCCAAGGAGGACAAAGTGGTTAGAGCTTTTGGTTTCTTTCTTTTCTGTCTACAGTTTCTTTTCTTTCTGGGCAGACTTATTTCCTGGCCTACATTTGCTTTCATTTACACAGGTGCAATTCCTGCTGAAGCCCAGGGCAGTCCCTGTCATTCAAATGAAAGCAATGTTTGGCATGAAAAACTTAACCCTGTTTTTCAGATGGCTTAGTAGCAGTCTGTGAGTCGCTGTGAGCCGCCTGCATGATGTGTCTCTTGTCTGCAGCTTCTGTGAGCATGCCTCCAGTCCTCCCTTTGCTTTTGCAATATGGTATGTGCACAGCTGAAAAAAAAAAAGGGTCAAAGGAAGTTGTCTCCTGGATCTTTCTTTTACAAAAAAAAAAAAGTGCAAACGAATTTTTACCCAAGTGCCATAAAGTTCTGGAAGTGATGTTTGCACCCTGGGGTAGTCGACATTTGATGGGCTCAGCGTTCGATGGCTCAGGTTTGGGTTTTGATGACAATACACTGAGGCATTTGTGTTCTAAACATTTAGGAACAGATCAGCAAGGCCATAGAGTATATCCACTGATAGATAAAGCATTTCCTAAGTTAAATGGTAAGTAGGCATGCCTCAAACCTGGTGCACATACTGCATTGAGCAGAGTGTTGAAGCGATGGTAGGTGTTGTGCATGTCGCTGGCACTGTCTTTGTCTCGCTGGTATTGCACCTGCAGTAAGTGTTTGATTCTGATTGATCTGTCTTTAGAAAAGGTAGAACAAACCTGAACTTGAGAATTCACTACAGGTTGCCCAGGGAGGTGGTGGAAGCCACATGCCTGGATGTTTTTAAGGCCAGGCTGAATGAGGCTTCTGAGCAACCTGATCTAGTGTGAGGTGTCCCTGCCCGTAGTAGGGGGGGTGGGAACTGGATGATCTTTGAGGTCCCTTCCAACCCTGACAATTCTGTGTGATAAGCTGGGAAATATTTCAATACTTTACCAAATTAGATGTGATTTTTTGATTTGTTTTTAAATAGCAGAGTTGAGAAAGCTCCTTGAGCTGGTGTGAATCTGCTCTTCCATGTGATTCTCTAAGGTACTGCAAAAGCCACCTGCTCTGTAGTGCATGGCAAAGCAATTGCTGTATGAGATGGAGACAAGAAGTTATTTAGCATCCATATGTGTTTAATGACTGGACATACAGCAGTCTTGCTACAATGGAGAGACACTTTTCTTACTGCCAGCAGTAAGTCCCTTACTGCTTTTTTCTTACTGATAGTCTTTCAAGCCAAGCCTGGCTGGGGCACTTAGTGCCATGGTCTAGTTGATTGGGCAGGGCTGGGTGCTAGGTTGGGCTGGCTGAGCTTGGAGCTCTCTTCCAACCTGCTTGATTCTGTGGTTAAATCTCACTTGTAACTTGCCTGTGTGATGCAGAAACATTTATCTGTATAAAGCTGTTCTAAGCCTCCTGTACCAGCTATTATTTAGGGCTCTCTCCTGAGAGCTCTCTGCTGCGGAAAGTGTTAATGCTTTTCCTCAGCTCTAGAGTATTGCCTTTCAGATTGGGATCTCTAAAAGTAATTCAGAGAGTTGGCAACTTAGACCTTCCTGCTTGGGCCACTTGTCTTAGGCCGTTCTCTGATCCTGTTTCTCATGTATCTATTTGTCTAAGCTGCTGACCTTTATCTCGCTGTGTTCAGAGCTCACTTTTGTTTCCTTCATCACTGGAGAGGGCACCTTTGGTAGCAGAAGATGCATTTAACAAACATGGCACTGACAGCCCAGAGTTGTTCTGGCTTCTTTTTCTTGGAGCTGGATTGCAATACAAAATTAAAATGGACTCTCTGTAAATAGCTTTTAACTCAAAATTGCTGCTTCTTTCTGTCAGAGTTACTCTGCACACTCAAATCGTAGTCTCTGCTTGCCCTTTTCAGTGTTTCCTAGCTTGGCCTTTTCAGTATTTTCAGTACTGTCACAATCATAGAATCACAGAGTCATAGAATCAGTCAGGGTTGGAAGGGACCACAAGGAGCATCCAGTTCTAACCCAACTGCCATGGGCAGGGACATCCTACCCTAGATCAGGCTGGCCACAGCCTCATCCAGCCTGGCCTTAACTCCAGGGAGTTAAGGCAACCTCTTCCAGGCTCTCACCACCCTCATTCTGAACAACTTCTTTCCAAAAATCTAGTCTAAACCATCCCAATTGCAGCTTTGTTCCATTCCCCTCAGTCCTTTTACTACCTGGCACCCTATAAAGTCCCTCCCCAGCTTTCTTGTAGCCTCCTTCAGATACTGTAAGGCCACAATAAGGTCACCTGGGAGTCTTCTCCTCTCCAGCCTGCATAGCCCCAGCTCCCTCAGTCTCTCCTCACAGCAGAGCAGCTCCAGTCCTCTCCTCCTTCTTGTGGCCCTTCTCTGGACACCTCCCAGCACCTCCATATCCCTCTTGTCCCAGGAGCTTCAGAACTGGCTGCAGTACTCCAGGTGAGGTCTCACCTGTGCATAGCAGAGGGGCAGGATCACTTCCCTTGCCCTGCTGCCCACACTGCTCCTGCTGCAGCCCAGGCTCTGGCTGCTCTCTGGGCTGCCAGAGCACACTGACAGCTCAGAGTGAGCTTCTCATCCACCAGCACCCCCAAGTCTCTCTGCTCAGGGCTGCTTTCAAGCCAGTCACTGCCCAGCCTGTATTGATGCTTGGGATTGCCTCCACCCAGATGCAGGACATATAACAGGAGATCACATCTAGTAACTGCATCCAACTGATGGTTACATTGGCATGTGGATGTTTTCCCTATGTTCCATTCCACACTGCTAACTTTGATGGCCTTACAGTCACACTAAGATGGCCTATGTTTGCCATCACAGTCAAAGAGCAGGGAGATTACACCATGCTGTGGTTCAGCTTTAACTTCTGAGCTGCTGAAGAAGTTGGGGATGTGTGGAAGGAATGAGATTCCTTTTCTTCCTGTTCCTATCTTCCCCACAAAGCCTTTGGCCCCATTTCCTCATGCACAGGTCGATGGCATACCCTCCACAGTGTTTGAGGAGAGGGGAATGTGGTCCTAGGAGCTGGCAGTCTCCTTTTACAGCTGCTTTTTTGTTTGAAACTTAGTTCTAAAATAAACCCAGAACAACTTCTTAGTGGGATGTGGCTTTGGGATGGTTTGAACTAGCTCAGTCTGGGGGCTGTATGGGGTTTTACATCTGTGTGCTTTACTCTGGAAGAACACAGGTGTGTTTCTTGCTTGAAAAGAAACAGAAAACTAATCAGAGAAGTAAGTCTGAAAATCTTTCATGTTCATATCCTACTTTATTTTTTCCTTCGAGCTATCCTAAAACAATCCTCCTTAAAAACATGTCTGGAAACAGTGTATAGAATCATAGAATCAGCCAGGTTGGAAGAGACCTCCAAGCTCAGCCAGTCCTATCCAGTCAACCAGACCATGGCACTAAGTGCCCCAGCCAGGCTTGGCTTCAACACCTCCAGGCACAGCTACGCCACCACCTCCCTGGGCAGCCCATTCCAATGCCAATCACTCTCTCTGACAACAACTTCCTCCTAACATCCAGCCTAGACCTGCCCTGCCACAGCTTCAGGCTGTGTCCCCTTGTTCTGTTGCTGGCTGCCTGGCAGCAGAGCCCAACCCCACCTGGCTACAGCCTCCCTTCAGGGAGCAGCAGACATCAATGAGCTCTGCTCTGAGCCTCCTCTTCTCCAGGCTAAATATCTCTACTTTATCACACTGATCATTTTTCCCTTCCATGCTTGTTCAAATTAATAGAGCTATTTGCAGTTCTGGAAGCAGAAGAAGCAATTCTTGAGCAGTAAGTTATGTTTGCCACCTGTTGCAATATTCAGAAACCATATCTTGTGCTATTAAGTTCCAGGTGTAGACCCTTATCAAAGGTAGCTCAGCAAATTCCTTGTTTCAGTCCCAGGTGTGTAACAGCACACCTAGGACTCTTTGGACACAGTTAGACATTGTGGCACAGCAGGGGATGGCATCAATCTTTAATTAGCTGGATTCGGCTTCAGAGGCTGGAAACCAGTGCCTGGAGATATAAATAATGAAGACATTGCTGCCAAGAGAGTAAAGCAGCAAACTGCCCAAGGTGGCTTCCTGTTTTAAAGGCTTTCTTTCAGTTTTCCTTTTTCTTATCTTCTTTTTGCCTTTTCTTTCCCCCTCTCCCCCTTCCTCCCTCCATCTCAGTTGTTTACATACAGCTTTATTCGGCTAGTCCCTTCAAGGAAGAGTTTATTGATAAGTTGAGGAATCAAATGCAAAAGGTTTTGCATCTGTTATTAAGTCTGCTTAAAGCTACTGGAGTCTGCATGTCAGGCATCTGTTGTCATATCAAGTATTTCCTGCACAGGAACAACAGGTAACCAGCACAGCAAGTGCCTTTGTGCAGACAATTTCAGCAGTAGGTTTGGACCGGTTCTTAGGAAGAAGTTCTCCAGTACAGGGGTGAGACTCTGGAGGGGGTAGCCCAGGGAGGCTGAGAATGCCTTCTCCTTAGGGTGTTGAAGGCCAGGTTGGATGAAGCCTTGAGTGGCTGAGTTGAGTTGAGAGGTTCCATGTGCCCATCAGGAAAAACTCTTTCAATGTGAGGATGACAGAGCCCTGGAGCTGGCTGCCCAGAGAGGTTGTGAAGTCTCCTTTGGAGGCATTCAAAACCCACCTGGATGCATCTCTCCTTGATCTGCTGTAGGTGGACAGGGGGTTGGGCTGGATGATCTTTTGAGGTCCTTTCCAATCCCTAACATTCTGTGATACCATTTCCCTTTCCTTGTATTGTGCCAAGTCTTCTGTGCTCTTGGTCTTGGTGTTGCTTTGTATTGCTTTCACACAGCTGATACCTATCTACAGTTAGTCATATTTTCTCTTTTTTCTTTCTTCTGTCTTCTTTTTCCCTGAAAGAGTTATTTCCTTCCTTCACTTGAAAGTATCACATGGGATCAATACTTGAGAGATTTCTCTCTGTGGCAGTTGAAGGTGGAATGATTTTGCCTTTCCAGACATTAGCTCTTAGTAGGGCACTCCTCAGTCTTTCAGGATTTGTTTTTCACTGTTGAAAACATTGAGCTAATCTTTTGAAGTACTCTCAGTGCTTATAACTGTATCTTGCAGAATGGGCTGCAGATTCAGCTCTGGAATCCATGATGGTGAATATCTTCATAAGCTCAGTTGTGGTTATCAATTACATAAAGGCAGGAGGCAGTTTACTGGCACAATCTGATCATAGAATCAGCCAGGTTGGAAGAGACCTCCAAGCTGATCCAGCCCAACCTAGCACCCAGCCCTGGCCAGTCAATCAGACCATGGCACTAAGTGCCCCAGCCAGGCTTGGCTTCAACACCTCCAGGCACAGTGACTCCACCACCTCCCTGGGCAGCCCATTCCAATGCCAATCACTCTCTCTGCCAACAACTTCCTCCTAACATCCAGCCTAGACCTCCCCTGGCACAGCTTGAGACTGTGTCCCCTTCTTCTGTTGCTGTTTACCTGGCAGAGGAGACCAACCCCACCTGGCTACAGCCTCCCTTCAGGTAGTTGTAGACAGCAATGAGGTCACTTCTGAGCCTCTTCTTTTCCAGGCTGTACACACCAGTGCTGAGTACAAGGGCAGAAGAACCTCCCTTGTCCTGCTGGCCACACTGTTCCTGAGCCAGCCCAGGATGCTATTGGCTCTGCTGCCCACCTGGGCACTGCTGCCTCATCTTCAGCTCCTCTCTACCAGCACCCCCAGGGCCCTCTCTGCCTGGCTGCTCTCAGCCACTCTGTCCCCAGCCTGTAGTGCTGCTTGGGGTTGTTGTGGCCAAAGTGCAGAACCCTGCACTTGGCCTTTTTCAATCTCATCCCCTTGGCCTCTGCCCACCCATCCAGCCTGGCCACGTCCCTCTGCAGGGCTCTGCTACCCTCCATCAGCTCCACAGCTGCTCCTAGCTTGGTGTCATCTGCAAACTTACTGATGCTGGACTCAATCTCCTGGTCCAGATCATCACTAAAGACACTGAACAGCATGTCACTCACTTGGAGTGTGTTACTGCATCTAGTGTGCTAAATGTGCAACACAGAGATCAAAACCAGTCAAAGCACTACATAAACCTTTGCCAGTGCTTCTCTGAGATTTACAGCAGACTGTGAAATCTTTGTTCTGGCCGATGAATTCAAAAAGAGAGAGCTTTCAAAACAGAGACTGAAACTAAAACTCTTCAAAGACATTTTTAATGCCTTAACACAAGCCCCAGACACTTTCTTGGGTGGAACCTGATAGTTCCTGCTCCTCGATGCTCTTCCAGCATGAGCTGTGCAACAGAAATAGAAGGACATTTGTTTTTTGATTTCTTGTTTTTCTCCTTGCCTTTTCTGTCAATGTTTGTGGCTAAAGTTTTTTATCTCCAGCTTCCCGAAGCCTTTTGGAACCTTGCTCCGAGGATACAGGACCGAGGTCCACTAGAGGGCGCCAGGGATGTGTTAGGGAGCTATTGCCGAGTCAGCGTTTCAGGTCAGAGTCAGAGAACTGTGGGGCTTGGAAGAAGTCTCCACGAGCATCCAGCCCAACCATCAGCCCGGCACCACCGTGGCCATTAAACCGTGTCCCCAAGTGCCATGGCCACGTGTTTCTTGAACACCTCCAGGGGCTCCACCACCTCCCTGGGCAGCCTGTTTCAGTGCCTCGCCACTCTTGCACTCTCTAACCTAACCCTCCCCTGGCACAAGTTCAGGCCATTCCCTCTCCTCCTATCACCCGATCACAGAGAGAAGAGGCCATGCCCTGTTAGATTTATTCCAGCTGTGTGCAGAGCAGGGTGCCAGGTGGTAGTGCCCCAAGGCCAGCAGGCTGGCTGGGACTGGCAGCAGAGATTGCCACAGTGAAATGTGTGAGCTACACTACTGCTAGCATGAAGTAGCCACTGATCACTGATGCAGCTCCCTTTAAACTCCTTGTGTAATCTCAGAGGGTAAGGGGCCTGTCTGGGTAGGGGACTCCTCCACCTAAGGGTCACAGGACGTCATGAGTTGGAAGGACCCAAAGAGCTCATCCAGTCCAAGCCCCCTGCCACAGCAGGACCACACAATCTAGCTCAGGGCACACAGGAACACATCCAGACAGGCCTTGAAAGGCTCCAGAGAAGGAGACTCCACAGCCTCTCTGGGCAGCCTGTGCCAGGGCTCTGGGACCCTTCCAGTCAAGAAGTTGCCCTTGTGCTGAGCTGGAACCTCCTGTGCTGCAGCTTCCATCCATTGCTGCTTGTCCTATGCCAGGGAGCAGTGAGCAGAGCCTGTCCCCCCCTCCTGACCCCCAGCCCTCAGATAGTTACAAACATGTATTAGATCCCCTCTCAGTCTTCTCTTCTCCAGACTAAGCAGCCCCAGGGCCCTCAGCCGCTCCTCCTCAGGCAGTGCTGCATTCCCCTCATCATCCTCATAGCCCTCTGCTGGACCCTCTCCAGCAGATCCCTGTCCCTCTTCATCTGAGGAGCCCAAAACTGAAGGCAGCACTGAAGAACTGTGGGCTTCACATTACAATGATATTATAATCAGGTTCAGGCAGCTGAAGGTTCCAGTTGGGTGTAGCATCCATCAACGTGTCCCTTATGTGACTGCCATTTCTGCTTTCTCTCCAGCTCTGGGGAAGTGTGACATGATGCTGCAGCCTTTGTGGCACATTCCAATCTGCTTGTCACAGAGTTGTTGTAGGTAAGGGTTTGGTCACGTCCCAGAGCCACAAATCAGAGGCTGTCTGCTGTGCAGGGCTGTTATTTGAGGCAGAGCATGCCACCAGCCACAACCCTTACACCTAGGGAGTCGGGAAGAAAGGGGTGGCTCCATCAGACCACTGTCTTCTCTTTCAGTGGAGTTAAATGTGAGTTAGGGCTGATCCAGAGCTGGGAATGAAAACACATATAACCCACAGCCTGAGCAGATAAAAAAGCCTTCCATAACACCCCCAACCCCCCTGTTGTGTCAGGGTTTAGTCTCAGCGAAAGTGCCTCTCTAACTGCTTTTCAGAAGCCTCAGACTTAGCCTAACTCGTTTCTATAGGCCACAGGTGGTGTTTCCACAGACCTGGGCTTGCTTCACTCAACGCTGTCTGCAGAAGCTACCTGGAGCTGACAAGAGCAAGGTGCTGGCTTATGATGATAAACAGCTAAAAGCTCCCAGCTGTGAGCACACCTGCTCGAAAGGGTTGCCTAGCAGACCATGTGTGCTTTGTTAGGCAATCTGCATATCATTGGTGAGGCACAGGCAGAGTTTCCAGAACACACTTTAAGAAAGCCTTTCAGCCTGAAGAGAGCTTCAAATCTTGGTGAGAGGTTTGTCAGGGCTAAATTGTCTTCAGGCAATATTCTTTGGGAAGTCTGCTGGTCATTAGCTGCAAACTGGAATTGCAGTGTGCATGGGATTTGGGAGCTATTGCTAGCAGGTCCAGCTAATGGTGCTCCTCAAGACCTTCCTGCTCTTGCTTCATCTCATCTTGAGACTTTTGAAGGGCGTGGACACTTAAGGTAGGAGACTTTGCACTGTTCCATTTCATCCTGTCAGTTCACATAATGTGAACCTGAAGAGTTTTACCCCCTCCGATTTTCCTTTCCCTGCAAGAGGAAAGGATGCAAATGATCAAGAGAGCAGAAAGTGAAGCTGTAGATACAGATATCTGAGTGAAACAGGTGGTAGAGGTTTCATGGAAGGTTGTGCTTCTCACTGCTGTCACTTCAAAGTCTGCTAATTTATGCTAGCAGTGAAGGGAAACGTTCACCTAGCTGCTTTAAGAGGCAGCTGAGGCAGCAGAAGGGCTTTGCATCTGTGGAATTTGCAGGTATTACAAAGGGGGAAACAGTTTTGGAAGCACAGAGAGTTGCCAGTGTGTATAAAGTAGAACTGTAGGCAGTTAACCAGATGTGTTTCCTAGCAAAGGACAGCTGGCACTGCAAGTAAAACCACAAAAGCTTTATTTCATTAGGGCCACAAAGATGCTCAGAGGGCTGGAGCACCTCTGCACCTCCAGGGAGAGATGGTGAAGGTTTGCAGGTAGCTGAAGAGGCTTCAGTGTTTCCAGTGGATCTGGGAGCAGTAATTTCACTTCAGGGTGGGCTTTGAACTCTAGAGGCAAACTGTTGTGGGTATCATGGAGGTACATCCTCAGCTCATCTGTTTTTCAGCCTGTCAAGCTGTAAATGGGCAGGTTTAAACTGGACACTAGGAGACATTTCTTTCACGGCAAGAGTGGGCAGGCACTGGAGTGAGCTGCCCGAGGAGGTGGTTGAGTCACTAACCCTGCATGTCTTTGAAAGTCCTTTGGCTGTGGTGTCTGGGGATGTGGTTTAAGGGTGAACTTTGTAGGTCAGTGCTATTGGTTGGCCCTGGTGATCCTGAGGGGCTTTGCCAACCAGAATATTTCTGTGGTCCTGTGATTTTGCCTGTTTTCTTGTCTGGGCTTGCAGCTTGCACTGAGAGCTGTGCTGCTCCCACTGCATGGTAGTGTCCAGGCAGCAAGTTTCTGTTGAGTTGGAGGAACTTAGTACTTTCCAGGCCAGCAGTAAGCACATGATGAGCATCCCAAATTTCCTATTGCTGCTCCATTTCATTACCAGTGAGTCTTTAACTCTTCTGAGACGATTTCACTAATGAGTCATCACTCAGACTATGTAAGTGGTGTGTTTTCATTGACTTCAGGTTAATGTCATCTCCATGCAGACCCTGGGATGATTGTGCTCCTGTTGTGTTCTCTTTTTAGCCTCTTGCTGATATTATCCTGTCTTGTGGTGCTAAATAGTCTGTGAAAAATTAGTGCCATTCATCTTCACAAACCTTACCTAATGAATATGTTGTGGATGATTAGTTACTTTTTAATAGCTGTGGCATTAGTACAGACCTTTGAGCACAAAGCAGCATAAATAACCTCTAATTGAGCCTTTCAGGCAGCAAAAGTCTCAAATAATTGTTATATCCTGAAATATATTTACCAGAGTGAAGTTCTCTGGGAAATAAAGCAGCTTGGAACTGTCCTTTGATTGCTGTTGTGTGACAAATCTAACAAGAGGCTCTATGCCCAAACTCAGGGTTGTAAAAATGTTTAAGAAAATAAGAAACAAGGAGTTGTAATAATCTCTTCTTAACCAAAACTTAGTATTTGCAGGCTTCCTGGGTCTGCATAAACTGTCAGTGTCAGTGCTGGCACCAGTGCTGTGTAACATCTGTCAGTGCCATGGACAGAGCAATCACTGCACCCCCAGCAGGTTTGCAGATGGCACCAAGCTGTGTGGCACAGTCGACTTGCTAGAGGGCAGGGATCCATCCAGAGGGACCTGCACAGGCTGCACAGGTGTGCCCAGGCCACCCTCAGGGCATTCAACAAGGCCAAGTGTAAGGTCCTGCACCTGGGCCAGGGCAATCTCAAGCACAGCTGCAGGCTGGGTGGGGAATGGCTGAGAGCAGCCCTGAGGAACAGGCCCTGGGGGTCTGGGCTGATGCAAAGCTCCACAGGAGCCTGCAGGGTGAGTGCAGCCCAGACACAACCCTGTGCTGGGCTGCAGCAAGAGCAGTGTGGGCACAGGGCAAGGGAGGGGATTCTGCCCCTTGGCTCTGCTCTCCTCACACCCCACCTGCAGTCCTGGGGGCAGTTCTGGAGCCCCCAGCACAAGCAGGACATGGAAGTGTTGGAGCCAGTGCAGAGGAGGCCACCAAGATGCTGAGAGGGCTGCAGCAGCTCTGCTCTGAGCACAGGCTGAGAGAGTTGGGGCTGTGCAGCCTGGAGAAGAGAAGGCTTCCAGGAGACCTTGGAGTGGCCTTGCAGGATCTGAAGTGGGCTACAGGAGGGCTGGGGAGGGACTATTGACAAGGTCTGGTAATGACAGGAGGAGGAGGAATGGGTTTGAACTGGCAGAGGGGAGATTGAAACTGGATGTTAGGAAGAAGTTGTTTGCAGTGAGGGTGGTGAGACACTGGCACAGGTTGCCCAGGGAGGTTGAGGAGCACAGAAACACCCAATGGGATCTTTGATCACATTGGGTGATTCTGTGCTCCTCAACCTCCCTGGAGATGTTCAAGGCCAGGTTGGATGAGGCTTTGAGTGACCTGTTCTAGTGGGAGGTGTCCCTGCCTGTAGCAGGGGGTTGGAACTGGCTGAGCTTTGAGGTCCCTTCCAACTGAAACCACTCTATGATTTTTCTATGAGACTGATGAGAATTTACTCAGTTCTGCTGTCTCTTTGTGTTGCCTTACTCCAGCCACATCTATTTCTATTTTGCCACCCAAACAGTTAGCTGCCCTGCCTTGGCAAGGCTCTGATCTTCTGGAGGATATCCCTGCCTATTGCAAGGGGGCTGAACTGGATGATCTTTGGAGGTCCCTTCCAACTGAAATCATTTTATGGTTCTCTGATTCCTCCATCACACCTTTTTAATCCATCAGAAAAGTTGATCTAACAACAGACTCTACAGAGAGAATATTTTTTTGGAGGCATTAGAGGAACAAATATGCAAAGTGGACTCTCTCCAGCAGGTCCCTGTCCCTCTTGAACTGAGTGGAAAGCCCATGGAAAATCTGAGGTCCATCTGTCTCATCCAAATTCAGAGTATTTCTATCCAGCACTGTATAATGTCTTCCAAAAACCCCCGAATGGCCTCAATGTGAAAGCATCAGGCTGGCTGTAGGCTGTGTGGTTATTTTGCACTTCGCAGCAGACATCAGATTGCAAAGGATTTCAGCAGTTCTTATCCTAGGCACCAGGTGGTGTTTCAGCCTTTGCTACTGATGCACATCTCCCTACACCATCAACAGCGTCTTAGAGCCTGTTTTGAAGCTGGTGCTTAAATAATCGAGATACTGGAGAGCAGATTCTCGGCCCCTTTCCCCCCTCGGTTTCATATTGGCAGCGTTCACCTTGAAGGGCTGACACCCACAAATGGCAGCGCTGATGTTGGTACACAAAATGTGTTCCTGGCACTCTTCAGTGGTGGCTAGGAGGTTTGAAAAGGGTGTAGCAGGTAGTGTGCTTGCTTCAGAGTGCAGAGTTCTGGTGGAAGTGATCAGCTCTTTTCAGGTCAGTTCTTTATTTGCAAAGCCTCTGTCATTCTCCTTTGCAGGTGTGCCAAAGTCTGTGTATTAAGCTTGCAATCCACTCGTGCACTCTCCCTCTGCCTTCCCTGCTGTGCTGCTGTCACAACCACATTAAACCCTCTGTCCTGGTGGGGACTTGGCAGGGGCAGAGCAGCTCTGCATGTGCAGGAGCTGCTGAGCTCTCTGTCACAGGCACCTGGGGGCAGAAGGAAAATTCCTGTCCAAGAATATGCCACCTTCCCATCTGTGCTCTTATAACCCTGTCTTACATGAATGTTTGCCATCTAATTGAGAGGTCTGCATCATAATGTGCCAGTGCTCATTAAACTGCAAGCCTGCTTCCACATGGGTAAGGTGCAGAAGTCAATTTAGCCCTGTACTAATGCAGGGCTTGGGTTTCTTGCTGCTCCCTGAAAGCAGGTAGATTTCTGTGTGTGAGAGTTGCCAGCCTGCTCGTTGTGTGCCGTTGTTTGAAGCTGAGGTTACAGCTGCTTGTGGCAGCACTAGAGCAGCCTGCATGTTGACAGTGCAAAAGACAAGGTCCTGCACTTAGGTTGGAGCAACCCTCGATAGCAATCCAGGCTGGGGGATGATGAAAGCAGCCCTGCAGAAAAGGCCTTGGGGGGTACTGGTGGATGAGAAGCTGGACATGAGCCAGCAGTGTGACCTTGGAGCCCAGAAGGCAAATCCCATCCTGGGCTGCATCAAAAGCAGTGTGGCCAACAGGTTGAGAGAGGTGATTGTGCCACTGCTCTCATCCTTTTTTCCCCCTAGCATCCCACCATTCTCAACCTGTAATCTTCATTTCCAGCTCTCACATTTGCTGCCATTGGGATGCCTCTGGTTTTTCACTTGTGGTGTAAGTGATGAGGCAAAACCAGAAGAAAGTACCTCTGGTCTATATTCTTCTAAAGTACTTTCCTCCAAGGCTGCACAGGCTGTGGCTAAACTGCTGTGATTCTACTAGGATTAAAACTCTGTTCTTTCTGCCTTTGGAAATGATCCCCATCCATTGATCAGAGGATCACAGGATGTTAGGGGCTGGGAAGGACCTCTGCAGATCCTCCAGTCCAACCCCCCACCAGAGCAGGAGCAGAGAATCCAGCGCAGGTTGCACAGGAACACATCCAGACAGGGTTGGAAGGGCTCCAGAGAAGGAGACTCCACAACATCTCTGGGCAGCCTGTGACAAGGCTCTGCCACCCTTACAGTCAAGAAGTTCCTCTCCATGTTGAGGTGGAACTTTCTGTGCTGCAGTTTCAATCTATTGCCTCTTGTCCTGTCCCAGGGCACAGGTGAGCAGAGCCTGTCCCTTCCTTCCTGACCCTCAGCCCTCAACTATTTCTAGGCATTGCTCAGATCCCCTCTCAGCCTTCTCTTCACCAGACCAAACAGCCCCAGATTCCTCTGCCTCTCCTCACAGGGCAGTGCTCCAGTCCCTTCCTCATCCTTATGGCCCTCCCCTGGGCTCTCTCCAGTAGATCCCTGTCCCTTCTGAACTGGGGAGCCCAAAGCTGAAGGCAATATTGCTGGTGAGATCTTGCCAGAGTATAGTAGAGGGGCAGGAGAACCTCTCTCGATCTGTTGGCCACACTCCTCTTGATGTACCCCAGGATCCTATTTGCCTTCTTGGCCACCAGGGCACATTGCTGTCCTATGGGTAGTGTCTTGTCCACCAGCACTCCCAAGGCTGCTTTCCATCAGATCCCCTCTCAACCTGTACTGGTGCAGCTTATTTTTCCTTCCTGGGTGCAGGACTCTGCACTTATCCTTGTTGACCCTCATCAGATTCCTCAAGTTGCCTAGCTCTCCATCCTGTCCAAGCCTGCTGCCTGCTGGGTGAAAGCTTTGGATTCAGTCTTTGCAAGCTAACAGAGTTTTCCTACTCCACTGTGTCTGCACAGGTGATGTGGGTGTGTAACTTGTGCCGAAAACAACAAGAAATCCTCACCAAATCAGGGGCTTGGTTCTACAACAGTGGATCAAGTGCACCACAGCAGCCTGACCAGGAGGGTGTTAGAGCTCTGCGGAATGAGGAAGCACCTCAGGAGAAAAAAGCCAAGCTGCAGGAGCACCCACAGTACCAAGGACCCCCAGGTGACATATCCACACAAGCTTTGGACAAAACCAGACCTCAAGGGCTCACAAGACAAGACTCAATCAAGAATGGCTCGGGAGTAAAGCATCAAGTTCCAAGTGACACAGCATCAGACAGGTAGGAGAGATTTGCTGTTGGTGCTGATGAGATCTGCTGCATTGCTGCTAGGATCTTTAACCTGGTTTTTTGTTCTGTCATCTGTAAAATAACCTACTGGGCTTTTGGAAGGCAGAAGCAGCAGCTGAGGAGTCTCTTGTTGTGTTCAGATGGTCAGGGGCAGTGTGTTTTTCATTCCTGCTCGTTACAGCAAAGCACCATGGAAGATGGCAGTTGTGGTGTGACAGCTTGTCCCTGTGCTGGCAACTCTTGTTGAGTCACACACGTTGTGCTCTTACAGAACCACGGAATGGGTTAGGTTGGAAGGGATCTCAATGCTACCTTGTTTTCTTTTTGTGGCTGCTAACTTTACAGCAGGATTTCAGTGGTCCAAAAGAGGTCTCAAAAAAAGCAGGTTAGTGGAAGCTGGGCTCCTCAATTTAAGAGAGATGTTGAGGTGCTGGAAGGTGTCCAGAGAAGGCTGACAAAGCTGGGGAGGGGCCTGGAGCAGAGCCCTGTGAGGAGAGGCTGAGGGAGCTGGGGGTGTGCAGCCTGCAGCAGAGGAGGCTCAGGGCAGAGCTCATTGCTGTCTGCAGCTGCCTGCAGGGAGGCTGTAGCCAGGTGGGGTTGGGCTCTGCTGCCAGGCAGCCAGCGCCAGAACAAGCCTCAAGCTGTGCCAGGGCAGGTCTAGGCTGGATGTTAGGAGGAAGTTGTTGTCAGAGAGAGTGATTGGCATTGGAATGGGCTGCCCAGGGAGGTGGTGGAGTCTTTGTGCCTGGAGGGCTGGGGCACTTAGTGCCATGGTCTGGTTGGTTGGGCAGGGCTGGGTGCTAGGTTGACCTGGCTGAGCTTGGAGCTCTCTTCCAACCTGCTTGGTTCTATGATTCCGTGTCCAAAAGAGGACTCAAAAAAAGCAGGTTAATGGAAGCTGGTGGCTGTTGAGAATATTGAATTAAGAAGTGTACTGCTACTTGCAGTGTGTAGCATTGAAGGTGCAGAAATGTCACTGTCCTGCTGTTAGTTATTGTTATTAGTATGGAGAGTTTCCTTTGCTGCTGTATCTTTGTCTTGCTTGGCCTTGGTTGAAGCTGTGGCTGCAGCTGTGGCTGCTTCAACACTAATGTAGTAAGACCCAGGTTAGCCAGAGGCTGGAGCTGGACTCTCCCTTCCTTTCTCATGATGTGATTGTACCAACAAGGCACCAGAAGGCTTTCAGCTTTTGTGGCTGTTTCACTGGAACACAGGAGTAGGAAAGGTTTCACTGAACAAATGTAATGACTTTTTGGTTTGGGTTTTTTTCCCAACCCAGACTAGAACAGAACTTTAAATGTGGTTGGGAGGGGAGGCAGAGAGTAAGCTTGCTTGTGTGTTTCCATGGAAATGATGCCCTGTGTCTCCAGAGGCCTCCACCTGCCTTGGAGTTTGGCAGCCAGAGCAGTGCAATCTGGCAGCCTTCCTCTGTTGCCCGGATGTGACCTCGTTCCAGTGTTTATTCCCCAGGCTTGAAAGAAGGTAGGCAGCTCTGATGGCTTTGAGAACTGAGAGCATTTGCATTCTTCCCCTTGCCCCCTCACCTCTTGTCTTCTGCCATGGTTTATTTCCTGGGTTTGGCCTTATTTGGGAACAGATTGAGTGTAAATTCCTCTAACCCTTTTTGTTTTCATTCGTTCTGCCTGTGGCCCTTTGGGTTGATCTCAGCTGCTGCTCAGGAGTTAGTGGCTCTGAGTGCTCCTCCATTGGATGTGAGGTCTCTCAGAAATACAGCTGGCAGCTTGAATGTGATGATGCTGATGCTCTTCTGCTTCTTTTTCTTTAATCCACCCTTAATTGTCCCAGGAGAATAGTGTCCTTCATGGAGTCACAGAATGGTTGGGGTTGGAAAGGATCTCTGAAGTCCTCTGATCCAGCCCCCCTGCAGTCAGCAGGGACATCCTCCACTAGATCAGGTTGCTCAGAGCCTTGTCAAGCTTGATGTTGAATGTCTCCAGGTATGGGGCCTCAACTACCTCCCTGGACAACCTGTTCCAGTGCTCCACCACCCTCCTGGTGCAGGACTTGTTCCTAATATCTAATCTAAATCTGCTCTGCTCTCATTTCAAACCACTGCCCTTGTCCTGTCACTACAGATCTTTGCAAACAGACCCTCTGCAGCCTTCTTGTAGCCCCCCACAGTTAATGGAGGACTGCTCTGAGGTGTTCCCAGAGTTTTCTCTTCTTAAGGCTGAACAACCTCAGCTCCCTCAGCCTGTCCTTCTAAGAGAGGTGTTCCATCCCTCTGATCATCTTCATTGCCCTCCATATGGTCAAGCCCTATCAGGTCCACACCCTTCCTGTGTTGAGGGCTGCATCTCTGGATGCAGGACTCCAGGTGAGGTCTCACCAGAACAGAGTGACAGAATTGCTTCTTTCCACCTTCTGCCTGCTCTCTTTTTGATGCAACCCAGGATGCCAGTGGCCTTCTGGGCTGTGAGAATATGTTCTTGGCTCCTGTCCTGCTTCTCATCCACCACAGCTCCAGAGTCCTTTTCCAGCCAACTCCTTATCCACTGAACAGTCCACCCATCAAATCTGTCTCCTCTACTTAGCACATAGGATGCTGTGGGGGACTGTGCCAAAGGTCTTGCAGAAGTCAATAGATGATGTCATTTGTCCTCCATCATAGGAGGCCACAAATAGATGATGTCATTTGTCCTCCATCATAGGAGGCCACAAATAGATGATGTCATTTGTCCTCCATCATAGGAGGCCACAAATAGATGATGTCATTTGTCCTCCATCATAGGAGGCCACAAATAGATGATGTCATTTGTCCTCCATCATAGGAGGCCACAAATAGATGATGTCATTTGTCCTCCATCATAGGAGGCCACTAGGTTTGTCAGGCAGGATCTGCCCGCAGTGAACCCACGCTGGCTGCCTCTGACACAGTGTTAGATTACTCTCAGTGAGTGGCTGTCTTAATCTGACATGGTCTGAGGTGTAACCAGCTTAGTTTGTGTTACACAGAGACTCTTTGCTGAGGGCAACAGTGAGGTAACCACTTAGCCTTGTGAGCAGAGTATGGATGCTGATCTGAGCTCCCTGAAACCTGCCTAATGATGTGAATCCAAGGAACACAAAAGATGACTCTATGCAGTCCCTACACCCTGAATGTCCACTCTGAGGGCTGCTGCACACAGGTGGTAGATTTATGGCTGCATGCACTGCAGCTCTCTGATTTGTCCTGTCCAGGTTTACACTGACTCTGGATTACACAGAAGGCTCCTTTGACTTTGATGGAAACCCTTCATGCACTCTGTTTGTGCCATGGCTGATGCTACACCTCACCCAATGTATGCTGCTGCCTTCCTGGATGCAGAATTATCTCAACAGGCAATCTTTTCTAGCTTGCTTTTCCCCCAGCCATTTTGTAGCAGGCAATCAGCTTGTGAAACCATTGACTTCTTAATTCCAAAGCCTCTGCCAGAGCAAATGTTTGTGATGTCCTATTAAAGGATGTACAGCATCCTAACAAGGTTCCTCGCTCCACAGTTCCTGTTAATGCTGATACACATTTGATGTGTAATTCTGTTTGCCTGAATTGTTGTCAGATCTTTAGGTGCTGCTGCCTTGCTTGAGGGGTAAAAAGAACTCTACTTCTTGCTTTAAATGGGATCCATTGTGAAACCATTTCAGTTATTCCCCCATATACATTCAGTGTTTTAAATTGCAAATCTTCTGTGATTTGATTGCTTTGTGAAGCTCTTTGCTATAGAGGTGCCTTCTCAGAACTCTTGTTAGCTCTCCTGAAGTGGAAAACAATCCATGCCTGCTCCCAGTGCAAGGTTATGATGACATAACTGTCTCTAGGCTAATGCCTATCTGGAATGGTGTTATGTAGTTCACAGGCCCACAGGATGTCAGGAGTTGGAAGGAACCCAAAGAGCTCATCCAGTCCAAGCCCCCTGCCACAGCAGGACCACACAATCTAGCTCAGGGCACACAGGAACACATCCAGACAGGCCTGGAAAGGCTCCACAGAAGGAGACTCCACAGCCTCTCTGGGCAGCCTGTGCCAGGGCTCTGGGACCCTTCCAGTCAAGAAGTTGCCCCTTGTGTTGAGCTGGAACCTCCTGTGCTGCAGCTTCCATCCATTGCTCCTTGTCCTATCCCAGGGAGCAGTGAGCAGCTCCTGACCCCCAGCCCTCAGATATTGATAAACATTGATTCAATCCCCTCTCAGCCTTCTCTTCTCCAGAGTAAGCAGCCCCAGAGCCCTCAGCCTCTCCTCCTCAGGCAGTGCTCCAGTCCCCTCATCATCCTCGTAGCCACTGGACCCTCTCCAGCAGATCTCTGTCCCTCTTAAGCTGGGAAGCCCAAAACTGAAGGCAGTACTCAAGATGAGGTCTCAGCAGGGCAGCATAGAGGGGGAGGAGAACCTCCCTTGATCTGCTGGGCACACTCTGCTTAATGCCCCCAGGATGGCACTGGCCTTCTTGGCCACAAGGGCACATTGCTGTGCCATGGATGTTCTCCCCCAGCACTCCCAGATCCTTCTCCACAGGGCTGCTCCCAGCAGATCACCTCCCAGCCTGTGCTGCTGAGGTAGATGTGAATGAAGAAGTTTTTTGGTGGTTTGTTTGTATGTGATTTTTTTTTTGGTGTTTTTTGTTTGTTTGCTTCCCTAATCCATCCAAAATGCTTCCCAGTATTCCAAAGTGTTAATTTGGCTTTCAGTATCTATTTCTCCTATTAGTGGGGAAGAAAAAGCTGTCATAGTCATAGAATAGTCATAGAATCAACCAGGTTGGAAGAGACCTCCAAGCTCAGCCAGCCCAACCTAGCACCCAGCCCTACCCAATCAACCAGACCATAGCACTAAGTGCCCCAGCCAGGCTTGGCTGCAACACCTCCAGGGACGGTGCCTCCACCACCTCCCTGGGCAGCCCATTCCAATGCCAATCACTCTCTCTGTGAAGAACTTCTTCCTAACATCCAGCCTATACCTACCCTGGCACAACTTGAGACTGTGTCCCCTTGTTCTATTGCTGGTTGCCTGGCAGAAGAGGCCACCCCCCACCTGGCTACAATGTCCCTTCAGGTAGTTGTAGACAGTAATAAGCTCACCCCTGAGCCTCCTCTTCTCCAGGCTAAACAGGCCCAGCTCCCTCAGCCTCTCCTCATAGGATTTGTGCTCCAGGCCCCTCACCAGCTTTGTTGCCCTTCTCTGGACACCTTCCAGCACCTCAACATCTCTCTTGAATTGAGGGGCCCAGAACTGGACACAGTAAGGATGTTTTCCCTGGGGTTGGACACAAAAATGGAAGTGAAAACATTGTGAGGCTTTGTATTTCCCGAGTCAGTTTATTGCTGCTGCATCTATGGGAGGCTGAGCTGTGTCAGAGGCCCAGGGATTGCTCCTTGGTTAGCTGCAGAGATCTCACAGATCGTGATTTAAAGCAGCCCTAATGAATAAAGCTGCCTGAATGCTTTTCAGATTAACTGTAAGGATATGAGATTAAATCATATAAACCAGAATGGAAACAGCCAACAGAGCGAGCCAGCAGCTGTGGGCTTGCACAACAGCAGCATTTGTTTTCCAAGCCAGCAGACACAGATAAAGTATATCCTCCTTCCTACTCCCCTCCCTTCTCCTTTCAATGATACTTATGTATTTTGGGGCTCATTTTCCCTCAGGAAAAGCGGATTTCTATGGTGCTTTCTGCACAGT
This sequence comes from Pogoniulus pusillus, assembly GCF_015220805.1. Taxonomy (NCBI): domain Eukaryota; kingdom Metazoa; phylum Chordata; class Aves; order Piciformes; family Lybiidae; genus Pogoniulus; species Pogoniulus pusillus. The sequence goes on from NC_087277.1 coordinate 1,897,206, forward strand.
GGGTTTGGAGGCTGCATTCTATTCTGAGTAAGAGCTGCAAGCTGTTGAGGTTACTTGGGTCTGAGGATGCAGGCTCTGTGCATGCATTCCCTGTGGAATGTATGCACTTGTTTCCCACACAGAAAGGTTGTATTCTTTTGCCTTCCCAGTGACAGTAGAGTGAAAGTGGTCCCCTGTGTCCTCTTTGCTTCTGTTCCTGAAAGGAGTGCCAGTGTGAGCTGGCAGTGTGGGCTCTGTCTTTTGGGGCTGCCCTTGGGGACGTCAGGGTGTGTACAGAGAGGGAAAAGAGACCAAAATAAGAGGGAAGAGGAGGAGTTAGGGAAAAGCAAACAGAAGCTAGCTGATAAATATCAAAGAGCAGCATGAATTAAACCCAAGTGTGTGCCCATCTGTTTCAGGGTACACCTTATTTTCAGAGGCTCTTTAACTGCTAGGTGATGAACGCCTGAGAGCAGCACCAGGGGTAGTTGATGGCAGTTGAAATCTGTGCTGTTAAAGTATTGTTTGATCCCCTATCTTCTGGAAAGGGCTGGCCCTTCCCCAAGAGCAGCAGCATTTTGCCTCTGCAGTGTTTATGACACCACCCTGTAGTGCAGCCTCTGGTTTTGATGGCTTTCAGGTGCTTGAGTTGATAGATCTTTAGGCCAGGTGCCTCAAAGTGTGCAATTTTCACTTGGACTTGGGGAACCTGAGCAGCTCTGAAAGCAATCTCAAGTAAAATGGAGACCTTTTAAGTCTTTTACCTGCTGACATATTTAATGACAGTGAAAAATCTTAACTGTGCAGAGACAGTGTTGTCTAGCAACAGCCCAGACTACCTATAGCTGCTGAACTCTGGTTTTCACTGCTGTTTGTCCTCTGCAATGGGTTGCAGCTTCTCCATTCTATTGTGGCTTCTGGGAAGGCAAAGGAGGGTTTTATGCAGCACTGCATTTGCAGAACTGTCTTCTGAGAAACTGATCTGCCTGTGCAGTTCTTTGTCTGTAATGTTGGCTTTGTGGGCATCCCACTGTGACAGTGCTAACACAGCATTCACCCTGAGCCAGCAGTGTGCCCAGGTGGGCAGCAGAGCCAGTGCCATCCTGGCCTGGATCAGGAACAATGTGGCCAGCAGGGCAAGGGAGGTTGTTCTGCCCCTGTGCTCAGCACTGCTCAGGCCACACCCTGAGCACTTCGTTCCAGCAAAGTAGTGCGCTAAAAAGTCATTCCAAGTTAAGCAGAAAATGTAGGTGACCTGAAGTCAGTGTCTCAAAGTGGAGTTTTACAATCAAAGTTGCTATCTCTGCATGATATGCAGTGAGTTTTGTACCAGAAAGCTGGGGAGGGACTTTTTAGGCTGTCAGGTAGTGATAGGACTGGAGGGAATGGAACAAAGCTGGAAATGGGTGGATTCAGGCTGGATGTTAGGAAATTGTTCAGCATGAGGGTGGTGAGAGCCTGGAAGGGGTTGCCCAGGAGGTGTTGGAAGACTCACCCCTGGAGGTGTTTAAGGCCAGGCTGGCTGAGGCTGTGGGCAGCTTGCTCTAGTGTGAGGTGTCCCTGGGCATGGCAGGGGGGCTGGAACTGGGTGCTCCTTGTAGTCCCTTCCAACCCTGACTGACTGTGCAGCTGCACCGTGCAGCACTGTCCCCTGTAATCATGCCCTGGTGCTTCAGAAAAGGACCTGGGAAAGGACTGCTCCCTGCAGCACTCAGCTCCCCCAAATGCTGTTAGGGACCTCAGTAAGTACATCATCTCTCTGGAATAACAAGAGGTTAAGCTGCTCCAAACACAATTTCCCCAGTTTTCAGGTCCAGTGTCCTGTCAGCTGATATTACATGCTTGAATGGGTCCCTGGATGGAGTTTATCTGCCAAGTTACATTTTTATTATGCAGCTTGTAATAGGCTCAACCATGACCTTTGTGCAGAAACCCCATTTTCTTCTGCAAAACAAACCCAGCAAGGACAACAGTTCAGCTTGGTAGAAAGCAATGCATAGCAGCTGCAAGAGATGATTTTCTGCACAGACTTTGTGACAAGCCTAGACTTTAAATGATAGACTTCTTTGAGGCCCACTTAAAATCACAACAAAAACCAGCCCCCAAGGCAGATGAGATGGAATTGCCAAGAAAACTCAGACAGTTTCTGCTTCAAAATAAACTGAGATGCTTTGGAGGGACATTGCCTTCTGAAGCTCCAAGTGGGTGCACAAACCCAAATCATTGTTTGTTTTTCCCAGAGGAAGATCAATTTTAATGCAGTCTTGTTGATTCTGGCATGGGGTGCTGGGCTGACAAAGGGGACCTGCCTCTGTGGTTATCTTCACGCTCCAGTTAGAACTGTGAGAAGGATTTGCCATTGGAATGGGCTGCCCAGGGAGGTGGTGGAGTGGCTGTGCCTGGAGGTGTTGAAGCCAAGCCTGGCTGGGGCACTTAGTGCCATGGTCTGGTTGGTTGGGCAGGGCTGGGTGCTAGGTTGGGCTGGCTGAGCTTGGAGCTCTCTGCCAACCTGCTTGATTCTGATTCTATTGAAGCTAGAAAGAGTTTGCAGTTCTTGCAACAATCTCACTTCATGGATATAAAAAAAGGAGCCTCCAACTGCACAGTTAATTCAGTGATTTGATCTCCTTATGATGCTGAGCTAATTGCATTTTATCCTGAAATGGACAGGGACACCTCACACAGCTGAGACTGGGGAGGTTTAGATTGGACATTAGGAAAAAAGTCTTTCATGGAGAGAGTGGTCAGGGACTGGAATGAGCTGCCCAGGAGGTGGTGGAGTCACCCAGCCTGGCTGTGTTTGGCTGTGGTGCTTAGGGCTATGGTTTGATGTGAATCTTGTAGAGTGGGGTTCTAGGTTGGAGTTGGTGATCCTGAGGCCTTTGCCAAGCTGGGTGCTGCTGTGACTCAGTGATTCTCAACCCATCAGCTCAGTCCCATGTATTTAAGAGTTCTCTTCAATCCCCTCCTGCCCATGGTGCACTGCACAGCACCTGCAGCTGTTTTCCTTTCTGGCTTGCCCAGCATTTCATGTGTGTGGGTGCTCACATTTATCAACTGCCATCATCATTGCCTATCTCAGTGACAGCAGTGCAGAAATCAGAGTCATGGAATCAGTCAGGCTTGGAAGGGACCACAAGGAGCAGCCAGTTCCAACCCCCCTGCCATGCCCAGGGACACCTCACACTAGAGCAGGCTGGCCACAGCCTCAGCCAGCCTGGCCTCAAACACCTCCAGGGACGAGGCTTCTGCCACCTCCCTGGGCAACCCCTTCCAGGCTCTCACACCCTCATGCTGAACAACTTCTTCCTAACATCCAGCCTGAATCCGCCCATTTCCAGCTTTGTTCCATTCCCTCCAGTCCTATCACTACCTGACAACTAAAAAGTCCCTCCCCAGCTTTCTTGCAGGGCTCCTTCAAATGCTGAAAGGTCCCAGTAAGGTCTTTCAAAAGTAAAACACACTTACAAGCCCCTGATGCTGTGAAAGGTCTGCAACCATCAGGAAAACATTCTGCTGCTATCCCAGGCAGCTGAAGATAGGAACAACCCAGGAGACCATAAATCTTCTAATGACATGAAAGAAAGATGAATTAGTCTCTTTGAACTCTTTCCCAAGATATGGAAAGCTCCAACTTTTATCTGGTTTTGGGATAAACAGAAACTGAATAGCAGAGAAATTCATAAGCAGCCCAGTGCTGCTGTTTCACAAGATGAGAGAGCTAATCTTCACCTCGCTGTCATTGGGAGGGAGATCTGTCTTCTGGCCTGCACATACATTAGCCTCTGTTTCTCTCTCATATCACCTTGACACCCAACACAAGTTTGAAGGCCTTTTCAAGTCCAAATTAGCTATCTGAAAGTAGAGATACTGCAGTAGATCTCTTGAGGTGTTTTCCAGGTGACTAAGGGCTTTCTGAACATTAATTAAACTCCTAAGTTCACAGGGAGGGAGAGCCAACTTCTGCAGCTGGCACTTGCTGCCCAGAGAAGTGGTGGAGTCAGTCACCAGCCCAGAAGGTATTTTACAACAGACTTGTAGATCTGGTGCTCGATGACATGCTCTCGTGGTGGACTTGGCAGTGTGACCTTAACAACTGGACTCCATCATCTTGAAGGTCTTTTCCAACCTGAATGATTCTATGACTATAATGCATAGCTACCATGGACTTCAAGATCACTGTAACTGCTTCTTAAATAAGGAGCTTTCTGGTCAGCCTGTTCACCCAAAGAAGTGTTTCTCTAAAGGATCTCACCCAAAGAGGCTGAAACCTCTGTATTTCCCAAAGGCAACATCAGCTCTTTACCTGAGTGTCTATGTTGAAGTCACTGCTGTGCTGGCTGCCTTCTCCTGCACTCAGCACTGCTCAGGCCACACCTTGAGTGCTGTGTTCAGTCCTGGGCTCCTCAATTCCCTCAGAGAGATGTTGAGGTGCTGGAAGGTGTTTGGAGAAGGGCAGCAAGGCTGGGGAGGGGCCTGGAGCACAGCCCTGTGAGGAGAGGCTGAGGGAGCTGGGGGGGTGCAGCCTGCAGCAGAGGAGGCTGAGGGCAGAGCTCATTGCTGTCTGCAGCTGCCTGAAGGGAGGCTGTAGCCAGGTTTAGGCTGGATGTTGTTAGGAAGTTGTTGGCAGAGAGTGCTTGGCATTGGAATGGGCTGCCCAGGGAGGTGGTGGAGTCACTGTGCCTGGAGGTGTTGAAGCCAAGCCTGGCTGGGGCACTCAGTGCCATGGTCTGGTTGGTTGGGCAGGGCTGGGTGCTAGGTTGGGCTGAATGAGCTTGGAGCTCTCTTTCAATCTGTCTGATTCTATGATTCCAAGACTTCATTCTTGCTGTCTGTCCTCTCTTAAACTGGTACAATTTGGAGAGTAAGGGATGCAAGTGTGAGCTACCTGTGAGCACTGAGGGGATCAGCTTTCACTGAATGCATTATGCTGAGGCAGAAAGTGAAATCAAATGTCTGCAAAAGCTTAGTGCCTGTGCTTGCAGCTTCTGCTTTCAGTATTTTACATTATTAATAGCAATATTTTGTTAACAATATCTTAAACCACCCTTTGATGCTTTGTTTTGAAAGGTGGCAAAGGATAACTTCAGATGATAATGAAGAACAAAAATCTCTTTTGTAGCAGATGAAGTTCCAAAAAAATCAATCAAACCTCTGTTCTAGGCCAGCACTTTGATACCAGTGAGACACCTCTCATTGATGCTCCATCCAAAACTGCAAATGAGGCATAAAGCAGGATTCTTGTACAGTAATGAGGTGCAGAGAGATCTCAATTGATTGTGAGTCAGATGGAGACAAAGTTGTCTGAAAGCACTGCACCATGCATCCTGCAAAGTGCAGCATCCCCTGTACACTGAACCTGCTTGTAGCAATGTACATTGCAAGTCCTCCTCTGCTTATTCACCCAGAGGGTAACAGCATTCTGCTCTTGACAGGTAACTCAGCTGCTGCTTCAGTCAGAGAAATGGAATCTGAGTTGGAGCTTTTCTGGCTCTGACTGCCCCCTTCCATCTTAATTGTGTTGCCCTAATAAGTATGAACTGTGTGTCGTTACCCCAGCTACATGCACAGATGTGTACATGCATAGTAAAAGCTTAGGCTGTACATCCATCAGTCAGCTGTCAGGCACCCTGGGGGAAATGGAGAACTGATGATAGGATCATTCTGTGACTCAGATTTACAGGTAGTGTTTAGAGGAGAAAACCAGATGTATTTCTGCTGTTGGAAACCTACCAGTGCTGGATTAAAACCAGAAGTGTTTCTGCTGTAGGAATCATAGACTCAGAGTCAGTCAGGATTGGAAGGGACCACAAGGACCATCCAGTTCCAACTCCCCTGCCATAGGCAGGGACACCTCACACTACATCAGTCTGCCCACAGCCTCATCCAGCCTGGCCTTAAATACCTCCAGGGATGAGGCTTCCACCACCTCCCTGGGAAACCCCTTCCAGGCTCTCACCACCCTCTTACTGAACAACTTCTTCCTAAGATCCAGTCTGAATCTCCTAATTTCCAGCTTTGTTCCACTCCCCCCAGTCCTGTCACTACCTGACAGCCTAAAGTGTCCCTCCCCAGCTTTCTTGTAGCCCCCTGCAGATACTGAAAGGCCACAATAAGGTCACCTGGGAGCCTTCTCCTCTCCAGACTGAACAGCCCCAACTCCCTCAGTCTCTCCTCACAGCAGAGCAGCTCCAGCCCTCTGCTCATCCTCGTGGCCCTTCCCTGGACACCTCCCAGCACATCCATAGCCACAGGGGCTCCCAAACTAGATGCAGTACTAGCAGTCCTGCAGAAACCCCAGATGTATTTCTGCTGTAGGAAGCCTACCAGTCCTGCAGACATGGGAGGAAATGAAGCATTATGTGTGAATTGCAGTAATCCAAACTAGGATCAGAGCCTTGCAGGCTGAGGAAACAATTTCTTACATTTATTAGGCAGACAGGTTGGGTTTTTTGTTTGCACAGTAGCTTTTTGGATAAATATTTTAGGGGGTTTAATATGGGAGGTCTAGCATGGATAGGGCACTTGATAGAGAACACTCAGACCCAGCAAATGTGTGCACTTGTGCAGCCCCCAGCACAAGCAGGACATGGAAGTGTTGGAGCCAGTCCAGAGGAGATGCTGAGAGGGCTGCAGCAGCTCTGCTATGAGGACAGGCTGAGAGAGTTGGGGCTGTGCAGCCTGGAGAAGAGAAGGCTTGGAGGAGACCTTGGAGTGGCCTTGCAGGATCTGAAGAGGGCTGCAGGAAGGCTGGGGAGGGACTACTGACAAGGTCTGGTAATGCCAGGATGAGGAGGAATGGGTTTGAAGTGGCAGAGGGGAGATTGAAACTGGATGTTAGGAAGAAGTTGTTTGCAGTGAGGGTGGTGAGACATTGGCACAGGCTGCCCAGGGAGGTTGTGGAGCACAGAATCACCCAATGTGATCAAAGATCACATTGGGTGAATCTGTGCTCCACAACCTCCCTGGAGGTGTTCAAGGCCAGGCTAGATGAGGCTTTGAGCAACCTGTTCTAGTGGGAGGTGTCCCTGCCTGTGGCAGGGGGTGGGAACTGGCTGAGCTTTGAGGTCCCTTCCAACCTAAACCAGTCTGTGATTCTACAAAATGGTTGGAATATATGCTGGGAGAGTGCCTGGCTAGGAAAAAGGTTGGGAAGGTGCCTAGCTGGATATTTCTCTGCCCTGGTGTCAGAGCACAGCCAAGGCAGGAATTGGAGAGCCTTCTCAGATCCAGCAATAGAAATGCAACCATGGAGTTTATATTCCTGTCTCCTGAGTAAGGTACTTGGACAGAGTAAGAACACTTTGTTAGACCTATTTTTAGACACTCATGCAATTTTTGCTCCTGAGCTTATTCTGACATGCTCCTCTTCCCTATTGATTACACAGGAAGCAAAACCTGGCTGGGCTTTTGAACTGCCCACCTTAGGCGCACTTGAGTGGAACAAATCAGGGCATCTTCAGTTAATAACTTCAGAGAATGACTCAGAAAGCTTAAATTCAACCCCCTGAATTTGCCTAAAATCAATGGCAACTTCATTTTCAAGCAAGAACTACTTGGAAATGCCCAGAGCTGGGACAAGAATTAGGCTCTGGAGCCTTGCTGTAGACCAGAGGGAAACCCTCTCTTAGTTTGGTTTTAAGAATGTGGCTATTTTGATGATATTATATGCAACTTGACACATCCAAAGTGCCTTATTCCACTTGTGTTGGGAAATCCCCCTCCAACTCAGCATTATTCCATTTTCTGGTTTGAGGAAAGAAGGTGCAACTTAAGCAAGAAAGCTGGGGAGGGACTCTTTAGGCTGTCAGGTAGTGATAGGACTGGGGGGAATGGAACAAAGCTACAAATGGGTAGATTCAGACTGGATGTTAGGAAGAAGTTGCTCATCATGAGGGTGGTGAGAGCCTGGAAGGGGTTGCCCAGGTGGTGGAAACCTCATGCCTGGAGATGTTTAAGGCCAGGCTGGCTGAGGCTGTGGGCACCCTGATGTAGTGTGAGGTGTCCCTGCCCATGGCAGGGGGGTTGGAGCTGGATGCTCCCTGTGGTCCCTTCCAACCCTGCCTGATTCTGACCTGAAGGGGCATTGTAGCCAGGTGGGAGGTGGCCTCTTCTCCCAGGCAACCAGCAATAGAACAAGGGGACACAGTCTCAAGTTGTGCCAGGGTAGGTATAGGCTGGATATTAGGAAGAAGTTCTTCACAGAGAGAGTGATTTGCATTGGAATGGGCTGCCCAGGGAGGTGGTGGAGGCACCGTCCCTGGGGGTCTTCAAGAAAAGCCTGGCTGAGGCACTTAGTGCCATGGTCTGGTTGATTGGATAGGGCTGGGTGCTAGGTTGGACTGGATGATCTTGGAGGTCTCTTCCAACCTGGTTGATTCTATGATTCTGAGCTCTTTCTCTGTGTTGTGAGCTGCCCTACTGACAGAAGCTGTTTCTCCATTCAAGATCTGTACATTGTGTAATATATTCACAGGAGTGAGAAAGAGATAAGAGGAATAATTAAAATGAAACATTGCATGTAATTATTTTCAGCTATTCTAAGCCTTGTCATACTTAAAGAAAATTTTCCCTATTGCCTTGCAACTTGTGTGTTAAAGAGAATTCCACAGAGAGGTTTGCAAGCCATAGTCTGGATTGAGTTCAGAAAATGAAGCAATAATCTAAGTTATTCATGGTTGTGATGGCTTGGGAGTTACCTGCCCCTCACTCTTATGAAATCACTCAGACTAGACTCAGCAGGCTGGAAGTTGAGGAATGAAGCTTTATGTTCACAGCTTAGCACAAGATACAAGCAGATAGTTACAGTATTTACAGCTGCATACAGAAATAGACAAGTTAAAAGTAATGCAGAAACACAGCAGCCCTCCCTGAAATTGGAGTCCCCAGGAGGGGCTCCCAACCACCCTTCCACCTTCTTCCCACCCCTCTGCCTTGTCCCAGAGTCTGCCTTATGTGCAAGGTGAGCTGGAAGGATCAGCAAGAGGGGTTAGAGGGTTGGACTTGATGATCTGTGAGGTCTCTTCCAACCCTGATGATACTGTGATACTGTGTGATAATCAACCAGGTTGGAAGAGAGCTCCAAGCTCATCCAGTCCAACCTAGCACCCAGCCCTGGCCAATCAACCAGACCATGGCACTAAGTGCCCCAGCCAGGCTTGGCTTCAACACCTCCAGGCATGATGACTCCACCACCTCCCTGGGCAGCCCATTCCAGCAGCAAATCACTCTCTCTGTGAAGAATTGGGTTACACAAGAGAAGCCCAGGAAGGAAACACCGACACTTACTCCAACAGATCCTTTCTGTCTTACCTATGTTTGTGTCCTTGCTATTATACATCTCAGCAAGCCTATGAGCAAAGCAGCCTTCACCATTGTTTCCTTTATGACAGCCTATAACCTATTTTATTCTCATGAAAATATGCCAATTAGCCTCAAACTAACATAATGTTAAAGATAAGGTAAGAAGAACTAGACCAAAGTGATTGGCATTGGAATGGGCTGCCCAGGGAGGTGATGGAGTGGCCGTGGCTGGAGGTGTTGAAGCCAAGCCTGGCTGGGGCACTCAGTGCCATGGTCTGGTTGGTTGGGCAGGGCTGGGTGCTAGGTTGGGCTGGCTGAGCTTGGAGCTCTCTTCCAGCCTGGTTGATTCTGTGATTCTAGACTGAGAGTGGTACCTAAGGGACACCTACTGAAGCAGTACTGCTGCTGTGGTATGGTCTATTACAGATCCCAAAAGGATCTGAAGTGTTAAATGGTAGTTTTCATCTTTCCCCTCTCCAGTTTATGCTTGGAAGTTTTTTCCTGCTTTCCTTATCCTGCAGTATGCTGTTTGCATGGTCAGTGCCAGTTTTTATCCGTGTCCATGCTAGGCCTAACAGCAGGATTTCCCCAGTGGACATATGGCACATTTCCTACCCTTGTGTTATCTGAGTTTCAAACCAAGCAAACAGCTTGTTGGTTGCTTAACATCAAAGTCATTTGTAGTAAATGAGTCACCTACCATTTAACTTTCACAGTTGTCTTTTTTTTTTCCTTCCCTTTTCCTAGATTTGAACTTTAATTCCACCAGAACTGGTTAAAGTAAGACAAAATCTCAACTTCCAAATTGTTTGTTTGTAAAACCAGCTAATAAGGGTGCAGCTAAAATCTCCTCCTGCTTGCCACTTTTCAGGATTAAAGCCATCCTATCAGTGGAGCATGATTAGTCTTTTAATTTTGCCTAAGACCATGATGAGGTAGAGGGAAATGAACTGCTTGGCTCATCACAGAACTTCAGCTCCATTGACTGGGGACTGTTGGCACTTTCTTGCCAAAGAAAGAGGTCCAAAGTAGATCTGGCATCTCCCATCAAGACTTGGCCATTTGGGCTGATGTAGTTTATGCTCCTTGACTTGTACTCAGCTCTGGTGAGGCCACACCTTGAGTGTGTTCATTTTTGGGCACTGCAATACAACAGAGATGTGGAGGTGCTGGAGCAGATCCACAGGACAGCAATGAAGCTGGGGAAGGGCCTGAAGAATAAATCTTTTGAGGAGAGACTGAGGGAGCTGGGAATGGTTAGTGTGAGACAGAGGAGGCTGAGGGCAGAGTTCATTGCTGTCTACAGCTACCTGAAGGGACATTGTGGAGAGGCTGCTGCCATCTTCTCACAGGTAGTCAGAGACAGAACAAGGGGGAATGGTTTCAAGCTTAGTCTGGGAAGGTTTATAATGGATATTAGGAAAAGGTTTCCATGGAGAGAGTGGTCAGGGACTGGAATGAGCTGCCCAGGGAGGTGGTGGAGTCACCCACCCTGGATGTGTTTAAGCATCATTTAGATGTGGTGCTTGTGGATATGGTTTAAGGTGAACCTTGTAGAGTAGGGTTCTAAGTTGGAGTTGGTGATCCTGAGGGGCTTTGCCAGCCTGCATGGTGCTGTGCTTCTTGGGAAAGTCGAGGTGAATTTGTCTTTCATGAGAAGATTGCCATCTGGCAGCCTTTTTGCCCCTGCTGGTGCCATTGGTCCTGAGAATTTTCAGAGGTGGCACTATGCAGCTGCCAGTGAAGCCACACTGTAAGCTGGCAGCTTAGCTTTGTGTTTTATCCTGGGTGCAAGCCTGCTCTTAACCATTGGAAGTGTTGCCCTGCTTGCTGGGTGGGGATGGGTGCAGAGGCTGCTCCCACTGGCACTAGAGCAGTTTGGATGGTTGGAAACCCACTAGAGGCACAGTGCTGAACTGGGCTTTGGGGCGGGCAGCCAGAGACCATTGGCATGCAGTATTGGCCCTGACTGCCCTGGAATTAGGCTGCCAAAGAGTTGCTGCTACAGGGAATGGTAGCTCAACAGATTTGGAACAGCAAAGTTCTGTTGCCCAGAACACAGCAAGTGAGAGCAGGTTGGAGTTCACACAGCTCTTATCTGGAGCCCTGACGTTATTCTTACCTGGCACCTGAACCAGATCACTGAAGTTTTATTTCCTGAAGTGTTTAATAGATAATGTACTTCTGAGCTCTCTGATGCTTAGCTGTTTTTTGTAAAGCTCATTCTAAGGGTAAGTTGTTATTCTTTTTTCATTATTTGATATTTCTGCTGGTAGGTCAGGAGATAAACTCTGAGTCCTTTGTGCATGGGATGCCATTAGCAGCAAATCCAATGGAAACTCAGGAGTAAGGGGGTTGAATAGAAGAGGGAAAGGTGGTTCCAGGAGCCTGTAATCCTATCTTATGTTTTTTCTATCCTATTTCTTCTTCCTATTACTTAAGATGATATTTTTCATACTTCAGATGTCAAGGATGTGCCTATTTATTGTCCATATTCTGACTGTCTTTCTACAGTCACAGTCAGTGGGTAATGGCTAAATTCTACCCACCCTTCTGTGATGCACACTGACTTGGGTCTCTCTCCTTATGATGCTAATTTTAGCACAGCTTGCTGGAGTTTAACTGTTGCTGGAATTGAACTGTGTCCAGTTCTGGGCTCCTCCATTGCAGAGAGATGTTGAGGTGCTGGAAGGTGTTTGGAGAAGGGCAGCAAGGCTGGGGAGGGGCCTGGAGCACAGCCCTGTGAGGAGAGGCTGAGGGAGCTGGGGGTGTGCAGCCTGCAGCAGAGGAGGCTCAGGGCAGAGCTCATTGCTGTCTGCAGCTGCCTGCAGGGAGGCTGTAGCCAGGTGGGGTTGGGCTCTGCTGCCAGGCAGCCAGCAACAGAACAAGGGGACACAGTCTGGAGCTGTGCCAGGGCAGGTCTAGGCTGGATGTGAGGTGGAAGTTGTTGTCAGAGAGAGTGATTGGCATTGGAATGGGCTGCCCAGGGAGGTGGTGGAGTCACTGTGCCTGGAGGTGTTGAAGCCAAGCCTGGCTGGGGCACTTAGTGCCATGGTCTGGTTGGTTGGGCAGCGCTGGGTGCTAGGTTGGGCTGGCTGAGCTTGGAGCTCTCTTCCAGCCTGGTTGATTCTATGAAATCAGTCTCCTCCAGCATACCAATCATAGTAAACGTGGTGATGTGGACAGAAAAATGTGTAGTTGGACTGTCCAGATTGCTAAGTCTTTTATCCTTGCCTTAAAACTTGGAGTTCAGACTAGAAGAAGAGTATAGATTACTATTAAACAGTTAAATGGGAGGGAGAGAAAGACAGACATTAAAAACAATTGTGTGAATATGAATAGAGTGCATGAAAAATGAAGCTGAGGACACAGGGATACTGAGATGATAATGCAAGAAAGAAAACCCAGTCTTTGGTGGTTGAAAGGAAGTGGACTCGTCCTTGTGTTCATGTCACTGCACTTTGGTAGTGGATGTTTTCTGGAGCAAGGTTTGGTCTCTTAGCTGGAATTTCAGTATCGTCCATCGTAGACCTGTGACCTGACTACTGAGGAATAAAATCAGTATCACTTTTCCATTCTCAATGAATGTTTAACTCAGTGAATTAAACAGTTCTTTCAATATTTAATTGTGTGGGAGAGAGGACAGCCTCAGCAGCAGAGGCAAATTCCCTTTGGAATAACCAAGAGGGTTTTGGTCAGGACTTTGTGGGCATACGTGAGGAAGCCAGAAGAGAATCATGGAACTCAGCCTTTGATGTCCCCAGACTCTGTTCTATCTGCCACAAAAAGAAGTTTTGAATGACTGCTCAAGCACCAGCTCAGAGAGAGGATTTGTTCCTGCAGCTCATGGACAGAGACAGATGCTTCCCTGCAGCCTGGATTTAGGTACTTTCATCCTTTTGGGATTGGGGTTTAATCTGCATCCCTGTTTCTTACCCTAGATATTGAGGATGATGGCTTCTATGGCTCCTCTTTCTGTGAGATCAGTTTTAGAGCTGTAGATTGTGCCTTAATTTGCTAAGCTTCTCTTGCCAAACTCAACCTTTGAACTTTGATGTGGTGGAATAAAAAGGGACTGTGTGCCTCAGCCCAGCAGAAGGTCTGGCTTCAGTTCACTCACCACAGCAAAATCAAATGCGCATCCCTGAACCGAACTGAAGTTAGTCCTCCAAAATCAGGCCTCACCTTGGAGCAGCAGCTTGCTAATCTGACCCCAAATGAGCAGTTTTATCAGCTGCAATATGTAGCATCATCCAATGTACAAGTTCACTGTCATTAACTTACCTGTCTGAAAAGCATTTCGGAGGTGTTTCTGTTTCATAAGAGCAGTAAACCTTTTGTGGCCCTAAACGTTTAGCTAAATGCCTTGGTAAGGGCATTGTATGCTGGCAGCCTGCAGTGATAGCTGCAGTACAGATATTTCTGTGCTATTAATTGTGGAATTTTTATTTAGTGTCTACACGAAGGAAAAAAAAGAGGAGGTTTGACTTTCAGTGCATCTAGAAAATCCCACTCTTGTTCCCAATCTCCAAGTGATTCATCTCCCTCATTTTTCTTCTGCGATTCCATCGAACTATGCTTATGTAACATCCAGTAAATGAGAGTGGAATTGAATCCAAAATGCTACTTGATAGTGTCTTCTATCAGAGAAGAGTTTTGGGCTTATGAGCTGTAATGCATAGCTGGAAGGCAGTTGCTTGGCTTTCCATGGCTTGAGCTACGCCTGCCTGTGAAATGTCTTCCCTGTGCAGCTTTAAGTAGCCATGGCTGTAAGTAACGATTGGGGTGATGCAGTTGTACAGACTGTCAGCTTGCTCTCTAGCTCAGATCTGTCTTGAGAGCTTTCTGAACTCTGGAATACAACTCCAAGAAGATGAATTTATACTTGAAACAGAGATGATTTATACAAATGGAAAGCAGCCATATCTGCTTGGGAGCTTTCTAGAGGAACTTTTCTTCCAAACGACCTGTGGCTGGGAGAGGTTTGTTAGGATTCAGCTTGGCCAGAGAAATAAGTACTTGTATAGGTCTTGGTGTAGCCTGGCTCAATGGGCCCAATGATGCTTTTGCAGGCATGTCTCACCATTCTGAAATAGGCTGTCAGCCATGCCAGGTGGTTGCTTAGACTATTTGGTACACCTTTTGCCTGTTCTCTGCATTACCTTAAAGAAGTTTGTGTTCTTGTCTACGAAATCCTTTCTAGAAGTGTTATGAAACTTACTATTATGAAACAACGTGAAGCCCTGTGAGGAGTGGCTGAGAGAGCTGGGAGTGTTCAGCATGGAGAAGTGGATGCTCAGGGGAGACTTCATTGCTGTCTACAACTACCTGAAGGAAAGTTTTACTAGGTGGGGTTGGTCTCTTCTCCTAGGCACCCAGTGAAAGAACAGCAGGACGCAGCCTCAAGCTGCACCAGGGCAGGTTTAGGCTGGATGTTAGAAAGCAGTTCTTCACACAAAGACTGACTGCCTGGGGCGGAGTGGTGGAGTCCCCATCCCTGGAGACGCTTATAAGGAGGCTGGATGAGGCACTTAGTGCTGTGGGTTAGCTAATTAGAAGGGTTAGGTGATAGGTTGGACTCGATGATCTCGGAGGTCTTTTCCAACCTGATTAATTGCATGAGTCTGTAATTCCCAGTGTGTGTACATCTATATGCAAGCGTAAATGCACCAAACACTAGAGTAAAAACCACTGTTACAATTCCTTGAATCAGCTCCTTAGATGTTGGGCAACCCCAGGCTCACAGGAGCTCGAGTAGAGCTTGAGCAGTGCTTGGCTTACCTGCTGCACGTTGAAGTGCGCTGTTAGGGGAGTTTTGCAAGAGGAAGCCTGTGCGTGTAGGACCTCTTTGTCTTCTCGTGTGGATGGTAGAGGGAGTGATCTGAAGAGAAGGAAATCTCAAGCACAAGGGAGCAATTAATTCCAGTCTTAGGCAGAATTCTTAGGCAAGGCTTTTAATCTGGGAGAGCTGAGGCTATAATTTCTTAAGCCCTAAAAATGACACTAGCTCAGTCTGTCCCTCGCCACTGGAAGTCTTTGCGTGTGACAAATACTGAGCTGTAGATCAGTAGCTCGCTGGCAAGAAGGGCATAAGGCAGCTCATACCTGCACTGGTCTGTTCTCAGGAAGCACTGGTCCACAGGAAATAGCTTTTATATGTGGCTCTGCAGATGACACCTGATTGTCAGCTCCATTCTGGTTCTGGGTACCTCTCCTCTGCTCCTTTGTTCTGGCTCCTCCACCCTCCTCTTGCTGAGATTATTTCTTTCTTGATTCTTCTCAGCTCAAATGATTGCATGTTGGAAAAGTTGAAGTAACTAAGAAAAAAAGCTTAGCAATAAGCCTGCATTTGAGGGTCAGCACAATGTTGTAAGCCACATAGTAACTATGGGAAAGAATTATTGATTAGCCACTGGGTCTGCTTGGGGAGAATCAGAAGGGTAAGGGAAGAAAGGCAATCCTCTTGATTTTTCTGTCTCATTTATTTTCTGAAATAACAAAAAATATATTTCTAATCAATCTTAATAGAAATTCTGTATATAAAAAGAAATATGTATATTTGTGCACAAAACCTGCTGAATTTCCTGCTAGCAACAACTACAGAGCATTTGCCTTAAAACTATCCTCATTGCTGTCTACAACTACCTGAAGGGAGGCTGTAGCCAGGTCGGGGTCAGTCTCTTTTACCAGGCATCCAGCAACAGAACAAGGGGACACAGTCTCAAGTTGCACCAAGGGAGGTCTAGGCTGGATGTTAGGAGGAAGTTGTTGTCAGATAGAGTGATTGGCATTGGAATGGGCTGCCCAGGGAGGTGGTGGAGTCACCATGCCTGGAGGTGTTGAAGCCAAGCCTGGCTGGGGCACTTAGTGCCATGGTCTGGTTGGTTGGGCAGGGCTGGGTGCTAGGTTGGGCTGGGCGAGCTTGGAGCTCTCCTGACCTCTCAAGCTGGTTGTTTTTGTGATTCTATCATTGTACATTTATCTTCTCTGCATGAAAGGTTTTACTTGCCTATCTGCTGGATGTTCTTCGTTCCTTACAGCAGAATTAAATGAAAAGAAGTAGACATTTAAAACATCTACCTCATTTTGTCAATGGTTTTATTACAGGAAAAAAAGGTCATAACATCCATTTTAAATATCTGAAAATGAAGACACAGGAAAGTGAATGTCCTTGGTTGCAGCTGCAGGAACGTTTTGGCTTTGGCCGTTTGTAATGTACACAAGAAATCAGTGATGTAATTGAAGACAATGGTAAAATATTGGTCTTGTACCTGCTCTGTGAGCAACATTTGTCTCTGAACTGTTCAGTGGTGCATATAGATTAGAATAGTTGTTATTATAATAACTTGTATCATTTTAAGAGGGTGGTTCTGTTTTGACCAGCAGATATGAAAAGAGTCACTGTCCCTGGAGGGGTTCAAGCAAAGCCTGGATGAGGCACTTAGTGCCATGGTCTGGTTGACTGGGTAGGGCTGGGTGCTAGGTTGGACTGGATGAGCTTGGAGGTCTCTTCCAGCCTGGTTGATTCTATGATATGGCATGACTGTAAAGGCAAACTTTCTTCTACGTAATTCTCTGCAGTGTAGGCAAGGTGGTTGCCAAATATTGAGTCTTCACTTTTGTTGTGGCAGGATAGGGCTGGGAGATAGGTTGGGCTGAAGGTCTCTTCCAACTTGGTTGATTCTATGATAGCCATAAATGCTCATTAGCTTCTACTCCAGGATCTCAATGGTTGCCACCTTTCCATACCTTTAGCCTACTTTTAATCCATTTTCCTAGTACAAATGTTTCCATAATGCATACTATGCTATGGTTAGTGAAAACAAATATGGAAAGCTATTTTGTGTAGTACTCTGTAGGGTTCTTCCCAGAGAGAGTCATTTGCCATTGGAATGGGCTGCCCAGGGAGGTGGTGGAGTCACCATCACTGGAGGTGTTCAAGAAAAGCCTGGATGAGGCACTTAGTGCCATGGTCTGGTTGACTGGCCAGGGCTGGGTGCTAGGTTGGACTGGGTGATCTTGGAGGTCTCTTCCAACCTGGCTGATTCTGTGATCTTCTATGAACAGTTTTATTAGCATATATATTTAAGGGTTGGACTTGATGATCTGTGAGGTCTCTTCCAATCCTAATAATACTGTGATATTGTCTCAATGATTATTTCAGTGTCTGTCCCCCCTCCCCCCCCAATTAGTATTTGACACAGGTGCTAGTAGAGTCTTCTGCATCTTTTACAGGGCCTGGAGATGAATTTATCCCTTCTTATTTTTTGGTTTGAAAATATAAATTATAGCTCCCATCCTTCTGGCCAACAAAGCCTGGATGGGTACTCCCTTCTGAGCACATCAATGCAACATTTTAATTAGCTGGAAGGTTGCTTATTCCCCTCTCTTTTGGGATTAAAATGGCTTTCAGTGGAAGAGCTTTAATAAGGGCCCCCATTTTGTGTTGGTTTCTTTGGAGACTTTGTAATTAGTGCTAAGATGTTAAAAGCTGCAGATGGAAAATGAGAGATTCACAGGGAAACCTTTGGAATTGTTATTTTCTAATCTGACACCAGCAGGGTATGTGCTGAATGTTATGTAATGCCATCCTCTGGCACACACCTCCAACACAGAGAGAGGGGGAAAAAAAAGGGTTTTGTAGTCAGGGATACTTATTTTGTCTACGTTTCATAGCATTCACTGTGCATATGGTGCTGCAAAACCCTGCTGTTGTATGCTAGAGGACTGATTTTGCTTCTTGCTCTTAGAATTCCTACCCTACATATGTGCTGGAGACTCAGGCTTCTTAAGGGAGCCTACAAGAAAGCTGGGGAGAGACTTTTTAGGCTGTCAGGTAGTGATGGGAATGGAACAAATCTGGAAATGGTTAGATTCAGAGTGGATGTTAGGAAAAAGTTGCTCAGCATGAGGGTGGTGAGAGCCTGGAAGGGGTTGCCCAGGGAGGTGGTGGAAGCCTCATCCCTGGAGGTATCATAGTATCATCAGGGTTGGAAGAGACCTCACAGATCATCGAGTCCAACCCTTTACCACAGAGCTCAAGGCTAGACCATGGCACCAAGTGCCACGTCCAACCCTGCCTTAAAGTGCCCCAGGGTGTTTAAGGCCAGGCTGGATGAGGCTTTGGACAGCCTGATCTAGTGTGAGGTGTCCTGCTCCTGGCAGTGGGGTTGGAACTGGCTGCTCCTTGTGGTCCCTTCCAACCCTGACTGGTTCTATGATTCTAAGTGGGTTTTCCTCAAAGTAGAGAGGTAGGGAGCACCTAAAGGAGCAACTGATTTTTTTCTCAGTGCTATCAAGGCTGATTCTATGCAATAAGCTCTTAAAAAAAAGGCCAAAGGCTTCTTTCAGAACACAGTGCCCTGCAGAATCCATTCCCTGCGAGGGAGTGTTCCAGTCTGTGCTAAATCAGTGCTCCGGTGCCGGATGCAAAGCGCCGCACGGAGCAGCTATGGGTGGCAGTGTGGATTGTTTGCTTCGGTCACCTACTGAGATTACACTGAAATGTTTGCACTGCAAACCTGTTCTCTCGTGTCAGGCATGGTGTAGCTTTTCAGATAGATAGGAGATGAAAGGTCTGGTGTTGCAGGCGCAGTGCCTACATGTTATTTCTTACGGGAGGAGTATCCTCGGAGTGGTCCTTCTGTCTTGTAGAGCTGCCTTTACATCAACGAGACCTGCGTGTATAGCCACGGATGTTAGTCACATCTACAGGGGAGGGAAGGAGGAGGGGAAGATCCAGAAATCCTCCTCCCCTTCGGCAGTAGTAACAGTGTGAGGATGCCTTGCTCTCTCTTTTTTTGCTTCTGAGATTTTATTGCTGGCAGCCAGATGTGCTCAAACTCCTGACGCCAGCATCTATCTGCTGCGTGTTTTTAATAGGCTCAGAGAAATATGAGTAGAGCACATGAGAGCAGCTCAGCTTCACACTTCAGCCAGGAATGCCCCAAAAGCTTGCTGCTCTTTAGAATTCTTGCCTCGGTCAGGAGAGAGCTGCACCGGTGCTAAATCTACGACTGAATTAGAAGAAGAATGACTTTACAATTAGCTATCACTCCCTGCTCATTCAGGCACAGTTTTTACAGAGACCAGGAGAAATATGGAACTTGATTGGCATGTTTGCATCTGATGGTGTGTGCAGAATAGATGACTTTTAAGACAGGTGGTGAAGAAAAATAGCAGGCAAGTAAAGAGAGGAAAAATGCAATTTGAGACGCTGCGCCAGGTCTGCAACTCTGTTTTATCTCATTTCCATGGGGTTTTCTCATCCCCTCCAAACATCTTACAAAATGATCTTTTTGGTCAAACGTTGGACAGCACCAGGTGAGTAGAAACGAAACGTTTTTGCCTTCCTGTTTCTCTGCTTGTGCTGACAGTAACCTATTTGCATGCGTTTCAGTGGTGCACTTGGATAATTGCACTCGGTGCTGTTAGCATTTTTGTGGTAGCAGCGAGGCTCTTCTGTTGGCACTTGGCTGTTTTATGTAAGGGTGTACACGAGAGCTCAGCCTGCAGAAAATAAAGGCAGCAAAGGGGGAATGAAATATTGAAGATGGTTATGTATCTCTCAAATACATTAGCCACCATTAGAGGCTGGCATTATTAGCTGCCATCCTTAGAGCGGATGAAATATTCATAAGCAAATTTGTCAGAGGAAATGATTTCTGTCTGGATGTGGCAGTGAAAGGATTAAATGCTCAAAGATGTGTCTGCTTGACCCTACATCATCTCTTGGAAGATGTAAATGAGTAGTCCTGCATTCCTTTTGCAAAACAGGCAGAAAGCTGCTGCTTGTGTTCAGAAGACTTAGCTTCTGCCTGTGACGTTTTTCAATCATCTTTTTAACTGGCCACATTATAGCTGCTCAAGTGGATGCTTTGCAGCAGCTCAGTCAGCTCTGGAGGCTGACTAGGAGCAGCTATTGTTTTGTGGGGATTAAAAACCATAAGGAGAAGTTGTTTACTGGGGTGAGGCAGTTATTGAATTGGCTTCTGTAGGTCTTTTGATACTTGCTTTAATAAGCTGAGATGATAATGATTTGTCTGGGTGGCGTTATTCCTCATACCCATGGCTTGAGCTTTTTGGTGCTGCTGTTAAATATGAGTAGTAAAAAATGGTCAAGAATTTTGTCTAGAAGAGTGGGAGTACAGATCAGGGAGGGAAAAAGAAATCTCTTGTAGCTCCTCTCATAAAGAGGGTGCACTGAGGGAAGCATTCTGGAGAAAGGGTGGAAGTAATATTGCAGAGACTACCTCCAGCGCTTTCATCTGCTTCTCTCTGCCTGTGGGAGAAACCCCTTTCAAATGGGATATTGTTTCTTAACCACAGTGATGTTTGCACTTAATGCTTGAGAGAACCTTCAGAGGATACTGGAAGGATTCTCTCCCTTCCTGCTGGTCTTTCCTTCATACAGATTTTAGTATGTATCTCCTGTGGCTGTTTCCAAGTTTTGATCTCTTGGTCAGGGATTTCCAGCCGGGCACACGGAATTGTGCAGGTAGCTTTAATAATCAGGAGATAGGTTTAGATAGAAATGAAATCTGTAGTCAAGGAGATTTTTTCCTCACATCCCTTTGCTGTGCTGTGTGGGAATCTTTGAAGCTCTGCAAAATGGAGCACTAATTTCTGTATGATCAGCTGTGATTGTAAAGCAGTGCCTATTTCCAAGTGCATAGTTTCAAGCCTGCAGCAACCAACCGAAGCCCTTAGCAACTGTTCTAATCAGCTACAAACCAAGCAGTGATTCTCTGGGTTTGCAGATTGAAGTGCATGGCTCTCTGGGGGGGTTGGTTTTGGTGTATTTGGCTTTTCCCCCCTCACACAGATAGATGTGCATGGTGCCTTTACCTGGGCATTTCCCTTGCAGGCTGCATCTGGTACCAGCTTGAAATCAAAATACATCAGAGAACTATTATATTACATTTGAAATATGCCTGAGGTTTAGAATTGTGCTCCTTCTAGAGGACTGCCAAACAAGAAAGGATTGCTAGGAAATCCAGCCTCCCACTTCCTATGGGCTCTCTTATTTAGAAAGAGAATGTATTTCTAAGGAGCAGTGCTGTGGTTTTTCTCAGTAGCAGTGATTTTGGCCCCAGGAAAACATCGTGCAGTTTTCAGCAACCTTGCAGTAATAATCTGCAAGAGCTAGGTTGTGATTCCTGTGTCTTAGGGAGTTGGAGTTAGTTGCAAGTTTTTAAATGCTATTTAGTTAAAAGCTTTTCAGTAAAAAGCATTTTCAATCTTCAAAGCCTTTCCATCAAGATCAGAACTCATCTATTGAGCAGTCACTGAGAACATCTTGCCATTTATTTTTCAGGCTGCTCCTTTTTGTAGCCCTCCTGATTTGAAAACAAAAAGGTATTTTTCTCTTTAAAACAAACTGATGTGTGTTTTAGGGAGATTTTTTTTTCACTTAAAGCATTGCTCCATTAATGTAATGCATTTGCTAAAAAAATAATTGTTCCCTCATTAAGAACTGTGGTAAGAGGCATAGGAAGTTCCATGGAAACATGAGGAAAATTTTTTTTTCCCTGTGAGGGTGACAAAAAACTGGCACAGGCTGCCCAGGGAGGTTGTGGAGTCTCCCTCTCTGGAGATATTCAAAGCCTGCCTGGCTGTGTTCCTGTGTGATCTGCTCTGGGTGATCCTGCTCTGGCAGGGGGGTTGGATGGGTTGATCTTTTCTTCCATCCCCTAACATTCTGTGATTCTATGAAGAAAATCAAGAAGTCCTCTAGCATGCAAAAGGTTCTGCTTTGAGGTGTAATATGGTTTGTCTCTTCTGGACTTCTAACGTGTTGTCAAACTGCAAAGAGATGATCCTTTTTCTTTTTAAGTGGCTTTTTTTTTTTTTTTTGTCTTTCATATCTAAGCAGTAAGAGCAAAGAGTCCACCAAGCTAAGAGCTGACAGCACAGCTGCTGCTTATGCAAGGTAGTAATGTGAAGAAATGCATCCTGCGTTTAATGAGATGGGTTACTGCACACTAAGAGTATAGTAGGTAATGGGAGATGATGCAAAAAGTCATAGGAAATGACTTTTCCTGTGGAAAAGGAGATAGGTGGTATGCATATGACCCTAGCTGCAAATGTACTTCTACTTTCCCATCATTTGTTCCTGGAGTTGCTCAGTTCTGGAAGTTAATGCTGTGATTTTGCTGCCTGACGGATGCCGATCTCGCCCTTCGCTGCTGTTATGCCACAGCCTTAACAGGGGTGTGTATTAAACTGGGCTGCTTTATCTCCCACAGAAGCTTTACCTGAATTGGGGCATGATTTGCATGGTTTTGTGTGCAGGGAAATGTTTAGGTTATTTTTGGACTTGACCATCTTAAGGACTATTCCAACCGGGCGATTGTCTGATGTTTGTGCTGCAGGAGCTGAAGTGAGGGGACCCAGCTGGCATTAACCTCCTCGGCAGTTAGGTGGTTTTGCCATCCAGAGCTGCTGCTGGAGGAGTGTTGCAGTTTAGCCCTCTTTTTCCAGCTGTGAGATGCCATTGTGAATGTAAAAGAGATAGCTGCTTTCTGGGGCCTTTCTCCTGCTCCTGCCTGTCTGCATCCAGCCAGCTGAAGCAGTAAAGGGATGACTTAACCTCAAACCTGGGTTTTGCCTACGCTGGGGACTGCAGTGTTTTCTCCTGTGGAAGAGGTTGCTTCCTATTGAAAAAGAAATTCCCTCAGGTCAAGAAGTCACAAGAATTGCTCTGTGCATTTGGCAAACAGCTAGCTTGTGGAATAATTTGTGTGCTTGGGGAAAGAATGTAGGGGAAAAGAAATCAGGAGACCTCTTGAAATTGTAAAGCATCATCTCGAGGAGTTTTGGTTTTACTGTAGCCTGGATGTTTTCTGATAGCTTTCAGTGATGTAGTTTGTTCTTCCAATGGCTAAAGACAAACCAATAAAGTTTTGAAATGCCTTTGAAAGAAACCCTTTGGCTCTAAACTAGATGTTCTGATAGCTATTCTTCCTTTAGAGTTAAGTGTGCAGGCACTGTGCTGTCAGAGGCTCTATTTGTAGCAGCATGCTCTGTGAAGTCACAGTTGCTTTAGGCAACATTCAGCTTAACACATCAGTTCATAATGCTGAGTATCCTTTCTGCCTGAAATGCATAGGAGCTGCACAGAACAGTTTGCAGCCCAATTTTACCGTTGCAGGACCTATCTCCAGCTCCTCTTGGAGAAGGGGAAGCAGTGGATTTGCCTGCAGCTGGTGTCTCCCCCCACAGCTCGTTACTTGTGCGTCACAGCTATGTGAGAGTGAATTTATTGTCTAGGTTGGCCACACAGCGGCATAAGACAACTGATATATTGTGCCCCAAAACAGCACAAGGCTTGTTCACTGATTCCCTGTACAGCAGAAACTTAGGGATGGTTCATGTTTTGCAATTAGACACACTTGGAATCATAGAATCAGGGTTGGAAGTGACCACAAGGATCAGCCAGTTCCAACCCCCCTGCCATGCCCAGGGACACCCTACCCTAGAGCAGGCTGCACACAGCCTCAGCCAGCCTGGCCTCAAACACCTCCAGCCATGGGGCCTCAACCACCTCCCTGGGCAACCCATTCCAGCCTCTCACCACTCTCATGCTCAACAACTTCCTCCTCACCTCCAGCCTCACTCTCCCCACCTCCAGCTTTGCTCCATTCCTCCCAGTCCTGACATTCCCTGACAGCCTAAAAAGTCCCTCCCCAGCTTTTTTGTAGCCCCCTTCAGATCTTGGAAGGCCACCTGGGAGCCTCCTCTTCTGCAGCCTGCACAGCCCCAACTCTTTCAGCCTGTGCTTATAGCAGAGGTGCTGCAGCCCTTCTTAAGACTTTCAATCCCTTGGATTTGATCCCTCCATCTGTTACATAAATACTTTGATTTCCAAAAGGTTACTTAAATACCTAATAAATTACCCTAGTCCTGAAACCAAATATTTACACAGCAAATATAATTTTAGTGGCAGGGGAAAAATGTTTTCATGATTGAATTTTGTAGTTTGTTCCCTAAATATATCTATAAGCTCTTTATTAATGCTCTGCTTTATAATGAAGCCATCACATGATGAATTACTGGCACAGGCAGTTATTATTTGTCAGGGTGCAAGAAATGATCACTTTGACATTGAAGGAAAAGGATCACTTTCTTTTTTCTTGTTGGGGAGCAGCTTGGTCAAGATGCTTCTGTAGAACAGATTTGAGTGGTTTGTGTTTTTTTCCTGACTCAGAATCAGTTCAACTCTCTACACTTCTAAGAGTAGGTTGCATTTTCAACTATCATTAGGCTAAGAGCTGGGGACAAACCCCACACTGATAGCTTTGGAGCTGAGAGTGTGTTGTCCATGCTATGCCATGCAGTAATGACTAACTGAAACTGCCTCTTCTTCCTTTCAAAACCCATCTTGTCTGTAACTGCCTTGAAACACTGAATTTGTTGGGGATTTCACATCTGCTCCCTTTTTAATCCACACTAGATTCATATAATGATGACATTTGCAGCTGATATGTTTTATCAGTGGAAGAAAATATCCACTGCTTGGGGAAAAAAAAAGGCAGAAGTGTTTTTTGTTTGTTTGTTTTCCTTAAAGGTGTAGCAAAGCTATTTCTTCCCCTGCTGCTTAGCTGTTTGTGTCTTGCATCAGATGCAATCAGAATGCCAAAGGGAAGCTAACACCAGCACTAGAGTTGGGGCTGTTCAGCCTGGAGGAGAGGAGACTCCAGGGAGACCTTGTAATGGCCTTCCAGTACCCAAAGGGGCCTGAAAGAAAGCCAGGAAGGATTTTTTTTGTAGTGACAGGATAAGAGGAAACAGCTTTAAGCTTGAGGAGGTTAGATTTAGACTAGATATTAGGAGGAAATTCTTTACAGTGAGGATGGTGAAGCACAGCCCAGGGAAGCTGTAAGTGCCCCTTCTCTGGAGTGTTCAAGGCCAGGGGTGTTGGAACTAGATAATCTTGAACATCCTTTTCAACCATAACCATTCTGTGCTAGAATAGACCAGGTTGGAAGAGAGCTCCAAGCTCATCCAGCCCAACCTAGCACCCAGCCCTGGCCAAGCAACCAGACCATGGGACTAAGTGCCCCAGCCAGGCTTGGCTTGAACAGCTCCAGGCACGGCTGGAGGGTGGCTGTATTACTTCAGAGAGGTTACCAATGTCAACTCATCCTCTTTTTTCTCTCTAGAATTAGTGACACAAATCACATTCAGGTGACTCTCTCTGTGCATGCATACATATGTCTGTGAGCTCACCTGGGAGATTGGCTGGGCCAGCAAGTTGTACACAGCAGGCAGAGAAAGACTTTGCAGTTGGTCTTTGCTGTGTTTCTGCTGTGCATCGCTCTGGTGGCGCACACTGTGTCCTCTTTGAGCTGTGAATAAGCCTATCTAACACCATCCATCCTTTGCCCTTTGATTTGCCACTTGGGAAGACAGTGGGAGAAGTACTATGAATCTGTAAACCACCTAATCTTCCTATTTTACATGAGGGAGGCAACTGAATGTACCTGGCTTGCCCCAAAGCTGTTTCTTTCTGAGACGTTCTGTGTTCATCCTGCCTTGGCAGCTGTCTGCTTTCAGGTTTGTGGTTTTTAAATCCCTGTTTCTAGGAAAAGCCATCCTTGTAACATCCTGTTCCAGAGAGGTTTGGAGAGAGAAAAGCAAGAGCTTTCCTTACAGTACCATTTCTCCTGCAGTCTCCTCCAGCTCTGGAGAGAGATGCCTTCTGTTACTTCCACCTCAGTTGGTGCAGATTTAATAAAGTAACATATGCTTCCCCCACCAATCTCAGGGAGCTGTTGATATTTGCAGCCATAACAGGTTTCTCTGTTCTTGTTGTGTATCAGCTGCTGTTATCTGATGATGGCAATAAAATCCTAGCTGGCATATGAGCTTAGCCTCCTACCAGGAAGGAAAAAAAAGAGGATGGGTCAGTGGTGGATCTGTCAATTCAATTGATGTCAATTCAGATAGGGTGTTAACTGACAAATTTAACTAAGCCACAGTTTGGAAAGGATCAAAATTGCTTGTTTGTTTGTGTAGTTCTCTTTTCTCACCTGCCTGAAAGCAACAGAAATCTAAACTGTATTTGAGTTACCCAGTGTGGGATTTATGCCAAGGACATGTAAAAAGCATCTCTGTTCTCAATTAACTCAGCAAATTCCTGAGAACATAGAACCAAGCAGGTTGGGAGAGACCTCCAAGCTCACCCAGCCCAACCTAGCACCAGCCCTGCCCAACCAACCAGACCATGGCACTAAGTGCCCCAGCCAGGCTTGGCTTCAACACCTCCAGCCACGGCCACTCCACCACCTCCCTGGGCAGCCCATTCCAATGCCAATCACTCTCTCTGCCAACAACTTCCTCCTAACATCCAGCCTAGACCTGCCCTGGCACAGCTTGAGGCTGTGTCCCCTTGTTCTGTTGCTGGCTGCCTGGCAGCAGAGCCCAACCCCACCTGGCTACAGCCTCCCTGCAGGCAGCTGCAGGCAGCAATGAGCTCTGCCCTGAGCCTCCTCTGCTGCAGGCTGCACACCCCCAGCTCCCTCAGCCTCTCCTCACAGGGCTCTGTTCCAGGCCCCTCCCCAGCCTTGCTGCCCTTCTCCAAACACCTTCCAGCACCTCAACAGCTCTCTGGAATGGAGAGGCCCAGAACTGGACACAGCACTCAACATCCATGGAAGGTGTGGGTGTGATAATAGTTACTTTTCTGGAAGAAGAAAAGGCAGAGGCCATGGTATTAAAGACTGAGCAGTGATTTTGTGTACTCCTCTTGAAACATTTCCAAGAGATTTACTTCATGCCAGGAGTGAAGTAGTTTATGAAATCTGCATGTTCCCATGTGGACATCCATAAATCAAAGCTGCTAGTCCTTGATTAGGTAGTGGATAAATCTGGGCATGTATTGAGCTGTGATGGCTGAAGCAAGAGCTAGCCCCAGCTATTCCTCTTACTCTTCCTCACGCTGCTGCCACTCAGTAAAGGTGACCTGAATGCTGTATGAATCTGCTCCGTGCTGCCTTGGTTCAGAGTCTGGCACTCTGGAAGCAGGCAAAGTAGCTCATCACATTCATATGTCCAACTATTTCAGTTTTCTCACCTGTGTGATCAAAATCTCCTTCTGAGAGCCTTCACCACTCCTGATTGACTCAGTTTCATGTCAAAAAGTGGCGAGCAGCACTCATGTAGTCCCTCACCTCACTTCCACTCCTTTCTTTATCCTTTCAATACTTTTCCTTTTGGATCAGTAAGCTACATCACATGAATGCTGGTGGCACAATGTGCCTGCTAATGACACTATTAATGCAGTGTGACACTGATGGTAATTACAATGCATTGTGGAAACGTGAGGCTTCAGAAAGCAGAGCTGTCCTTATCAGAACTAGGATGTGTCTTTATGGCCCTTGATTTGAGAAAGTTTGCTCCCTGCCTCTGCCACCCACTGGAGCAGTGGAATAGAGTCATAGAATGGTTTAGGTTGGAAGGGACCTGAAAGATCATCCAGTTCCAACCTCTCACTAGAACAGGTCACTTGAGACCTCATCCAACCTGGCCTTGGACACTTCTAGGGAGGGAGCATCCACAACATGCCTGGCAACCTGTGCCAGTGTCTCACCACTGGACCAATGCCATCAGGTCCATGTCCTTTTAGTATTGAGGGCTCCAGACCTGGACACAGTGCTGCATTTGAGGTCTCAGCAGAGCAAAGTGGCAGCATGGCCCCTGAAAAACTGTGAGCTGAGTATTGAAGGTAACAATATCATTTTACCTTCACCCTGAGATGAAGGTTGGCAGTATTTTAAGCCCTGTGCTTGGTTTCAACATGTGTTTTTCAATAGGCAGGCAGAAGCAGCTTCCTGGTAGCTGCTTTTTGATTGCTGCTTTTTCATTCTTAACCTGACAACAGATAATTATGAGAATGAGAACTCAAATGTAGATGCTGCACACTGGAGAATCTGGTCCCAAATTTGCCTAAGTTTTACAAAGGTGGCAGATTGAGTTGCTGAAGCATAACTTTTGTTAGCTTTAGAATTGAGTTGGATTTGTTCTACAGAAGTCAGAATGGATTTGCAGTGTCTTTGTCTTGATTCATATACTTCATCTTCCCTGCAGTTGTGGTGACTGGAATATGCTTCCAGATTCCTCTCTTCTGTTAGGCAAGGTAGTTTCTATCACAAACCCTCATCAATGTTTTCAATAACCTTTCATGGCAATTCTGTTAGAGAAAAACATAGAAGCATGGAATTGTTTTGATTGGAAAAGACCTCTGAGATCATGAAGTCCAACAGCCAACCTAACACCACCCTGGCCATTAAATTGTGTCTCCCAGTGCCATGGTCAGAGATCTCTTGAACATCTCCATGGATGATGACTCCACCAGTGCTCTGGGCAGCCCATTCCAATTCCTGACCACTCTGCACTGGGTGCAGATAGAGCCATCAAAACACATTCCTGTTGCTAAACATGCTTGATGTAACACCACAGTGGATTAGATTTGCTGTAGCTCATTCATAGATTAACTGCATTGTATAATAGCCCATGCAGGTTGATCTGAAAATAATCTCTGCTGAATAGAAATTGCTTATTTGGATTCTGCTGTCTTCTTGTTCCTTGCAGCCCTCTGCTCTGTTCCTTGCAGCCCTCTGCTCTGTTCCTTGCAGCCCTCTGCTCTGTTCCTTGCAGCCCTCTGCTCTGTTCCTTGCAGCCCCCTGCTCTGTTCCTTGCAGCCCCCTGCTCTGTTCCTTGCAGCCCCCTGCTCTGTTCCTTGCAGCCCCCTGCTCTGTTCCTTGCAGCCCCCTGCTCTGTTCCTTGCAGCCCCCTGCTCTGTTCCTTGCAGCCCCCTGCTCTGTTCCTTGCAGCCCCCTGCTCTGTTCCTTGCAGCTTAGACTGGATGATCTTGGAGGTTTCTTCCAACCTGGTTGATTCTATGATTCTTCTAGCTCTCTGCTCATCTGTGTCTCTCAGATAGCAATTGCCATTCACATTGTAACAGGAACAATATCCTTTCCTTGTTGAAAGGTGCACAAAATTAAGTTGATAAGCAAGGCAAATGCAATTATGATAACTGCTTTAAGATAGTTATCATTTTCAACCTAGAAAAGGCTCCACAGATTCTGAGATCCACTTGAAACCAACTAAGTTTAGTGAGTGATTTCCTTACTGGGTGCCCCAGTACAGAGCTTTTGGCATGTGTGGTGTATGTACAGTTGTAAGTAAATACTGCCTTGGCTCATGATTTAATCATTAATGAGAGCCTTTGTTGAAAGTGTTAGTGTTTTTTCTTCCTTGTAACACAGCCAGAAGATTGCTTTGGATTGTTTTTTTAATGGCTTAAGAAGCTGATGAGTAAAACATGACTCAAAGGTGGAACCTCAGGATTTCAAGGTGGCTTTACACAAAATCACAGCATCACAGCAACGTGCAGGTGGCAAAGCCTCTCAGGGGCGCCAAGTCCAAGCCATAACCCTACTCTACAAGATGCACCTTAAACCTAAGCACCACATCCAAACCACCCTTAAACACATGCAGGCTGGGTGACTCCACCACCTCCCTGGGCAGCTCATTCCAGTCCCTGACCACTTTCTCTGTGAAAAACTTTTTCCTAATGTCTAATCTAAACCTGCCCAGTGTCAGCTTGAGGCCATTCCTCCTTGTTCTGTCTCCAGTTACCTGGGAGCAGATCCCAGCAGCAGCCTCTCCACAGTGCTCTCTAGCTCTACAAAATTAATTTGCCAAGTACAGATATGCAAACATCATTTAGAAGAAGCTAGGTTAAGATGAGAAGCTTCGGCTGAAGCAACAAGCACATAAGCTCTCTCCCCTCTCTCCCCTCTCTCCCCTCTCTCCCCTCTCTCCCCTCTCTCCCCTCTCTCCCCTCTCTCCCCTCTCTCCCCTCTCTCCCCTCTCTCCCCTCTCTCCCCTCTCTCCCCTCTCTCCCCTCTCTCCCCTCTCTCCCCTCTCTCCCCTCTCTCCCCTCTCTCCCCTCTCTCCCCTCTCTCCCCTCTCTCCCCTCTCTCCCCTCTCTCCCCTCTCTCCCCTCTCTCCCCTCTCTCCCCTCTCTCCCCTCTCTCCCCTCTCTCCCCTCTCTCCCCTCTCTCCCCTCTCTCCCCTCTCTCCCCTCTCTCCCCTCTCTCCCCTCTCTCCCCTCTCTCCCCTCTCTCCCCTCTCTCCCCTCTCTCCCCTCTCTCCCCTCTCTCCCCTCTCTCCCCTCTCTCCCCTCTCTCCCCTCTCTCCCCTCTCTCCCCTCTCTCCCCTCTCTCCCCTCTCTCCCCTGGTTTTCCCAGTATCTTTCCCTGGAGTGGTGCCTCCTGAGTCTTCAGACTGCACTCAGAGCAAGTGCATTTTGCATGGGGAGTAGGGACCCCAGGAGCAGTCCATGTTTCATTCACTCGAGGACTTGCATTTATCACTCCTAATGGTGGCATTGATCTGCTGTAAAATGACAAGCAAAAGGTGGGGTTTGGAGAGGCTCACATTTTGTAGCTCTTCTGTATCTCAGTGTCTCTTACATGGATTGCTATTCAAATAACCTGCAGTAAAAACTCCTAAGTGCCCTGCTTTAAAGAGCTCTCCCAGCAGAGCCTACTTCTCACTGCCACGCTTTGGAAGAAGCATCAGGGGGGTCAGAAGAAGTTTTTAAATGTGACAAGAAGTACAAGTTTTAAACAAGAACAGTCTCAGACATTTCTGTGCACACAAACTTGCTTGGGCTTAGCATGGCTCCTTGGTGTTAAAATCTGCTCCTTTGGTAGGACGCTGCATAATCCACATTGCAGCTTGAGTACTGCCTCCAGTTGTGGTGTCCATGTCATGAGAAGGACACAGAGCTGCTAGAGTGAGGCCAGAGGAGGCCACAAAGATGCTCCAAGGGCTGGAGCAGCTCTGCTGTGAGCACAGGCTGAGGGAGCTGGGGGTGTGCAGCCTGGAGAAGGGAAGGCTCCAGGGGGACCTCAGAGCTGCCTGCCAGTGACTAAAGGGATCCTGCAGGAAGGCTGTAGAGGGACTTGTCCTAAGAGTGTCTAGACACAGGCCAAGGGGGAATGGTTTGAAGCTGAGGCAGAGCAGGGTTAGAGTGGAGCTGAGGAAGAAACTCTTCAATCTGAGACTGGTGAGACTCTAACAGGCTGCCCAGGGAGGCTGTGGATGCCTCCTTTGTGGACATATTCAAGACCAGGCTGGATGAAACCTTAAGCAGCCGAGTCTAGTTGAGAGGTTGGAGGAGATGAGCTTCCATGTGTCCCTGTCCCTGGACATGTTTAAGAGGAGGCTGCATGAGGTAGGTAGTGCCATGGGTTAGTTAATTAGAAGGGTGAGGTGCTAGGTTGGACTCGATGATCCTAGAGGTCTCTTGCAACCTGCTTAATTCTGTGATTGTGTGGATGAGAAGCTCTGAGGTCTCTTTCAACCTAAGCCATTCTATGATTCTGTAAGGGCTTCCTGTACTAGTGATTAATATCACTTAGAATAAAGTATGAGAAGACATGTGATGTCATTCAGTCAAAGAACTGGAGGGTTCAGGGGTCAGAATCCATCAGCATCTCCTCTGCAGTGCCAGAACAGTCAATGTAAGCTTCAGCACTGGAGCTGCCTGGGATAGGTTTCATTTTTAATACTTCATAGGAGTCTCTGAAGCTTAATTTTTAAATGATTTTGAAGGCCTTAACTATTTTAAGTGTATGCAAGTGAAAGATCAGATTAATTTCCATTCTGTGTTCTGGGAATTTAGGTTTGTCTTTAGATTTTAGGCCATGGGGCAGAGCAACTTCAATACCTTAAAGGTACAGAAGGATTTGGTGCCATACCCTTCCCTTGCATCAAGGATGCCCTCAGCCATAGCAGCATTGCATTGCTAACTACATTGGATGCTGTCAGCTCTGCAGCTGATGTGTTCTTATTACACTGTTTTGTCTTGGTGTGGACCATTTGGAAGGATGGGTTTTGTTTTCATCCATTTGAGAGTTGAACATTGGCTTCTCAATTCTGCAGTCACATAAAATTAAAGCAATAGTGTTTGTGTTTGCAGAGCTCATTGCTGTCTGCAGCTGCCTGCAGGGAGGCTGTAGCCAGCTGGGGTTGGGCTCTGCTGCCAGGCAAGCAGCAACCCGACAAGGAGACACAGCCTGAAGTTGTGCCAGGGCAGGTCTAGGCTGGATGTCAGGAGGAAGTTGTTGTCAGAGAGAGTGATTGGCATTGGAATGGGCTGCCCAGGGAGGTGGTGGAGTCTTTGTGCCTGGAGGTGTTGAAGCCAAGCCTGGCTGAGGCACTTAGTGCCATGGTCTGGTTGGTTGGCCAGGGCTGGGTGCTAGGTTGGACTGGCTGAGCTTGGAGCTCTCTTCCAACCTGCTTGAGTCTATGATTCTAAGTGTGAGGAGGTGCAGTAAATGTGTTTGCTGAGTGTGATGGAGACACTGGAAAAAAAGGAGGTAACTACACAAAACAGTGATGGGAGGGTTGGACTTGATGATCTCCTTGGGTCCCTTCCAACCCCTAATAGCCTGTGATGATCTCTAGAGGTCCCTTCCAACTTCTAAGGTTCTGTGATAAGGAACAATGGACACTAACTTGAATGTAGAGAGTTTCACCTCAACATGAGGAGAAGCTTTTTCCTGTGAGGGTGGCAGAGCCCTGGAGCAGGCTGCCCAGAGAGGTTGTGCAGTCTCCTTCTCTGGAGGCTTTCCAAACCTGCCTGGATGCATTCCTGTGGGGACTGCTCTTGATGATCCTGCTTTTGGCAGGGGGGTTGGACTGGCTGATCTCTGGAGATCTCTTCCAACCTCTAAGATTCTGTGAGCCTGTGAAATAATCAGAGTCTGTTTTCACCAGGTAGTGCACAGGAATACCTTGAGCTCCTCTTCAGCACTGAAAAAAGAATTAGTTCTGCAGCAGCTGTGTGGCCTCCTGATAGCAAACTGGAGCAAAACCTGCAGAGCTGCAGTTTTGGGGATTTTACTGCTGCAGTGCTTCTAAGGCACAAGAATATTTGCTGCATTCTGGCCTGAGAATGTAAGCCACTGTGAATAAATCCTGAGTTTAGGGTGCACAGCTAAATACAGGAATAAACACAGTGAGAAATCTCAACATTTCCTGCTTACCTTTACTTGGGGAACCTTTTGAATAACCATTGCTGTCTAAATGCTGTCTCAGTCATCACTTTTCTGCTGAAGTTATGCAAGGTACATTAATGAGTCTTTCCCTTTGATCACATAAGGGTGGTGCCTGAAGTGTTCTTGTGTGATGGAGAAAGAAGTCTGTTGCATATATTCACCTTTGGTTGGAGCAAGTGGGTATTGAAACAGCAGTTTGTGTCAGCTTGGGATCTAATCTCAGATCTGCTGCTGCTGCTTCAGCTGAAGCCAGATGAGCTAATTAAAAATGAGGAAGAAAAAACATGTGCTTGAGAAGCCTTTGGCACTGCCTCAGCTTTACTTGAATTGTGGGAGCTTTGTTATAACAGTTTCATCTTCAGAGTGATGTGATGGGGCTTTGTCTCCAGAAAATAATGTTAGCTGCTTGGAATTGCCATGAAAATGTGTGCAAAAGTGCACTGAAATCCAAGGAGTGCAGCAGTGTGGAGAGAAGATAGGAAACTGAGTTTATCATACAGACCTGTTTGCAGTGTGTCATTTCTGCCTCGTTCCTATCAGTGTTCTTCTCCTCTTCTCCTGCTTCAGTTCTCTCCTCTGACAAGAAAATGCTGCCACATAATAGAATATCCTCATTAAATGATGTGTCATCCATCCCTCATGGAACCCACAGCTCAAACCATGGCAATAGAGTGCAATGCTTCATTATCTCCATGGACCTAAATAACACACTTAGAACCTTCCATTTCTTTCTGAGGTACTTTGTGTGGGGATGAATCTTCATCTGTTGCATAACAAAAGCACTTCACTTGAAGCTCAGCATCTTTCTGTGCTCACATCCTGAGCTAAAAGCAAGTACCTTCATTTCAGTTGTTCAAATGATATTGCACTAGCAAAAGCACTCCACTTGAAGCTCAGCATCTTTCCATGCACACATCCTGAGCTAAATCCAAACATCTTCTCTTCATTTTAGTTGTTCAAATGATTTTGCACTAACAAAAACACTCCACTTGAAGCTCAGCATCTTTCCATGCTCACATCCTGAGCTAAACCCAAATATCCTCTCTTCATTTCAGTTGTTCAAATGATTTTGCACTAACAAAAGCACTTCACTTGAAGCTCAGCATCTTTCCATGCTCACATCCTGAGCTAAAACCAGATATCCTCTCTTTGTTTCAGTTGTCCATAGGCAGCTTTTCTTTCCCAGAAGAGAATGTGCTACTTCAAGTTACATAATCAAGCTGAAGAGGAGGCCAATATATTAATTGCCTATTTTTACCAGCACTGCTCTGGAGCAGTCTATGTACCAAGCAGATCTAGAAAGTACAAAAAGCCAACCATATTTTTTATGATTTTGGCAGGTTCTGCACTCAGTCACTTCTCTGCAGTGTATTTTTAGAGCATGTTTAGAAAAGGCTGAACTGGAGAAAGTCTAAGACTGTCCTACAGTGCTTAATTTTAGTGCAGCTTGTGCTGATTGCAACTTAACTAATGCCAGCCTGAAGCTGAGGGACCCTTGTACGTAGGCCACGCTCTGGGACCTTGCCTGAGCTCAAAACCTGTTGGGAATTCCAATGTGGAGGCATTACTGAACTGGAAGAAGAGGTTTCTGAGAGCAGCTGCGAGGAAGGAAGCTGTCAGTATGGCAGCTGCAGCCGGTGTTAACTCTACAGTGAAAGCACAGCCTCCATTCCAGTTATCTTTTAGTGCTGGTAAAAATAGGCAATTAATATATTGGCCTCCTCTTCAGCTTGATTATATAACTTAAAGTAGCACATTCTCTTCTGGGAAAGAAAAGCTGCCTATGGGGGCTAGTGCAAAAGTGTTTGAGCAACTGAAACTAAGATATTTGCTTTATTTGGTCGTACAGGATCTGTAGAAGGGCAGTGAGGCACTTTGAGTGCTGTGTCCAGTTCTGGGCCCCTCAATTCAAGAGAGCTGTTGAGGTGCTGGAAGGTGTCCAGAGCAGGGCAGCAAGGCTGGGGAGGGGCCTGGAGCACAGCCCTGTGAGGAGAGGCTGAGGGAGCTGGGGGGGTGCAGCCTGCAGCAGAGGAGGCTCAGGGCAGAGCTCATTGCTGTCTGCAGCTGCCTGCAGGGAGGCTGTAGCCAGGTGGGGTTGGGCTCTGCTGCCACACAACCAGAAACGGAACAAGGGGACACAGCCTGAAGCTGTGCCAGAGGAGGTCTGGGCTGGCTGTGAGGAGGAAGTTCCTGGCAGAGAGAGTGATTGGCATTGGAATGGGCTGCCCAAGGAGGTGGTGGAGTCTTTGTGCCTGGAGGTGTTGCAGCCAAGCCTGGCTGGGGCACTTAGTGCCATGGTCTGGTTGGTTGGGCAGGGCTGGGTGCTAGGTTGGGCTGGCTGAGCTTGGAGCTCTCTTCCAAACAGACATATTCAGTGATTCTCTAAACCTCAGTTCTCTAACATCTAGTTACTTCTGCAATGAACAGTTAGTGGCAGGGCATGTTCCCACTTTTCTTTCCCAGTCCTTGTGATCAGAACTGTGTTTTTCATCTGGCTCTCACTTCAGCCAGTTCAGGAGGGCCATTGGGTTGTTGGCCACACCATTGAGGCCAGTGTTCATCTGGGAACTTTAATGCAGAAGAGATTTGTGCTGGGGGTGTGGAAGTTGATTTTCTCACTGCATCAAACCTCAGACTGTGCAGCTGCCAGCTCCAGCCCTGACCACGAGGGCTGTGTCTCAGTAGCCACAGCCAACTTTGCACCCTTGTTGTGGGTATCCTGAGGAAAAGCCCCAAGGAATGATGGAACTAATTCATCTCATTGTGGTGGCTTACACTGGGGCTTTGGCTGCCTTAATTATTTTTCTGATAGTTGTCACCCTTGTAATTGTAGCTGTCCCTGTAATCCATCTTCTTCTTCTCCTGATCCCCCAGGGCCATGTAAGTTTATTTAATTAGTTGTTAAGATGATTGTGCATAGATGAAGCTGGTTGTTGGAGTTACAGGGAATTCACTTGGTAACATGAATGCTCTGACCCCCATTTAGTAACCTAAAGTGTATGAAGTAATGAGTCTTCTTAGAAGGGGTGCATGTGTGCTCTGAAGCCACACAAAGTCAAAAGTTCACTCTTTGAGTGTGCTCACTGATGCTGTCAAGGGCACTCATTAGTTCTCAGTGTTCTGAAATAATCTAGAGCCTGCAGAGGTATTGTGTGTCATTCAGAGGGTCCCAGAGCCTGGCACAGGCTGCCCAGAGAGGCTGTGGAGTCTCCTTCTCTGGAGCCTTTCAAGGCCACTCTGGAAGTGTTCCTCTGTGATCTGAGCTAGATTGTGTGGTCCTGCTGTGGCAAGGGGGTTGTGCTAGTTTGGAGCAGGCTGGAATGTTTTGGTGAGAAGAACTAGATCACAGGCTGTGAAAGGAAAACAGTGGTGATGTCTGCTTGCCTCAGAAGTCTTGCTAAGGTCGGACTCAATTTCCTTGGGTCCCTTCCAACCCTTAACATCCTATGATCCTGTGATCTATTTCTTGCAGAATATGTGTTCTTAAAGTGTTCACTGTGTTCAGCCAGCAGAGACCATTGAACAGTGTGCCTGTGTCTTGTACATTTATAGCTCTCTCTACAGCTGTGTTCATTTGTCTTGCTTCTTAGGCTGGGTGACCATTAAAATAAGGATGATCTCCAGTTTATTCCATTCCTGTAAGCAAGAGAGGCTTACATTCTTCATTGATGTCTTGGATAACCTTATCTGACAGCTGAGAGACTGTCAAAAGACTTGTACTTTGCTGCTAGTGAGGAATGCAGCCCCTCCTTTGAGAGTAAAGCTGGTGGATTCCAGTGCAAGCAGAACTCGAGTCTCTAAAACTTTGTTCCTTTGCACTGCCATTCCTTAGAGCTGCCTCCTTATGGCCATAACAACATCTGGCAGATGTTTTGCAAGATGGAAGTTCCCAGTGGTTTACTACACATGACAAATTGTCCCTTAGGTCACTTTCTTTCTTACTTCCTTCCCTAATATTTGCACACTTTCAAGTCCAACAGCCTATTTTTCTTTCTGTCCTTTTCCTGTAGGCTTTTACCTACTCAGGAGAAAAACAACAAAGGGACAAGCCACCAACCTTTGCATGCCCTTAAGTTGAAAAATAATCCTTTATTTGAGAGAGAGAGAGAGAAAAGAAGACCTTTAAAAACTCAGATGTAGTGTTTGTACCCTCCAGGGAAAAGTGCAAAGGTGATTGCATTTAAAGGTTGTTCTAAATGAATGAGATCATGTAATAAACCTGACCAGAACACACAAATTCTTACTGTCTGAAGAGCTCAGCCAAGCAGGGCTGTGGCCACATTTATTGGAGGCACGTTCAGTGGTGCTCTTTGGAGCTGAGTTCATCCCTGATGCTGTCTGTGGCACAGCTCCTTGGAGCTGAGTTCATCCCTGATGCTGTCTGTGGCACAGCTCTTTGGAGCTGAATGCATCCACGTTGCAGCCTGTGGCACAGCTCTTTGGAGCTGAATGCATCCACGTTGCAGCCTGTGGCACAGCTCTTTGGAGCTGAATGCATCCACGTTGCAGTCTGTGGCACAGCTCTTTGGAGCTGAATGCATCCACGTTGCAGTCTGTGGCACAGCTCTTTGGAGCTGAATGCATCCACATTGCAGCCTGTGGCACAGCTCTTTGGGGCTGAATGCATCCACGTTGCAGCCTGTGGCACAGCTCTTTGGAGCTGAATGCATCCACATTGCAGTCTGTGGCACAGCTCTTTGGAGCTGAATGCATCCACGTTGCAGCCTGTGGCACAGCTCTTTGGGGCTGAATGCATCCACGTTGCAGCCTGTGGCACAGCTCTTTGGGGCTGAATGCATCCACGTTGCAGCCTGTGGCACAGCTCTTTGGGGCTGAATGCATCCACGTTGCAGCCTGTGGCACAGCTCTTTGGGGCTGAATGCATCCACGTTGCAGCCTGTGGCACAGCTCTTTGGGGCTGAATGCATCCACGTTGCAGCCTGTGGCACAGCTCTCTGGAGCTGAATGCATCCATGTTGCAGCCTGTGGCACAGCTCTTTGGGGCTGAATGCATCCACGTTGCAGCCTGTGGCACAGCTCTTTGGGGCTGAATGCATCCACGTTGCAGCCTGTGGCACAGCTCTTTGGAGCTGAATGCATCCATGTTGCAGCCTGTGGCACAGCTCTTTGGGGCTGAATGCATCCACGTTGCAGCCTGTGGCACAGCTCTCTGGAGCTGAGTTCATCCACGTTGCAGCCTGTGGCACAGCCCTCTGGAGCTGAGTTCATCCCTGATGCTGTCTGTGGCACAGCTCTTTGGGGCTGAATGCATCCATTTACTAAATATGCACAGTCTGATTTCGTGTCTTAGGTTACAGCCTTTGTTCACATGAGAATCCCTTGGCTGGGTTGTGCTGCTGATTAAAGTCTTGCTTTCAGAAATGAATCAAGTATCTCAAAGATGATCACATATCCTCAAAGCATAGAGTGAAAGCTGCTAGATTTGACTTCCACCCTTATGCTGCAGATAGAGGTGAAAGGAGATACTTTTGAGAGGTCTACAAAGTCCTGCCCAGTTTGAAGCATTATGGATGATTTTTTTGTGTGTTTTTGTTTGGGTTTTTGTTGTTGGCTTATTTGGATTTATCTTTCCTTTATTTTTTCCCCCCTTCTTTCCTCTTTACACTTTAAGACATCACAGCTATAGTGTGAGAGTTCAGGAAAAGGGAATCAGAGAATGGTTTAGGTTGGAAGGGACCTCAAAGCTCAGCCAGTTCCAACCCCCTGCCATAGGCAGGGACAGCTGCCACTAGAACAGGTTGCTCAAGGCCTCATCCAGCCTGACCTTAAACACCTCCAGGGAGGTTGTGGGGCACAGAATCACCCAGTGAGATCTTCGATCCCATTGGGTGATTCTGTGCCCCACAGCCTCCCTGGGCAGCCTGTGCCAGTGTCTCACCACCCTCACTGCAAACAACTTGTTCCTAACATCCAGTTCCAATCTCCCCTCTGCCAGTTCAAACCCATTCCTCTTCATCCTGTCATTACCAGACCTTGTCAATAGTCCCTCCACAGCCCTCCTGGAGCCCCCTTCAGATCCTGCAAGGCCACTCCAAGGTCTCCCCCAAGCCTTCTCTTCTCCAGGCTGCAGAGCCCCAACTCTCTCAGCCTGTGCTCAGAGTAGAGCTGCTGCAGCCCTCTCAGCATCTTGGTGGCCTCCTCTGCACTGGCTCCAACACTTCCATGTCCTGCTTGTGCTGGGGGCTGCAGAACTGCCCCCAGGAGTGCAGGTGGGGTGTGAGGAGAGCAGAGCCAAGGGGCAGAATCCCCTCCCTTGCCCTGTGCCCACACTGCTCTGGCTGCAGCCAGCACAGGGTTGTGTTTGGGCTGCACTCACTCTGCAGGCTCCTGTTGAGCTTTTCTTCACCCCAGACCCCCAAGAAATGGCCAAGAGTTTTGCAGTACCTTATGGTTTTGCAAAGGGAGTAACACCCCTTGGTAAGAATGCCAAATGACCTAAAAACAGTGACCACACTTTATACTCCAGACAAAGGCAAGTCACTGCCAGCCTGACACAGCTTATATTCATTCCTGACCTCAGTAGATTCACTTAGTCTGTCCACACAAGATTCAGGAAGATGCAACCATAAGGCAGCTGAGGGTTTTTTTGGTACCATCTGGAGCATACTTGTCCTCCTCTCAAAAATCTGTTGCTGGATAGAGCCAAATTCTCACACATCAGTGAAAACTAAAGTCTAGCAAAGTTAAAATGAAGTCATGTTTCTGGCGAGCTGAGAATGCACATGTGAGCCCTGAAAGCCACAAAGCAGGCTTGTGAAGTAAGGTGGTGGAAGCAGCAGGATCCAAGTCCTGGTTTTCAGCACTCCCTTAGGTTCAGCAGACTTCTGTGTCTCCTGACACAAGCTTCTATTTCTATGTCATGGTCAGATGACATCTTGTTTAAAATGGCTGTTTCTGTAGTAAAGCAGTGCAGGTTTCTTGTCTCTGCTACCCTGGAAGGGATAAACTAAGACTTCAAACTGCAAAGTTATTCACAGCTTGCATCTATCCCATCTCGTTACAGCCTTTTCCTGTAGCTTGCTTTTCTCCTCATGCTTGCCCCAAATTGTGTGCATGAGTCATGATGTTCCCTTTTGCCTTTCGTTTTGCATCGCTCCAAAAGGACAAACTGTTTGAGTATTCCTTTTCAGTGAATTTCTCTGTTGTCCTGCTCACTGCAGTGACAGTCACAGCATTACTGAGGCTGGAGCAGACCTCTGACATCATCAAGTGCAGCCTATGACCTAACACCACCACATCAACTAGAGTGTGGCACTGGGTGCCACAGCCAAGCTTGCCTTAAACAGCTCCAGGGACAGCAGCTCCACCACCTCCCTGGGCAGCCCATTCCAGTGCCTAATGACCCTTTCCCTGAGGAAGTGCTTCCTAACATCCAACTTAACCCTCCCCTGCCACAGCTTCAGGCCATGCCCTCTCATCTTATCATAAGTAGCCTAGGAACAGAGCCTGTCCCTCATCTTACTACAGCTTCTTTCAGGTAGCTGTAGAGTGTGGTAAGGTCCCCCCTGAGTCTCCTCCAGGCTAGCCAACCCCAGCTCCTTCATCCTCAGCCTCTCCTCATCAGCTTTCTCCTGCAGTCCTTTCCCCAGTCTTGTCACTCTCCTATATGACTGACTTAGTTTTGAAGGTAGGTAGCCAGTGACACTAATATGTCCTTCTGTTGCTGAATGTAAGCTTTTAGTCCTAGAATCTCAATTGCTTTGTTCACTCTCACCTTTGTATTTGACTATAACCATGCTGCAATTTACCTCTGCACTCATCCTGCCCTTGATTTAGAATCACAGAATCAGTCAGGGTTGGAAGGGACCACAGGGATCAGCCAGTTCCCACCCCCTGCCATGCCCAGGGACACCCTACCCTAGAGCAGGCTGCACACAGCCTCAGCCAGCCTGGCCTTAAACACCTCCAGCCATGGGGCTTCAACCACCTCCCTGGGCAACCCATTCCAGCCTCTCACCACTCTCCTGCTCAACAACTTCCTCCTCACCTCCACTCT
Source organism: Pogoniulus pusillus (assembly GCF_015220805.1). Taxonomy (NCBI): domain Eukaryota; kingdom Metazoa; phylum Chordata; class Aves; order Piciformes; family Lybiidae; genus Pogoniulus; species Pogoniulus pusillus. The sequence continues at coordinate 1,938,585 of NC_087277.1, forward strand.
GACTCTCCCCACCTCCAGCTTGGCTCCATTTCCCCCACTCCTGTCACTCCCTGATATCCTGAAAAGTCCTTCCCCAGCTTTTTTAAGGCCCTTTCAGATCTTGGAAGGCCACAAGAAGGTCACCTGGGAGCCTCCTCTTCTGCAGCCTGCACAGCCCCAACTCTTTCAGTCTGTCCTCACTAGAAGCACCTCCCTTGCCTCCTCCAGCAGCTTCAGTCAGGAGTCACAAAGTTTGCAGCAGCAGATTTGCATGTAAGGGATGTATATACTCATATATTTCTTTTTAACAATACATTTCCCTGTTTGTGTTCTTGAGTTGGGTTCTGTATGTCTGGAACCATTGCAGCTGGACTGGTGAACGTGGATGGTTCTGGGCTGTGCATTTCTGTCTGTAACTGCTGCTGTACACTCTGTGATTTCATAAACCAAAACCTGGGCAGCCAGCTTTTGGGATTAAGACAAACCAAGATGCACTTCCAAGATTTAGTTCAGATTGCTTATAAAATCATAGGCTTTGGGTTTGATTTTACTGTTCCCACAGATGAATGGTGTGGATTTGCATCTCAGAATCCTTAGGCTTTGAGTTCCTGCTCTGTAGCTGAAAGAGTAGAAACTTACCTTTTAGCACTTGCCTTTTAAATGAGAGCTGAGATAGCTTTCATTTTGTCTGGTTAATATGTAGGACATCTGAATGATAGGCAGCTTGCATGAATTTCCATCAGAAGCAATGGATCCATCAGTGAATGGAGGGCAAAGCATATTCAGCTACACTGAGCTCACTACCTGCTGTCCTTCAGTGGCAAACCAGTTTCCCAGATAGCTCACTGGAAAGCAAGTGTTAGTTAGGGAAAATACAGCCACTGTTTTGGCTGTGTGGTTGCCACTCCTAGGTGTTCAGCTGGTCCAGTGGTGTGGTCTGAGATGTACAATGGTGATGGCAAAGTGATTCCTTGTGCCTGTTGAAGCATACAATCATAGAATGGGTTAGGCTGGAAGGGACCTCAAACATCATCCAATTCCAACCCCCTGACATAGGCAGGGACACCTCCCACTGGAACAGGTCACTCAAGGCCTCATCCAACCTGGCCTTGAACACCTCCAGGGAGGTCGTGGAGCACAGAAACACCCAATGAGATCTTTGATGCCATTGGGTGATTCTGTACTCCACAACCTCCCTGGGCAACCTGTGCCAGGGTCTCACCACCCTCACTGCAAACAACTTCTTCCTAACATCCAGTTCCAATCTCCCCTCTGCCACTTCAAACCCATTCCTCCTCATCCTGTCATTGCAAGACCTCTGCAATAGTCCCTCCCCAGCCTTCCTGTAGCCCCCTTCAGATACTGCAAGGCCACTCCAAGGTCTCTCAAAGCCTTCTCTTCTCCAGGCTGCAGAGCCCCAACTCTCTCAGCCTGTCCTCACAGCAGAGCTGCTGCAGCCCTCTGAGCATCTTGGTGGCCTCCTCTGGCCTGGCTCCAACACTTCCATGTCCTTCTTGTGCTGGGGGCTGCAGAACTGCACACAGAAATGCACCATCTTTGCATTTTCTTTTCCCACTCTCTCTGACAGGGATAAGCAACAGAAGTTTGGTGAGAAGTATGAACAGCAGTGGCAGTGTAGAAAATCCTCTCTGCCAAGATGCAGACCTTCACAGATTTCCTGAGGCATTGTTATTACTGGATTGTTTCTGGTAGTCCTGTCCTCCCATTTCTGAATCATCTATTTCTTAATCCAATTAGTGTTTTGGCATCCAAAGACTACAATTGCAACATGTGACTTATGTCCTTTGTAGGGAAAATAAGTGTTGGAAGGGGAGAGAAAGGCAGAGAAGCACAGAGTTATCCTTTCTCCAAGTACTTCCTTCAAATGTGCCCCCTGGACCCCCAGTCTCTGGTACCACAGGTGTGTCTTTGAGCTCCATTGCCCTTAGTATTTACTGTAGGTACTCAACCCTCTTTGCCCAGTAGCCTAATTCAGCCTCTGCTGAGATCAATAGAAAGTCTGGGGGTGGGACTCAATGATCTCTTTGGGTCACTTCCAACCCTTGACATCCTGTGATAAAATGGTTTAGTTTGGAAGGGACCTCAAGGATCATCCAGTTCCAACCCACTCCCATAGGCAGGGACACTTCCCACTAGAACAGGACACTCAAATCCTCATCTAACCTGGCCCTGAACACCTTCAGGGAGGTTGTGGAGCACAGAATCACCCACTGGGATCTTTGATCTTCTGTGCTCCACAGCCTCCCTGAGCAACCTGTGCCAGGGTCTCACCACCCTCACTGCAAACTTCTTCCTAACATCCAGTTTCAATCTCCCCTCTGCCACTTCAAACCCATTCCTCCTCATCCTGCCATTACCAGACCTTGTCAATAGTCCCTCCACAGCCTTCCTGTAGCCCCCTTCAGATCCTGCAAGGCCACTCCAAGGTCTCCTCAAAGCCTTCTCTTCTCCAGGCTCTTGTAGCCTCTCCAACTCTCCCAGCCTGTGCTCGGAGCAGAGCTGCTGCAGCCCTCTGAGCATCTTGGTGTCCTCCTCTGGCCTGGCTCCAACACTTCCATGTCCTGCTTGTGCTGGGGGCTCCAGAACTACACACAGTTCTCTCACTAACTTCCCTAGGAGATGGGTCGGACCCTGTTGTCAATTCTCCTCAGAGCCTATTACTTTTCTCCCACTTTATTCACTGTTTTGATGATTTCAAGCCTCCAAAAGAAATTCCATCTTCAATTGCCTCGTTGCTGTCTCTTGGATCTGCACAGCTTTGAAAGTGAACAAAGGCGTGTGTGGGATGAGATGGGTTAGGCAGCAGGAGCCTTCAAAACTGCAGCATGCAAACCTGTCAGCTTCCATCACCTGCCTGCAACTTCAATTCCAGGTGAAATAGTAAAGGAAGTCAAGAAGGAGAGCTGTAAATGTGTGAGAGGCTCTAGAAGCAGTTCTTTGGAAAGCAGGGAGGAAGAATATTGCTTAGCCAGATGTGTTATTTGACAAAGCTGGGTAGGAGGAGAGGAGGATCCAGAGTTTTGCAGAAGGGTGCAACACAACCTCTTAAATTGTCTGCCTTAGAGTCAGATCATCTGGTCAGAAGCAGAGTTGCTTTATTGAAAGGAGCTGGGATGGCCTCACACAGGAGGTCTGGATAGAGGCTGACGTTGAGGATGGCAGACAAGTGAGCAACACGTGGCTTTGGGTAGCCACACATGCTATGATTTGAGAGATCAGTGTTCTGTTAATTAAATACCTGGGGATGCAAAATGAGAGTTGTTGCTAACACCAGAACTGGGGAGAGGAAAAAACAGAAAGGATGAGCCCTAGGAAAATATAACCTCTAATGAAATGGATGTGCTGTAGGATGGCTTTAAAAATACAAGTGGCTGTCTCTGTGCAGGCAGATAATGAGGTGTGTGCCTGAGTGAGTGTGTGAGTCATCAATTAGCCTGCTCAGAAGGGGCTTTCGCTGACACCTTGCCTTTGACAGCTGAGCAATCTTCCTGTCCCTTCTCATCTGTCCCATGCCCTGCCTCGCACTCTCCCACCTCCAAAGACACAGTTTGCCAGCCCTTGGGGGGGACACGCAGCAAGTTCTCATTCATAGCTCCTTCGAGTCATGCAGTGTGTCCTTTAGCAACATATTGGCTGTGTCTTGTGGCATTTTAGATGCTGAATAAATGAACCACAGTGGAGTCAAACTGCGAAGCATGGATGCAGGGGGCCTGGGCTTTGTATGCTCCTGTTGGGGGATCTGCTCTGCCCTGGTGAGGCTGCTTCTGGAATATCCTCCTCAGGGCATGAAGATGCTCAGAGGGCTGAAGCATGGCCAGCAGAGCAAGGGAAGAGATTCTGCCCTCCTCAGACCCCACCTGGAGTGCTGTGTGCAGTTCTGGAGCCCACAACACAAGAAAGACATGGAAGTGTTGGAGCCAGTCCAGAGGAGGCCACCAAGATGCTCAGAGGGCTGCAGCAGTTGTGCTATAAGGAGAGGCTGAGAGAGTTGGAGCTCTGCAGCCTGGAGAAGAGAGGAGATCTTAGAGTGGCCTTGCAGGATCTGAAGGGGGCTCCAGGAGGGCTGGGGAGGGACTATTGACAAGGTCTGGGAATGACAGGATGAGAAAGGATGGACTGAAACTGGCAGAGGGGAGATTGGAACTGGATGTTAGGAAGAAGTTGTTTGCAGTGAGGGTGGTGAGACACTGGCACAGGTTGCCCAGGGAGGTTGTGGAGCACAGAATCACCCAATGGGATCTTTGATCTCACTGGGTGATTCTGTGCTCCACAACCTCCCTGGAGGTGTTCAAGGCCAGGTTGGATGAGGCCTTGAGTGACCTGTTCTAGTGGGAGGTGTCCCTGCCTATGGCAGGAGGCTGGAACTGGCTGATCCTTGAGGACCCTTCCAACCTACATTCTATGATATTGTGTCCAGTTCTGGACCCTTCAGTTCAAGAAGAACTTCAGGGTAGTGTTTGAAAGAGTCTACTGCAGAGCCACAAGGGCAATGAAGGAAGTGGAACATCTCCCTGCTGAGGAAGGGCTGAGGGAGCTGGGGCTGCATGGCTTGGAGCAAAGGAGCCTGAGGGGTGACCTTGTTCATGCTGATGAAGATGTGCAGGGCAGAGTCAGGAGAATGGAGCCAGGCTGTGTGCAGTGATGTCCAATGATAGGATGAAGAACAAGCTGGAGCACAAGAGGTGCCATGTGTGCACAAAGCAGAACTTTACCACTGTGAGGGTGACAGAACACTGAAACTGGCTCCCCACAGTAGTTGTGGAGTCTCCTTTACTGGAGATGTTCAAGACTCACCTGGATGTGTTCCTGTGTGACCTACTCTAGGTGATCCTGCTCTGGCACAGGCGTTGGACTGGGTGATCTTTTGAGATCCCTTCCAACTCCTGATGTTCTGTGATTCTGCTGGGTCAGCTTTCTGTTCTGTTATTTGCCATAGGCTATGATAAAGAGAATCTATGTTAAGGAACATCAGAGATGAGTTAGTTCACTTAGACATTACTGCACTTCTCTTTACTTGAGTGAAGTTACACTATAAAAGAAACAGATTTGCTTGGCCTTTGTTCTTCTTCATATATGTTATCTGTAGTTAGTAGGTACTAGCTACAGTAAGAGATATGTAGAGGTAGAGTAGTAGAGCTACTAACTACAGTAGCAGAGCTATGACCTACATCTTGATTTTTGGGTGACTTAATGGTATATGTGTTTTAGTTAGTTATGCTTGTGTACTGTATGTAGAAAACAGTTTCTGTTACCTTTAAAGGAAGTTTGGATTAGTTACCCCCAATTGCCAGCCAAATTTTTTACTGGTTGTTTGCACTTCTATTTTTACTCTCCATGCCCTGAAACACCTACACCAACTGTCTTTGAAGGCTTTGTAATTAGCTCCCATAGGCAGCTTGAGCTGTGGTTTGAAGCTTCATTTAGGAGACAGTCCCTTGTGTGCTATTGTGTTCTTTTCCTCACTTCATTCGCCAGGCTGAGTTACAAACTGCTCTCCCTATACAATGCTTGCACAGCTAAAATGGGTATCTTTTAGGTGTCTCTTACCTTCTCCTCTTCCCTTCTTTCCTTTTTCTGACTAACTCCTACTTAGAATCATAGAATCAACCAGGTTAGAAGAGTCTTCCAAGCTCAGCCAGCCCAACCTAGCACCCAGCCCTGGCCAACCAACCAGACCATGGCACTAAGTGCCCCAGCCAGGCTTGGCTTCAACACCTCCAGGCACGGCCACTCCACCAGCTCCCTGGGCAGCCCATTCCAATGCCAATCACTCTCTCTGACAACAACTTCCTAACAACATCCAGCCTAGACCTGCCCTGGCACAGCTTGAGGCTGTGTCCCCTTGTTCTGTTGCTGGTTGCCTGGCAGCAGAGCCCAACCCCACCTGGCTACAGCCTCCCTGCAGGCAGCTGCAGACAGCAATGAGCTCTGCCCTGAGCCTCCTCTGCTGCAGGCTGCACCCCCCCAGCTCCCTCAGCCTCTCCTCACAGGGCTGTGCTCCAGGCCCCTCCCCAGCCTTGCTGCCCTTCTCCAAACACCTTCCAGCACCTCAACATCTCTCTTGAATTCAGGAGCCCAGAACTGGACACAGCACTCAAGGGGTGGCCTGAGCAGTGCTGAGCACAGGGGCACAAGAACCTCCCTTGTCCTGCTGCCCACACTGCTCCTGAGCCAGCCCAGGATGCCATTGGCTCTGCTGCCCACCTGGGCACTGCTGCCTCATCTTCAGCTCCTCTCTCCCAGCACCCCCAGCTCCCTCTCTGCCTGGCTGCTCTCAGCCACTCTGGCCCCTCCTGCAGCGCTGCTTGGGGTTGTCCTTCCACCTCTTCAGTAAGTGGTCACTGCTTGCAGAGCTGCTGCATCTGGGAAGTGCATTTTTAGATGAGATTACACTGTAGATTAATTAGTCCATCATGTTTTCTGCTTGGTAGGGTATTCATGCAGCCCCTGGCTTGACTGTGGCCAGTCCTACACATGGGAACATTGCTTAACAAGAAAAATACAATCATATCTCTTTGTCTCTTACATTGCTTTTGGCTGCAGTGATCTTTTCTCTTTCTTCTGGTCTCACTCAGTCCTAGCATGAAGGACAAAAGACAAGAGGCATAATTTGTGAGCACCTTTGACATTGCTCTCTTTCCTTTGATAACTTCTATTGTTTGAAAAGTAACTTTGTATTATCATTGTAACAAGCTGGTTAGTATTTTTAATGGCTTGTTGGTGTTTTTAATGGCTTTTTGGTATTTATAGTGGAGTTTTGGTATTTATAGTGGAGTTTTGGTATTTATAGTGGAGTTTTGGTATTTATAGTGGAGTTTTGGTATTTATAGTGGAGTTTTGGTATTTATAGTGGAGTTTTGGTATTTATAGTGGAGTTTTGGTATTTATAGTGGAGTTTTGGTATTTATAGTGGAGTTTTGGTATTTATAGTGGAGTTTTGGTATTTATAGTGGAGTTTTGGTATTTATAGTGGAGTTTTGGTATTTATAGTGGAGTTTTGGTATTTATAGTGGAGTTTTGGTATTTATAGTGGAGTTTTGGTACATTTAGTGGAGTTTTGGTACATTTAGTGGAGTTTTGGTACATTTAGTGGAGTTTTGGTACATTTAGTGGAGTTTTGGTACATTTAGTGGAGTTTTGGTACATTTAGTGGAGTTTTGGTACATTTAGTGGAGTTTTGGTACATTTAGTGGAGTTTTGGTACATTTAGTGGAGTTTTGGTACATTTAATGGCCTTTTGGTACATTTAATGGCCTTTTGGTACATTTAATGGCCTTTTGGTACATTTAATGGCCTTTTGGTACATTTAATGGCCTTTTGGTACATTTAATGGCCTTTTGGTACATTTAATGGCCTTTTGGTACATTTAATGGCCTTTTGGTATTTTTAATGATCTTTGTAGTGTTTTAGTAGCTTTTTAGTATTTTTAAAGACATTTTGAGTGTTTTAGCAAGCATTTTAGTAGTGGTTTTTAACAAGCTCTTAGGTAGTATTTTTTAGCAAGCCTTTTGGTAGCATTTTTTAAGCAAGCTTTTTAGTAGTATTTTTGTAACCAACTTTTTAGTAGTGGGTTTTAGCAAGCATCTTAGTGGGTTTTAGCAAGCATCTTAGTAGTGGCTTTTAGCAAGCATCTTAGTAGTGGCTTTTAGCAAGCATCTTAGTAGTGGCTTTTAGCAAGCATCTTAGTAGTGGCTTTTAGCAAGCATCTTAGTAGTGGGTTTTAGCAAGCTTTTAAGGATTTAATAGCTTCTCAACATTCATACCTTTTAAATACTTTAAACAGCTTTTCAGTGATTTTAATGAGCTTTTAAGTATTATTTTAATAGCTTTTTAGTAGCAGTTTTTAACTAAGTTTTTAGTAGTGTTTTTTAAAGCAAGCTTTTTAGTAGTATCTTTTTAAGCAAGCTTTTTGGTATTATTTTCTAACAAGCTCTTTGATAGTGTTTTTTTTAGCAAGCTGTTTGGTAGCATTTTTTGAGCAACTTTATGGTAGTATTTTTTGAGCAAGCTTTTTGGTAGTACTTTTTAAACAAGCTTTTTAGTAGTATTTATCTAGCAAGCTCTTTGGTAGTATTGGTAGTATTTTTTTAGCAAGCTTTTCAGTAGCATTTTTTAAGCAAGCTCTTTGGTAGTATATTTTAGCAGGCTCTTTGGTAGTATTTTTTAGCAGGCTCTTTGGTAGCATTTTTTAGCAAGCTCTTGCTCTTTTAGCAAGCACCTGCAGTGCTGTGTCCAGTTCTGGGCTCCTCCAGTCAAGAGAGATGTTGAGGTGCTGGAAGGTGTTTGGAGAAGGGCAGCAAGGCTGGGGAGGGGCCTGGAGCACAGCCCTGTGAGGAGAGGCTGAGGGAGCTGGGGGGGTGCAGCCTGCAGCAGAGGAGGCTCAGGGCAGAGCTCATTGCTGTCTGCAGCTGCCTGTAGGGAGGCTGTAGCCAGGTGGGGTTGGGCTCTGCTGCCAGGCAAGCAGCCACAGAACAAGAGGACCCAGTCTCAAGTTGTGCCAGGGCAGGTCTAGGCTGGATGTTGTTAGGAAGTTGTTGTCAGAGAGAGTGATTGGCATTGGAATGGGCTGCCCAGGGAGGTGGTGGAGTGGCTGTGGCTGAAGGTGTTGCAGCCAAGCCTGGCTGGGGCACTTAGTGCCATGGTCTGGTTGGTTGGGCAGGGCTGGGTGCTAGGTTGGGCTGAGTGGGCTTGGAGATGTTTTCCACCCTGATATATTCTGTGACTCATCCTTAACCTCCAGCCAGCTGAGCTGGTCTGGTGAATCTCATGGTGGGGGAAAGCTCCTGAACCACCACCACACATCTTGAGCATTGCTTGCTTAAGGGAGTTGCTTTTCTTGACTCAGTAGCTGAGAACCTCTCAGTCAGAAAATGCAGAAGTTCAGATCTTGTAAGAGAGCAAGAGGGAGTCTGGTGAAGTGGCACTAACACAGAGAGGAGCCCCAGCTTCTCCCCTGCAGTGTTTAACGCAGTGCTGAGCCGCAGCCGTGTGAGCAGGAGCCAGACTGGCAGCTCACTCAGTGCTTCACTCGGGAACCTTTCTCAACGAAGGCGTTTGAGCACTGGAGCACAGCCTGCTAGGGACTGGTGCTTGTGACACTGACCTTCTTGTGACCTTCCAGCATCTGAAGGGGGCTACAAAAGAGCTGGGGAGGGACTTTTCAGGCTGTCAGGGAGTGAGAGGACTGGGGGGAATGGAGCAGAGCTGGAGGTGGGGAGGAGGTTGTTGAGCATGAGAGTGGTGAGCACCTGGGAGGGGTCCTCAGTACAAGAGAGATAAGGACCTGTCAGTGCCCAGAGGGCCACAGTAGGCAGACAGGAGCTGGAACACCTCTCCTATGAGACCAGGAGCTGGAGTTGTTCAGCCTGGGGAAGAGAAGGCTCTGGGGAGGTCTTATAGCAGCCTTTCAGTTCAGAAAGTATCACAGTACCATCAGGGTTGGAAGAGACCTCACAGATCATCAAGTCCAACCCTTTAGCACAGAGCTCAAGGCTAGACCATGGCACCAAGTGCCACATCCAACCTTGCCTTGAACTGCCCCAGGGATGGTGACTCCACCACCTCCCCGGGCAGCCCATTCCAGTGTCCAAAGGGAGCTTCCAGGAAGGAAGGGTAGCGGTAACGAGGGACGAGGGCTCTAAACTGAAAGAGGGGACATTCTCACTAGGTGTTAGGAGCAAATGCTTTACTCTGTGTCTGGTGAGACATTGGAAAATGTTTCCCAGAGAAATCGTGGGTTTCCTCCCCTTGGAAGTTCTGGAAATCAGGTTGAATGGAGCTTCGAGCAACCTGGCTGAGTGGAAGGCATCACTGCCCATGGGAGGGGGCTTGGAACTGGCTGATCTTTGATGTCTCTCCTGCCCAAACTATCCTGTGATTCACTTCATATGTCACTTCAAGCCCTGTAACATATCTGCAATAGTAGTTTTGACTAAGTTAAATGGAAGCCTCAGTTTTGTAGGCAGAGCCTTGAGATGTTTGTAATTCAAGGTTAGAAGGGGTAAAAAAAACCTGAGTAATGCAAACTAAATATATTAAATATCAACTTAAAATTCAAAGCCCTCCAGAAGCACTTTGCATTTTCTTTTCAGTTTGCAAAACATCTTTAGGCTTAGGGTCTCAGGGATGTTTGATTAATAAAATAAGAGCATATTTGCCTGCTCTGGAGTCATGAAGTCTTACTAATGCAGGCTAAAAGGGGATATTTTCACTTGGAAAACATTTACACAAGATACATCTACCCTGTAATGGCTTTTTTATTAGCTCTTCAGTGTTTCCTGACATTTAAATTATTCTATGAAGCAACTTATTGAATCAAATCCTAGGAGAGTTTGGTTGTTTGGAAGAATATTATTTGAGATTGGTTTGGAAAAGAAGCCAAAACCAGCGACCAGAGCAGGGCCAGGAGAGTGAGCAAAGGGCAGCAGCAGCTCTGCTGTGAGCACAGACTGAAAGAGTTGGGGCTGTGCAGGCTGGAGCAGAGGAGGCTCCCAGGTGACCTTCTTGTGACTTTCAGTACCTTAAGACCCCCTACAAGAAAGCTGGGGAGGGACTTTTTAGGCTGTCAAGTAGTGATAGGACTGGGGGGAATGGAACAAAGCTGGAAATGGGGAGATTCAGAGCAGATGTTAGGAAGAAATTGTTCAGTAAGAGGGTGATGAGAGCCTGGAAGGGGCTGCCCAGGGAGGTGGTGGAAGCCTCACCCCTGAAGGTGTTTAAGGCCAGGCTGGATGAGGCTTTAGGCAGCTAGATCTAGTGTGAGGTGTCCCTGGGCATGGCAGGGGGGTTGGAACTAGATGATCCTTGTGGTCCCTTCCAACCCTGACTGCTTCTGTGACTCTATTATCGAGGGAAAAGGCCTTGCTTTCAGCTTCTGCTTTAAACCTGGCAAGGTTTGAGTCAATCCTCTTTTTTTTTTGCCTGAAAGTTCACATTGGACATTTGGAGGGCAACCTTGTCATGCTGGCTGTCAGTTATGGAGAGAGAGAGAGAAAGGAGCATTCATGCCAGATGGTCTCATCCTTTCTATCAGCTCTGCAGCAGTGATAGACAGCATGTGAGTTAGGCAGCACCGAGAGCAGCAAGATGGAGGGAAGAGAGAGAGATGTCAAACAGATATTTTGAGTCTTCTCACAGAATAACAGAGCAGATACTAAGCAGGTCAGGAATCCTTTGCACCCGAGGGAGCAATGCAGATGTTAATTTGAGGCTTTACAGTGCACCAGGGGGCAATGCGAGGATAGTAGTGATGGAACCCACCGCTGTGTCTTCTCAACTCCAGTTCTTCTTCTACCAGAGGTTTGCTCTTTGTCTGAGATTCTAATTTATCCTGAAAGAGTTAAAAGAAACCTTCAAGATGCACCTGGAGATGAAGCAGAGAGCATTTCCCTGTCAGTGTGTTCAGGCTAGGTTCTCTTTGATAGCTTGAGGGCTCTGGATTTTCAAATACCAATTTGCCTGAGTTGCTACAGAGCCAAAATCAAGAGAGAAAGTCAGAAAGTGAAAGGCACTGATTGTGAAAGGGGTTTGTGACTTCGATCGTGGGGTTGGGGTTGGGTCGGTGTGGGGCTGTGGTTTGGTTTGGTGTGGGGTTGGGTTTAGGTCAGTGTGGAGTTGTGTTTTGGGTGGGAACAGTGTGGCCAACAGGACCAGGGAAGACCTGCCCCTCTGCTCAGCACTGGTTAGACCACATCTTGAGTCAATTGCCCAGTTCTGGGCTCCTCCATTGCAGAGAGATGCTGAGGTGCTGGAAGGTGTTTGGAGAAGGGCAGCAAGGCTGGGGAGGCTCCTGGAGCAGAGCCCTGTGAGGAGAGGCTGAGGGAGCTGGGGGGGTGCAGCCTGCAGCAGAGGAGGCTCAGGGCAGAGCTCATTGCTGCCTGCAGCTGCCTGCAGGGAGGCTGTAGCCAGGTGGGGTTGGGCTCTGCTGCCAGGCACCCAGCAACAGAAGAAGGGGACACAGTCTCAAGCTGTGCCAGGGGAGGTCTAGGCTGGATGTTAGGAGGAAGTTGTTGTCAGAGAGAATGATTGGCATTGGAATGGGCTGCCCAGGGAGGTGGTGGAGTCACTGTGGCTGGAGGTGTTGAAGCCAAGCCTGGCTGGGGCACTTAGTGCCATGGTCTGGTTGGTTGGGCAGGGCTGGGTGCTAGGTTGTGCTGGCTGAGCTTGGAGCTCTCTTCCAACCTGCTTTGTTCTGTGATTCTATTCAAATCATTTAAAACAGGCAGTGGGAGCTGGATTAATGCAACACAGGGCAAAATGGTGTAGAAAAGCAGTCTGAAATTTAATGTGCCTTTGACAGTTTCACTTTTCTGGTCCAGTCTAATTTGGTAGTGAATTTGAAAAGAAAAAAAAAAGGAGGTTTGACTTACATTTTCATGTGTTACATCCTCAGTTAAAAGTTGCCCTGTGATGATTTCCTTTCATTGATTTGAAACAAGCTTACAGAAGCAGAATTAATATATTTTCTCCCCTTTATTCTTTATTTTTGTCTTTCTAAGAGGGCACTCTGCCCAGAATAAAATCCTGAGCAGAAGGGGGCCAGGGGGAGAGTTGGTTCCTTCGATATTTCACTGAATGACTTTCAATGCAGGTGGATGTGCTGGAACTTGAGTCCTCACTCCCAGGCATAGACTAAAAGCTGCTCTGCGGGGGTTAATGGGAGCGTTTATGGGATGCTATTTCTTGATCAAGCCTTACAGGTATGCTGCTCATTTGGACAGAGTTGTATGAGTCATTTCTATCAAGGCTGGGAGCATTCAGATCCTGCCTATCAGGTTGCTGGTTATGAGTCAGCACAAAGGAGTTGCTGATGTCCAGTGGTTTGAGAAGGCAGGCGGAGGGCAGTACCTGTGGTTCCTTCAGGCATCCTGTGCGTGTCCAGACGCGCTCCTTCCGCGCTCCCTGCCACTGAGGCATCCCCCAGCTGGGTTCTGCAGGGGGGAGGGAACTGCAGATCCTCAAATTGCCCTTTCCATACCTTGTAGGGAGTGGGGTAGGAGCAGTCAGGTACAGTCCCAACAAATAGAGATGGCCTTCAGCTTGCATGCTGGGTGCCTGAGGTGCCTGTGCGTCAGAGCGACACATCTTGAACAACTCCAGTTGCTGTAAGGTGAGTGATTCTTCTCTCTTTACATCTGCTTTTTTCCTGCTCAGGGTTATTCCTACCAACAGGCAAACTGGTGAAGTCTCCATCCACGAGAAAGGAAAAGGGGTTATGCACTAAAGCAGCGGCTGCATAAGAGCTGTACAAACCCCAAACAACTCCAATCCATTTTGTTATCCTTTGCTCTCAAACAGAAACTGCCAAAAAGTCTCTCTGCCTCTTCTTGTGATATTTTCATGTACCTCTCTTGATCTAAGAAGCTACCAAAGAGCCTCTCTGCCTCTTCCTGTGATATTTTCATGTACCTCTCTTGATTGAAGAAGCTACCAAAGAGCCTCTCTGCCTCTTCCTGTGATGTTTTTACACACCTCTGTGACCTGCAGTGGCAAAACGTTAAGTCGATGTCTGGAATATTTGTTGCTAACAGACAGGGGTGGAAGAACTAAGCCCAGTTGGAGCTGTTGCATAATTCCTGGTGGTTCACAGAAGTGCAAGGGTAATGGTTTTGAAAAGATCTTGGTGGTCTTTTGAAGTTCTAAAATCTGTGGTCATCTTTAAATGTTCTTGGGATAGAATCCTTCTGAGGAACTCCCCCAGTACCTGAATGGCTGTAGGCACTTCTCTTTTGCTGCCTGCACCATGGAAGAGACTACTTAGGCAGTCTGCTTTTTATTTAATGGGTGTTGTCCCCCTGATCCTTTTTCTCACAGTGCTGCTGCACACTCGTGTGCTTGTACAAGGCACTGAATTCTCTGACTAGAGCCAGCTCTGGTGAGGTTTTCTGTTGTTTCTTCACCAGTTTCATGAAACAGAGTCACAGATGCAGACTCAGGCACTTCACTTATTTTGGTGTATTCAGGAGACTGCATTGCATGTTTTGAATAGGTTTGCTGCTTCCTCTTATTCACAGAGCCTGGAAAGGAGCCTCTCTGGGCCATATTAAGTGCACAGTTACGTTTTGTGTGTTCAGTGACCCAGGATTTTGTAGCATTTCCTATAAGCCACAAGAGAAAAGGAACAAAGACTAAATGCGTGAGTCATTACTTGCTGAAAGGATCTTATGCTCACATTTTCGTTGTGTCCCTCAGAGTGAACAGCTTTTGTTTTGTAGGGATTCAAGTTGGGTTTTTGTTTTGCTTTGGTTTGGTTTTTTTTCCCTAGTGAATATCAGAGTAAATGTGCAGTTGTCTCCTTTTGCTGTTCTTTCAACCAGAAAGTACAATGCAGCCCCAGCATCTACTCCCTGGTTCTGATAGAGGCACAAAACCTATGCAGCTTCAGAGGATATCACCTAAATGCCAGGACTGCTTTTTAAAAAACTATCCCTTTCCCTGCAAAAAAACAACCCAAAACCTTTTCTCTTTCCAAAAACACGACTGTAAAACCACTCTGAGACTAAAGCAGCTGCTAGAGATCTCTTTCCTGCTATTGTCAGTAAGATGAGTTAAGTGATCTATGGCAGAAATCAGGGAGGCTGGGAGGAGGGCTGGCAAACATGCCCTGTGAGGAGCAGCTGAGGGAGCTGGGGGTGCTCAGTCTGGAGAAGAGGAGGCTGAGAGGGGACCTTAGTGCCCTCTGCAACTACCTAAAAGGAGGCTGTAGTGAGGCTGGAGCTGGTCTCTTCTCCCCAGTTACTAACGATAGGACAAGAGGAAATGGCCTCAAGTTGTGCCAGGGCAGGTTCAGGTTGGATATTGGAGGAAGTTCTTTCCTGAGCAGGTGGTCAGGCACTGGCACAGGCTGCCCAGGGAGGTGGTGGAGTCTCCATCCCTGGAGGTGTTTAAAAGGAGAGTGGCTGTGGTGCTTGAGGCTATGGTCTGGTGATGAAGGCTGCTGGGATGAAGGCTGGACTGGCTGATGCTGGTGGTGCTTTCCAACCACAGCGATTCACAGTGCTTAGATGCTGTGCTGAGGGCTTTGGTTCAGTCAAGGACTTGTCAGTGTGAAACTAATGATTGGACTGGAGGAGCTCGAAGGGCTTTGCCATTCCAATCCTGTGACTTTTAAGAAAATCATTATAATCATTTGCTTCCTGTAGAAATGTTGTTTCTTGATGCTAGAAAACTGTAGCTTATTGGCATTTGGGTGTATTTTCTCTTCTAAGCTGATAAAAGTTTGTCCAACCTCATAGACTCGAAAGTGAGGGACACTGTGGGGTGCAGGCTGTGTAGAAAGCTCAATGTAATGAGCCCACTGAAGTGTAGCTTTGCAGGGAGAAAGCACAAGGAATCATTTCCAAGAGTTTCTCAGTCTGAAGATCATACTTGAGGAGTGTGCTGAAGTTTGATAGTTGAGGCATTTCCACGTAGAAGTCTTTGATAATGTGTCAAATGCAGGTGCAACGTTCCAGAGAAGATTCAAAAGTCATCTCCTCCTCTTGCCCTTTTGAGTTTTTGGCCCAGCAGTGATGCTGTGCCTTGCACAATGTCCTCATTAGATTTGGACAAGAAAAGCAGCTGCACTTTTTAACTCCAAGCCCATCTAAGCTTGCTGTCTTCTATTACCAAAGTGTTTTGCAAGTACTTATAAAGTGGTTTTGCTCCATCAATAAGGTAACCTGGGATTTCTTAAAACTTTCATTTGCCATGTTGGATAGGTTGGACTGGATGATCTTGGAGGTCTCTTCCAACCTGATTGATTCTATGATTCTGCTATTCCATTGCAAAACAACAGACCCAGAAAGCCAACCCTGTGTTGGGCTGCAGCAAGAGCAGTGTGGGCAGCAGGGCAAGGGAAGGGATTCTGCCCCTTGGCTCTGCTCTCCTCAGACCCCACCTGGAGTCTTGTGTGCAGTTCTGGAGCCCCCAACACAAACAGGACATGGAAGTGTTGGAGCCAGTCCAGAGGAGGTGGTGGAGTCACTGTCCCTGGAGTTGTTCAAGAAAAGACTGAATGGGACACTTAGTGCCTTGGTCTGGTTGATTGGATAGGGCTGGGTGCTAGGTTGGACTGGATGAGCTTGGAGGTCTCTTCCAACCTGCTTGATTCTGTGATTCTATGAAGATGCTCAGAGGGCTGCAGCAGCTCTGCTCTGAGGACAGGCTGAGAGAGTTGGGGTTCTGCAGCCTGGAGAAGAGAAGGCTTGGAGGAGACTTTGGAGTGGCCTTGCAGTATCTGACGGGGGCTCCAGCAAGGCTGTGGAGGGACTATTCAAAAGGCTCTGTAATGGCAGGACAAGGAGGAATGGGTTTAAAGTGGCAGAGGGGAGATTTAAACTGGATGTTAGGGAGAAGCTCTTTGCAGTGAGGGTGGTGAGACACTTGCCCAGGTTTCCCAGGGAGGTTGTGGAGCACAGAATCACCCAATGTGATCCTTGATGATTGGGTGATTCTGTGCTCCACAACCTCCCTGGAGGTGTTCAAAGCCAGGTTGGATGAGACCTTGAGCAACCTGTTCTAGTGGGAGGTGTCTCTGCCTATGGCAGGTGTTGGAACTGGATAAGCTTTGAGATCCTTTCCAACCTAAACCATTCTCTTATTCTGTGAATGCTGCTGACCGCAACGTGGCAAAAGAACATAGTTTTGCAGAAGTCTTGCTCCATCCATTGGGCCAGAGAGGTCCCAGGCTTGCACTTCAGTGAAGCTTTTGACGTTTGCTGTTTAAGCATCAAGAATTGGCTCAGTGAAACTGCCTCATGGCATTGCCAGCACTCTGCTGGTTAGAAGCTTTGAAACTTTATTAAGCTGGTGGCATGGTTGCCCATTGTCTCAGCCAGCTTTCAGCTCACTGACACATCTCTGGACTTACTTTAACAGCTGGCACTAGCTGTTGGTCGTGCCTGGAATGAAGATTGAACCTGTCTGTTTGGACAGCCTGCAGGAGCTCAGACTTCTTACCAATACTTGGTTTTAGCTGTGTGAAATAAAAACTGATTGTCCACACAGAGATTTTTTTTCCTGACATTCTGCTTTTCAACAGGAAATATGGCAGAGTGTGAGATTTAGCAGGCAGATATTGACCTTTCCCCCTTTTTTTTTGCTCCCCCTCCTTTCCCCCTTTTTTTTGCTCCCCCTCCTTTCCCCCTTTTTTTTTGCTCCCCCTCCTTTCCCCCTTTTTTTTGCTCCCCCTCCCTTCTCCTTTTTTTTGCTCCCCCTCCCTTCTCCCTTTTTTTTGCTCCCCCTCCTTTCCCCCTTTTTTTTGCTCCCCCTCTTCCCCCCTTTTTTTTTGCTCCCTCTCCATTCCCCCTTTTTTTTGCTCCCCCTCTTTTCCCCCTTTTTTTTTGCTCCCTCTCCATTCCCCCCTTTTTTTTGCTCCCCCTCCTTTCCCCCTTTTTTTTTGCTCCCCCTCCTTTCCCCCTTTTTTTTTGCTCCCCCTCCTTTCCCCCTTTTTTTTTGCTCCCCCTCCTTTCCCCCTTTTTTTTGCTCCCTCTCCATTCCCCTTTTTTTTTGCTCCCCCTCCTTTCCCCCTTTTTTTTGCTCCCTCTCCATTCCCCTTTTTTTTTGCTCCCCCTCCTTTCCCCCTTTTTTTTTGCTCCCTCTCCATTCCCCTTTTTTTTTGCTCCCTCTCCATTCCCCCTTTTTTTTTGCTCCCTCTCCATTCCCCCTTTTTTTTTGCTCCCTCTCCATTCCCCCTTTTTTTTGCTCCCCCTCCCTCTTTGCCCTCCCTTCTCTCTCTCTCTCTCTCTCTCTCTCTTTGCCCTCTTTCCCCTTTTACCTTCTTTCCAGGCTCAGGGTTCTGGCTGTTTTTAGAGGACACCACCTGGTTGCTAACAGTGGTCATGGTAGGAGCTGGCCACAGGTAACAGCTGTCAGATGAAGCTTTGCTGTGAGTGCATCAGTGTAACTTTGGCCCAGTTCTGATTTGTTGTCTTTCTGTTCCAGCAATAGCAGTGAACAAAGGAAAACTTTCAGTGAAGAGAAGTGCAACAGAACCCCAAAACCCAAACAAAACAAACCCCAAAACAGTAAAAGAGGCAAATGAACAAACAAACAGAACCCAACCCAAAGCCTTTGGTTACATTCTGTGCAGTGAATATCCCAAGAGAAGGTTCAGGCTTGAGTGTTTTGCTGTAATACAATTTACTCTGGGCTTTATTATTGTGAGAAACATTTCTTTCAACCAGTTTTTCACATAGCTTTCTGAAGTTCAGGCCAATGGGAGTTATGAAGAAGTTATAAATAGGTTTTAAATCCCCAGCAGGAGGACTGGGATATGCTGAGATGTAAGTAATATTGAGATAGAAGTAATAAGGGGAAAATATATATATATATATATATAAAAATATATATTTTTTCCTGGTGAAGGTAATCTGTCTTAAAATAACATTTTTTGAGAAGATCTGTGAAATGTGGACTCAGGTATTGGGCACTTGTGAGAACCTTAGGTATTGAGCTGCAGTAAATTGGGTGAGAGCAGAATTACTCAATAGGTTTCCTAATGTAATGAAGGAAAAGTCATTTACAGT
Organism: Pogoniulus pusillus; assembly: GCF_015220805.1. NCBI lineage: Eukaryota > Metazoa > Chordata > Aves > Piciformes > Lybiidae > Pogoniulus > Pogoniulus pusillus. The sequence continues at coordinate 1,957,091 of NC_087277.1, forward strand.
AGCTGCAGGTTCTGCTTTCTTGCTGCTTTTTGTATTTCTGTTCTCCCAGCCTTTTCTTTGGAAGTTCTACAGAAGCATAGAATCAACCAGGTTGGAAGAGACCTCCAAGTTCATCCAGCCCAAACTATCACCCATTCCTCTCCAATCAACCAGACCATGGCACTAAGTGCCCCAGCCAGACTTTGCTTCAACACCTCCAGCCACGGCCACTCCACCACCTCCCTGGGCAGCCCATTCCAATGCCAATCTCTCTCTCTGCCAACAACTTCCTCCTAACATCCAGCCTAGACCTGCCCTGGCACAGCTTGAGACTGTGTCCCCTTGTTCTGTTGCTGTCTGCCTGGCAGCAGAGCCCAACCCCACCTGGCTATAAGCTCCCATCATGTACAACATCCTAATATCCAGCCTATGTAAGAATGAACATAACACAACAAATCATTTCAACTGTTTAAGTAATTGTTAATAGTTGTAAAGTAATCATAGAAGCACTCCTCTGTGTGCCACTTACTGTGTGGGTCACCCCACACCAGGAATTCTGACAGCCTTCTAATTTAAATTGCCTTTCTTAAGCTTGCTCTTTTCTCTGTGTCCAGTTCTGGGCCCCTCAATTCAAGAGAGATGTTGAGGTGCTGGACGGTGTCCAGAGAAGGGCAACAAAGCTGGTGAGGGGCCTGGAGCACAGCCCTGTGAGGAGAGGCTGAGGAAGCTGGGGTTGTTTAGCCAGGACAAGAGGAGGCTCAGGGGTGACCTCATTACTGTCTACAACTACCTGAAGGGAGGCTGTAGCCAGGTGGGGTTGGCCTCTTCTCCCAGGCAAGCAGTAACAGAACAAGAGGACACAGTCTCAAGTTGTGCCAGGGCAGGTCTAGGCTGGATGTTAGGAGGAAGATGTTGGCAGGGAAAGTGATTGGCATTGGAATGGGCTGCCCAGGGAGGTGGTGGAGTCACTGTCCCTGGAGGTGTTCAAGCAAAGCCTGGCTGGGGCACTTAGTGCCATGGTCTGGTTGACTGGCTAGGGCTGGGTGCTAGGTTGGACTGGATGATCTTGGATGTCTCTTCCAACCTGGTTGATTCTGTGATTCTATATCCACTGCTTGATAACAGTGTTTTCAAATGTTATCTCCCATGCTGATGTTGAAACATGACTTGAGAGGAGCCTCCAGCAGTCTGTTCATAGGAACAAACCCAGTTCAACCCAAAGCCTGCTTTTGCCTTGCCCACGCTCAGAATGGGGTGTCAGAAACGATGACCTGCCCTGAAAAGAGAGTGTGATCTCTCAGGAACAGCTGCTGAAGGTAGCTGCTTTCAAAGAGTGTTTGTTGGAGAACCTGATGCAAACAGATTCTCTAAAGGAAGCAATCTGATTTGCAGTTGGACACAGTCACAGTGCTGTACTCAAAACCTAAATGCCTCTTGTTAATAGCTGGTATAGGAATTTGTAGGTCCCTGTGAGGTGATTTTCCCATGGTCATGAGGGTGGTGAAATGCTGGAACAGATTGCCCAGGAGGCAACCTAGGCAACCTGTGCCAGGGTCTCACCACCCTCACTGCAAACAACTTCTTCCTAACACCCAGTTTCAATCTCCCCTCTGCCAGTTCAAACCCATTCCTCCTCATCCTGTCATTACCAGACCTTGTCAATAGTCCCTCCCCAGCCTTCCTGTAGCCCCCTTCAGATCCTGCAAGGCCACTCCAAGGTCTCCTCCAAGCCTTCTCTTCTCCAGGCTGCAGAGCCCCAACTCTCTCAGCCTGTGCTCACAGCAGAGCTGCTGCAGCCCTCTGAGCATCTTAGTGGCCTTCTCTGCACTGGCTCCACCAATTCCATGTCCTCCTTATCACTGATAGTCTGGAATGGAGATGCCAAGTCCAAGTTCCTGTATAAGCAAACACCTTTTTCTTTCAATCTATAATTTTGGAACTAAAGAAGTACTGTTGGTGGATGGTGAGATAATAACATGATCCTACCAGTGTTAGGCTAACCTGACCTGAAAATGGCTTTTGATTCAGTAAGTGCTCTTTTGAGGCAGTTAGTAGAGAGAAAGAAAACAGACTCTGGTATGAAGCTGAGAGACATTTGCCAGTCTTTGCCTGCCTTTCAAAGCCCTCACCTGTTTTGCTGGGCCAGCCTTTGCCCATGAGCCTGTGTCTTTGATGGTTGTTGAGAAAGAGCTTTCTCACTGTCTGGCAAGGAGTTGGATCTCCTGCCTATGAGCACATTGCCCATCTGAGGTTTGCTCCCTTGCATGAATCTGTTTTTTTCCCAATGTCTGTAGAAATTTGTCTTCTTTTTCTCATGTTCCTTCCACTACTGTAGACAATTTCCACTTGACTGCTCAGGCCACACCTTGAGTGCTGTGTCCAGTTCTGGGCTCCTCCATTGCAGAGAGATGCTGAGGTGCTGGAAGGTGTTTGGAGAAGGGCAGCAAGGCTGGGGAGGGGCCTGGAGCACAGCCCTGTGAGGAGAGGCTGAGGGAGCTGGGGGTGTGCAGCCTGCAGCAGAGGAGGCTCAGGGCAGAGCTCATTGCTGCCTGCAGGGAGGCTGCAGCCAGGTGGGGTTGGGCTCTGCTGCCAGGCAGCCAGCAACAGAAGAAGGGGACACAGCCTCAAGTTGTGCCAGGGCAGGTCTAGGCTGGATGTTAGGAAGTTGTTGTCAGAGAGAGTGATTGGCATTGGAATGGGCTGCCCAGGGAGGTGGTGGAGTCTCTGTGGCTGGAGGTGTTGAAGCTAAGCCTGGCAGGGGCACTTAGTGCAAGGGTTAGTTAATGAGAAGGGTTAGGTGGTGGGTTGGACTCGATGACCTTAGAGGTCCTTTCCAACCTGGTTAAGTCTGTGATTCTGTGACATTCCTTCAAGCCAGCACTTTAAGGAAGAGCTGTGGTGTGCTTATGCATAGAATAGGGAAGCTTTAAGGTGTGGGAAAGCATAGCAGGTGATCCTCAGCTGGCACTTGCTTCTCAAAGTCTGGAAGAATCTTGCACTTGGGAGAACCATCCTCAACACAACTGATGCTGGTGCAGTCCAGCTTTGCTGTGGGTAGTTAAACAAGGCACAAGAGCAGACCCTGTGCAGAATAAAGCAATCAGCAAGATAAAGGAGTGGTGAGGCAGAAAGCAGAGGTGAAATGCTTCCCTGCTGGGTTAAATGACTGAGAAGTAGAGAGCAAGTCAGAAAGTTCCTCTCTTTCCCAGGAGAAGCCTATGCTTTAATGTTGCATTTCTGTAGCATGGATTATCCTTTTGATGTCAGGTGTAAAGTTTCTCCTTTTCTTCTCTACTCCTCCTCGTGTTTTTTGCTAAACTGGATTTGCTTTGTCTTTTTTTTTTTAAACATATGTCAAACCTTAACAAAAATTCCAGGGAGAAACTGCCTCCATATCACTAATGTCAGCCTTTAACCTTTACATCATTGATCAGTAGCTACTGAATTCTCTGAGCAGAGAGAGCCTATAATGCATTGTTGAAGAGATTTCTAAGCAGGGCTAAGCAGAAGCTGGACAAAAGGATCTGTAAGCTCTGCTGCAGTCATGTCTTTCTGTCCATTCTTCACAAAGGTAGCTTCTAGAAACCAAATTTCCCCCCCCCTGTGATGTATTCATGATGGCAATTATCTCAAGATCTTTAGCTGTGTTTTAAGTGTTTATGTCTGTGGGAAGAGCTTTCTGATCTGCTTAGAGTGATCCACTTTCTTCCCCCCTATGTCTTCCCTCCCTCCCTCTCCTCCCCAGGTTTCTTTATGATGAATATTTATTTCTAATCAAAATTCCATCTGAGTAGCATTAGTTCTTCTCACCTTGCTGCAGGACTTACAGGTGGAGGGAAATGGCCAGACAGTGGACAGGTAGAGCTTCTTTAGGCTGTGCTGTTCGTAACATCATCTAATCCATTGCTCTGAGAGTACCACCCTAACGATGAGAGCAAAGGAGCTTGGTGCCACAGTAAGGCCAAAGAGAAGGAACTGAATAGGAGTTGGTTTTTTTCTTCTCCCTTCTCAGCAAAGTTGAGATTATAGCCTTCATTAATCTAATTTCTGGGAAAACCAAGTATCCTGTGGAGGAAAGACATCAAACTATCTCTCCACAGCTACCTGAAGGGATGTGGTGGATCATAGAATGTCGGAGGCTGGAAGGGACCTCAAAAGATCATCTGGTCCAGCCCCCCCTGCCAGAGCAGATCACACTGAAACACATCCAGGTGGTTCTTGAATATCTTCAGAGAGGGAGACTCCACAACCCCCCTGGGCAGCCTGTTTCAGTGCTCTGTCACCCTCACAGGGGGAAAAAAATCCTCCTCAGGTCCACATAGAACCTCCTATGCCTCAGCTTTAACCCATTGCCCCTTGTTCTGTCATGGGCATCACTGGGCAGAGCTGGCCTCAGTCTCTTGGCACTCATCCTGCACATCTTTATAACCATGAATGAGGTCAGCCCTAAGTCTCCTCCTCTCCAAGCTAACAAGCCCCAGCTCCCTCAGGCTCTCCTCGTAGGGAAGATGTTCAACTTCCTTAATCCACAACCAATCCAGTCAGACGTTGGTGCTGGTCTCTTCTCACCTGTGATTAGCAAAAGAACCAGAGGGAATGGCCTCAGGCTGCAGCAGGGCATGTGAACACTAGGAAAAGTGTTTTCCCAGCAAGAGTGGTCAGGCACTGGAGTGTGCTGCCCAGGGAGGTGGTGGAGTCACCAACCCTGGGTGTGTTTGAAGGTCCTTTGGATGTGGCGCTTGGGGATATGGTTTAGGGGTGACCCTTGTGGAGCAGGAATATCACCTGGACATGGTGATTCAAGTCTTCTCCAACCTGAGTGTTTCTGTGATCATTGCTCATATTCTGCTTAAGACTGACTTGCTGAGCATACTCTGTCATTCTTGACAGAGATTTGTGCTAGCGAAGGTGTTGAGACCCTGTACAACTTGTGCAGCTCCCTCTCTGCTTCTCAGCTATTTGCCAGTGTAGTTGGTCTTGGCTGGCTGCTGCCTTCTTGGTTCTCATACCTTTCCTAGAAGTGCTGATGTCCATGCAAGGGACAGCCAACGTTAGCTGCATGTTCTTCTGGTCTGTGTCCCTGAGCTTAGAATGTCATCATTGGTATCTTGACTGGAGAATCCCGGTGGAGACTGGCTTAGAGGGTGAGGAGGGCTCTGTTGGGGAGTGGGACTGGAAAGAACTAATTGGCATGTGTAGATGCAGATGGGGTTACAAAATCAGCATTCATTTCTCCTGTGGAATGGAAAAAGCTGGCATTTAATTTCCTTTCTAAAGGGGGGGTAATTAGGTCTAGCTCCAGAGCAGTGGAATGCAGACTCCATGGAGGGCTTGTTTACATAACAGGGCCAGGCTGCTTTCAGCTTCGTTTTGAAGTGCCATTGGTCCCCATGCAGCTTCACTGGAGGGAACACAGTTATGTATTTCAGTGCATTTTCTTCATGCCTGTTGTGTTTCTAGCAGCTCTGCAAGGACTGTTCAATGTTGATTTGCTTTCTGCTAGTTGAGGTTGTTGTTTTCCTCCTCATGTTCTATGCTGCTGTCATCTCGACTGGGTGCTGCTTTTCTATTCAAAAGCTGCCGAGCAGCTGGGGTTGTCCTTTTCACTTCCAAGTACTCACATGCCCACACTTTCTAGAGCAGTGACAAAGCTGGTGAGAGGCCTGGAGCACAGCCCTGTGAGGAGAGGCTGAGGGAGCTGGGGGGGGTGCAGCCTGCAGCAGAGGAGGCTCAGGGCAGAGCTCATTGCTGTCTGCAGCTGCCTGCAGGGAGGCTGTAGCCAGGTGGGGTTGGTCTCTTCTGCCAGGCAACCAGCAATGAATATCTCAACATCTCTCTTGAATTGAGAAGCCCAGAACTGGACACAGCACTCAAGGTGTGGCCTCAGCAGTGCTGAGCACAGGGGCAGAAGAACCTCCCTTGTGCTGCTGCCCACACTGCTCCTGAGCCAGCCCAGGATGCCATTGGCTCTGCTGCCCACCTGGGCACTGCTGCCTCCTCTTCAGCTCCTCTCTTCCAGCACCCCCAGGTTCCCCTCTGCCTGGCTGCTCTCAGCCACTCTGTCCCCAGCCTGTAGTGCTGCTTGGGGTTGTTGTGGCCCAAGTGCAGAGCCCTGCCCTTGGCCTTGTTCAGTCTCATCCCATTGGCCTCTGCACATGTTAAGAGTGACAGCTGGATGGGAAATGTGAAGTTTTATGTGCCAGGGCAGTTTCCAAGACTGATTGAATACATTTGTCTTGCTAATGGCCTGGCTGATGTTCCCTATCATGATCACATTTAGCCTGCCAGCTTTGCCTTGGAGAGGCTGCTGCATAGTGGCCATCGTTCCTTGATGAGCCACCACTGATTTAATTAATTGGGTTTAATAATTGTGAGGCCTTTACCTCACATTTCTGAAGAAACTGAGCATTTTCACAGCAGTTATTTCCTGCTTGCTCCTTTGTGGAGGCATCAGAAGAGCTCAGTATGACTGATTTCACCTCTTCCAGGCTGAACTATTAGCGACAGAGATGTTTTGAAACCAAAGTTCCTTGCATGGAACTTTGGTAATTGTGGGTGCAATAAAAAGAGGGAGAAAAGGTCCACTGCCTTGCAGTCATTAGTCAAGCTGGCATTGGAAGTTCAACCACCCAAACTAGTTTGCAGAGGTATTAGGCTAAACAATTCTCCTGTGATTGTCCACGTTGCTGATGTTTTCTTGCTGCTTGATCATCTTTGAGGCAGAGCTGATTTTCTTTTTACTGTAATGGTGACAATTATCCCCTAGTAACAATGGAGGCTTTGGAAGAAAAAGCCTCTTTTTCATCAGACTTGAAGGGTTCCCTTTGAAACACCACAGCAGCTGCTGAGAAATGCACCTGCTGATCCTTCCCAATGCTAAGAAACTGAAACACCTTAAAAAGATGAGACTCAAAATGAGATGCAGTTTTGCATCTAATAGATGAAGAGTATTGTGAGATACTCTCTGTGGTGTCTGAGGGGAGAAAAGGGTGTAAGAGAATGCCTTTGCTAGGAGTATCAACTCACTGATACTGAGGTGGAGAGAAATCTGTCTGCATTTTCCCCATGTCATGCCACTTGATCGTGGCTTACAGTTGTTATGGTCAGATTTTTGTGACATATGGTGCATAGGCATGTGACATATTAGGCATAATTTACTGGCAAGGTAGTTTACATGGACAGAAGATGTGAAATTAGGGAAAGCTGTCTTTAGAGCTATTTAATGCAAATGAGACTGCCTACACACTTGATTTCTATTATTTCAACCTTCTCAATGTGTTTTGATAGTGAGTTCTCATAACTGTTGTTAGAAATAATTAGCCCATTGATTTTTTTCACTGAGTTTTGAGGTTGGTTTTGGGTTTTGTTGTTGTTTGTTTGGGGTTTGTTCTCCTCCTTTTTGGTTTGTTCTTCCCCCCCCCCCCCTTTTTTTTTTTTTTTTTTTTTTCTTTTTTTTTGTTTGGTTCTTTTCCCCCTGTTTGGTTTGGTTCTTTTTCCCCCTGTTTGATTTGGTTCTTTTTCCCCCTGTTTGATTTGGTTCTTTTCCCCCTGTTTGGTTTGTTCTTTTCCCCCTGTTTGGTTTGGTTCTTTTCCCCCTGTTTGGTTTGGTTCTTTTCCCCCTGTTTGGTTTGGTTCTTTTTCCCCCTGTTTGGTTTGGTTCTTTTTCCCCCTGTTTGGTTTGGTTCTTTTTCCCCCTGTTTGGTTTGGTTCTTTTTCCCCCTGTTTGGTTTGGTTCTTTTTCCCCCTGTTTGGTTTGGTTCTTTTTCCCCCTGTTTGGTTTGGTTCTTTTCCCCCCTGTTTGGTTTGGTTCTTTTCCCCCTGTTTGGTTTGGTTCTTTTCCCCTTGTTTGGTTTGGTTCTTTTCCCCCTGTTTGGTTTGGTTCTTTTTCCCCCTGTTTGGTTTGGTTCTTTTTCCCCCTGTTTGGTTTGGTTCTTTTTCCCCCTGTTTGGTTTGGTTCTTTTTCCCCCTGTTTGGTTGTTTCTTTTTCCCCCTGTTTGGTTTGTTCTTTTCCCCCTGTTTGGTTTGGTTCTTTTCCCCCTGTTTGGTTTGTTCTTTTCCCCTGTTTGGTTTGGTTCTTTTTCCCCCTGTTTGGTTTGGTTCTTTTCCCCCCTGTTTGGTTTGGTTCTTTTTCCCCCTGTTTGGTTTGGTTCTTTTTCCCCCTGTTTGGTTTGGTTCTTTTTCCCCCTGTTTGGTTTGGTTCTTTTTCCCCCTGTTTGGTTTGGTTCTTTTTCCCCCTGTTTGGTTTGGTTCTTTTCCCCCTGTTTGGTTTGGTTCTTTTCCCCCTGTTTGGTTTGGTTCTTTTTCCCCCTGTTTGGTTGGTTCTTTTCCCCCTGTTTGGTTTGGTTCTTTTCCCCCTGTTTGGTTTGCTTCTTTTTCCCCCTGTTTGGTTTGCTTCTTTTTCCCCCTGTTTGGTTTGCTTCTTTTTCCCCCTGTTTGGTTTGCTTCTTTTTCCCCCTGTTTGGTTTGCTTCTTTTTCCCCCTGTTTGGTTTGCTTCTTTTTCCCCCTGTTTGGTTTGCTTCTTTTTCCCCCTGTTTGGTTTGCTTCTTTTTCCCCCTGTTTGGTTTGCTTCTTTTTCCCCCTGTTTGGTTTGCTTCTTTTTCCCCCTGTTTGGTTTGCTTCTTTTTCCCCCTGTTTGGTTTGGTTCTTTTTCTCCCTGTTTGGTTGTTTCTTTTTCCCCCTGTTTGGTTTAGTTCTTTTCCCCCCTGTTTGGTTTAGTTCTTTTCCCCCCTGTTTGGTTTGGTTCTTTTCCCCCCTGTTTGGTTTGGTTCTTTTCCCCCCTGTTTGGTTTGGTTCTTTTCCCCCCGTTTGGTTTGGTTCTTATCCCCGTTTGGTTTGGTTCTTTTCCCCCTGTTTGGTTGGTTCTCTTTTCATAGAATCATAGAATCAGCCAGGTTGGAAGAAACCTCTTAAGATCATCCAATGCAACCTAGCACCCAGCTCTATACAATCAACTAGACCATGGCATTAAGTTTTGGTTTATTCTGGTGCTTTGGGGGGGTTTATTCTGGTGCTTTGGGGGGGGTTTATTCTGGTGCTTTGGGGGGGTTTATTCTGGTGCTTTGGGGAGGGGTTATTCTGGTGCTTTGGGGGGTTATTCTGGTGCTTTGGGGGGGTTATTCTGGTGCTTTGGGGGTTTATTCTGCTGCTTTGGGGTTTATTCTGCTGCTTTGGAGTTTTATTCTGCTGCTTTGGGGGGGGTTATTCTGATGCTTTGGGGGGTTTATTCTGGTGCTTTGGGGGTTTATTCTGGTGCTTTGGGGGTTTATTCTGGTGCTTTGGGGGGTTTATTCTGGTGCTTTGGGGGTTTATTCTGGTGCTTTGGGGGTTTATTCTGCTGCTATGGGGGTTATTCTGCTGCTTTGGGGGTTATTCTGCTGCTTTGGTTTAAATAGAACATAAAAAAGTGTTTTCAATCCTCCAGTGTCTCCAGCATATCCATCTGAAGTAGATGCTACAGCTGGTGTAGCAGGATGGTTTAAAACTATGCCAAAATTGGGCCAGTTGCAAACTGACAATCGTTGCTCTTACATAATGTGGAGCCCTGGGAGAACACAGAGGAGGCTGGAGTTAGCAACCACCAAACATGAAACACTGCAACTGCCCAGTTTTAGAAGTAGTTTAAATCAAATGCCTTGCCCAGCATGTACATTTGTAGGCAGTAGTGCTGTGGCAAGGCACTAATCAGCTAAGTACCATAATCCTCCTTATAGGGCAAATTCTTACTTGACCTCCAGCTATATACAGCACAGGGTAACAGCATTAAACTGTAACGCTCCTCTCACGCTCTCAATAGCTTCCCATTGGGTCAGCTCTCTGACTTGAGCTGCTGGCATTGCATGGACTACACTGCAGGTTTTTACTTCCTAGATGCCTTATGTTTTGTAGCTGTGTTTTGGGGGGAAGGATTGGCAAATCTGTCTAGAAACTGATGTCTCGTGATGAGGAGACTGTTTGTGTGCCTGCTCTGAACCTAGAGGATTAAATGAAAGCCTTAGGCAGGACAGAAATTGATGCATCCTCATGAACCCGAGGCTCCCAGCTTCCCAGATGTGCAGTGGCTGATCAAAAGGTAAAGCAGGGAAAAAAGCTGCTGAGAAATGTCTTGTGTGAGAACAGTTTGCAATGCTCAGCAGTTTTGGTGGTGGTGTTCTTTTTGAGGGTGGGCATGAAGTGCTTTTTCTGCCGCTTTGAGCATGAAGAAAGCTCAGCAGACTCGCTTTTTGTTGTGCTTCAGGTAGATGAGACCAGGATAACTAAGTCCTGCCAGTCTCTGTGCTTTAGCATTTCAAGTTCTGCTCTTTTTTTTTCCTGTGACAAAAATATTTGCTGAAATATTTGGTTTCGTTTCATAAAATGTATGTAAAGAACTGGGGACTTTTTGGGGTGTTTTATGTTGTATGAAGTCCTTTTCAGGAGCAGCTCAGGATTGCAACGCCTCACTTTTACACTTTGGGTGCTGTATATGAGCTCCTTTTCAGGAGCAGCTCAGGATTGTGCTGCCTGATTTTTACATTCTGAGAGTTTTCTGTTATTTGAACTCCTTTTCAGTAGCAGTTCAGGATTCTACTCCCTGATTTTTACATTGTGGATGCTTTATGTTGTTTGAAGTCCTTTTCAGTAGCAGTTCAGGATTGCACTGCCTCATTTTTACGTTTTGGGGTATTTTATGTTGTTTGAAGTCCTTTTCAGTAGCAGTTCAGGATTGCAATGCCTCATTTTTACTTTTTGGATGGTTTATATGTTTGTTGAAGTCCTTTTCAGTAGCAGTTCAGGATTGCACTGCCTCACTTTTATATTTTGGGGTATTTTATGTTGTTTGAAGTCCTTTTCAGTAGCAGTTCAGGATTGCAGTGCCTCAGTTTCACATTTTGGATGGTTTATATGGTTTTGGAAGTCCTTTTCAGTAGCAGTTCAGGATTGCAGTGCCTCATTTTTACTTTTTGGATGGTTTATATGGTTTTTGAAGTCCTTTTCAGTAGCAGTTCAGGGTTGTACTGCCTGATTTTTACCTGTCTTTTACATTGTGGATGCTTTATGTTGTTTGAAGTCCTTTTCAGTAGCAGTTCAGGATTGCAGTGCCTCAGTTTCACATTTTGGGGTATTTTATGTTGTTTGAAGTCCTTTTCAGTAGCAGTTCAGGATTGCAGTGCCTCAGTTTCACATTTTGGATGGTTTATATGGTTTTGGAAGTCCTTTTCAGTAGCAGTTCAGGATTGCAGTGCCTCAGTTTCACATTTTGGATGGTTTATATGGTTTTGGAAGTCCTTTTCAGTAGCAGTTCAGGGTTGTACTGCCTGATTTTTACATTGTGGATGCTTTATGTTGTTTGAAGTCCTTTTCAGTAGCAGATCAAGATTGCAGTGCCTCAGTTTCACATTTTGGATGGTTTATATGTTTGTTGAAGTCCTTTTCAGTAGCAGTTCAGGATTGTACTGCCTCACTTTTACGTTTTGGGATATTTTATGTTGTTTGAAGTCCTTTTCAGTAGCAGTTCAGGGTTGTACTGTCTGATTTTTACCTGCTTTTTACATTGTGGATGCTTTATGTTGTTTGAAGTCCTTTTCAGTAGCAGTTCAGGATTGCACTGCCTCATTTTTACGTTTTGGGGTATTTTATGTTGTTTGAAGTCCTTTTCAGTAGCAGTTCAGGATTGCAATGCCTCATTTTTACTTTTTGGATGGTTTATATGTTTGTTGAAGTCCTTTTCAGTAGCAGTTCAGGATTGCACTGCCTCACTTTTATATTTTGGGGTATTTTATGTTGTTTGAAGTCCTTTTCAGTAGCAGTTCAGGATTGCAATGCCTCATTTTTACTTTTTGGATGGTTTATATGTTTGTTGAAGTCCTTTTCAGTAGCAGTTCAGGATTGCACTGCCTCACTTTTATATTTTGGGGTATTTTATGTTGTTTGAAGTCCTTTTCAGTAGCAGTTCAGGATTGCAGTGCCTCAGTTTCACATTTTGGATGGTTTATATGGTTTTTGAAGTCCTTTTCAGTAGCAGTTCAGGGTTGTACTGCCTGATTTTTACCTGTCTTTTACATTGTGGATGCTTTATGTTGTTTGAAGTCCTTTTCAGTAGCAGTTCAGGATTGCAGTGCCTCAGTTTCACATTTTGGGGTATTTTATGTTGTTTGAAGTCCTTTTCAGTAGCAGTTCAGGATTGCAGTGCCTCAGTTTCACATTTTGGATGGTTTATATGGTTTTGGAAGTCCTTTTCAGTAGCAGTTCAGGATTGCAGTGCCTCAGTTTCACATTTTGGATGGTTTATATGGTTTTGGAAGTCCTTTTCAGTAGCAGTTCAGGATTGCAGTGCCTCAGTTTCACATTTTGGATGGTTTATATGGTTTTGGAAGTCCTTTTCAGTAGCAGTTCAGGTTTGTACTGCCTGATTTTTACATTGTGGATGCTTTATGTTGTTTGAAGTCCTTTTCAGTAGCAGATCAAGATTGCAGTGCCTCAGTTTCACATTTTGGATGGTTTATATGTTTGTTGAAGTCCTTTTCAGTAGCAGTTCAGGATTGTACTGCCTCACTTTTACATTTTGGGATATTTTATGTTGTTTGAAGTCCTTTTCAGTAGCAGTTCAGGGTTGTACTGTCTGATTTTTACCTGCTTTTTACATTGTGGATGCTTTATGTTGTTTGAAGTCCTTTTCAGTAGCAGTTCAGGATTGCAGTGCCTCATTTTTACGTTTTAATACCTCTGTGACACTCCAAGTTTTGAACTCATTTGAATCCTTCTGGCTGGCAACTGCTCATTGACTCCACCCTTCTGCAAATGATTTCTCTGGTGTCATTCTTGAGGCCAGTAACTGGAATTCTGACCAATTCTTCCCAAAAGCAATACAATCCATTGAGTTCTGGTTTTATTCCTGGCTACCAAAGTAGTGAGTGAGGTATTTCTTGTGTGTATTTGTGTGTGTATATATGTGTGTGTATATATATATGTGGAAATATGTATTATATGGAAATAATAAGCAATATATATATATAAAATATGGAAATATATATGAAATGAAATTAGCTATACATATCATATGGAAATATCTATGATATGGAAATAATTAACAATATATATCTCTGAAATATGGAAATACCTATGATATGGAAATAATTAACAATATATGTATATAAAATATGGAAATATCTATTATATGGAAATAAGTAACAATATATATATAAATATGGAAATATTTATTATTTGGAAGTAAGTAACAATATATATATATATAAAAATATGGAAATATCTATTATATGGAAATAATTAGCTATATATATTAAAATATGGAAATATATGATATGGAAATAATTAACAATATATGTATATAAAATATGGAAATATCTATTATATGAAAATAATTAGCACTATATATATTAAAAATATGGAAATATCTATGATATGGAAGTAATTAGATATATATAAAATAATATGGAAATATCTATTATATGGAAATAATTAGCAATATATATATAAATATGAAAATATATATTATATGGAATTAATTAGCTATATATATATACTATAAATGTGGAAATATCTCTTATATGGAAATAATTAGCAATATATATATAAATATGAAAATATATATTATATGGAATTAATTAGCTATATATATATACTATAAATATGGAAATATCTATTATATGGAAATAATTAGCTATATATATAATAATATGGAAATATCTATTATATGGAAATAATTAACAATATATATATAAAAATATGGAAATATCTAATATGGAAATATATGTAGAAATAATTACCTATCTATATTTATATATAAAATATGGAAATATCTATTATATGGAAATAATTAGCTATATATATAAAATATGGAAATGTATATTATATGGAAATAATTAGCTATATATATATATAAATATGAAAATATCTATTAAATGGAAATAATTAGCAGTATATGTCATATGGAAATATCTATGATATGAAAATAATTAGCTCTCTATATAATATGGAACCATATATTACATGGAAATAATGATGTTTTATATTGACATATATAATTCACATATAATATATAATTATGATATGTAAATAATTAGCAAAATATCCACTTTTTAGTGTTCAAAAGCAGGGATAAAAAAAGTAAGCATTTGTCAGGGCAGCTGAGTAAAACTATACCTACTTACTCTTTGCAGTTCTATTAAGCTGTGTGACACACAGCTTACTGAAAACTCAGTCAAAATAAAAGAGGCCCAACCCAGCTCTGCTGCTAGTGCCATTTTCTCACCTGGGATGTTCTTCCTGCAGCAAACCCCCATGCAATGGACTTACTGCCTGAATATTGGTAGTTTAGCAAGGGGTGCTTAAAACGGCTCATTTTGTTCAGCAGGTCCTCTTTTCCCCTCCCCCCCCCATATTATATTTTTTTCCTAGACAAACCCAAATCAGGCCTGGAATGCTGCAATGCTGAGATTTTTTGTTGCTGAATTGCTTGTCTAGAAAACCTGCTTCTGGAGTGCTTGTGCTGTTTGCTGTGCCAGTGCAAGCAGACGGAGTTATCAGCGGTGAATTCTGTCGCGTTGGCGGTTTGTTGCTGCAGATTTCCTTTCCTTCTGTTGATACAAACTTCCTGTCAGGGGAATATTTCTGTTTCCAGCTAAAAATCTAATACAGATCAACATCTGCAGCGTTGCTGTGGTGCTTCAGTGAGTTTGGTAGCCATCACTGAGGCCAGCAGCACAGTGCCAGGCTGGCTCCTGTGCTGCAGGAGGGAGGAGGAAGCAGCTGAGATCAGCTCCCTTCACCTGCCAGCTGCAGGTGGGAGAACGCGGCTCAAGGAGCTGCACTCAGAGGAGGATCTCAGCCACCCCTTTTGGAAGGGAGCCTTTGGGGAGTGAACAGTTACTGTGCATCCCCCCTCTGCCCTTGCTTTTTCCCTCTCTTGTTGGCCTTTGCCACCCTCATGCATGATTTGGGCAGTGGGAGTGGGGCACAGCTCAGCAGACCGAGAGCAGGGATGGCAGTGAGCAGCTGAGCCCCAAAGTGGGATCTCAACCAGGCAAATGTCCCCTGCTGTGTGAGACAGGAGGTGGTGGAGTCGCCGTCCCTGGAGCTGTTCAAGGCAGGATTGGACGTGGCACTTGGTACCATGGTCTAGTTCTGTGGTAAAGGGTTGGACTTGATGATCTGTGTCCAGTTCTGGGCCCCTCAATTCAAGAAAGATGTTGAGGTGCTGGAACATGTCCAGAGAAGGGCAACAAAGCTGGTGAGGGGCCTGGAGCACAAATCCTATGAGGAGAGGTTGAGGGAGCTGGGTCTGTTTAGCCTGGAGAAGAGGAGGCTCAGGGGTGATCTTATGACTGTCTACAACTACCTGAAGGGGCATTGTAGCCAGGTGGGGGGTGGCCTCTTCTGCCAGGCAACCAGCAACAGAACAAGGGGACACAGTCTCAAGTTGTGCCAGGGCAGGTATAGACTGGATGTTAGGAAGAAGTTCTTCACAGAGAGAGTGATTGGCATTGGAATGGGCTGCCCAGGGAGGTGGTGGAGGCACCGTCCCTGGGGGTCTTCAAGCAAAGCCTGGATGAGGCACTCAGTGCCATGGTCTGGTTGATTGGTTAGGGCTGGGTGCTAGGTTGGACTGGATGATCTTGGAGGTCTCTTCCAACCTGGTTGATTCTATGATTCTGTGATCTGTGAGGTCTCTTCCAACCTTGGTGATACTGTGATACTGTAATGCAAATGTGATCTTTATCTTGTAGACTAGGATTATAGGTTGGGCTCAATGATGCTGAGGGTCTTTTCCAACCTGGGTGTTTCTGTGATTCTCTGATTTGTTATTGAATTATTGTTTGGAGGTGATTCTCTGGACTGTTTTAATGGCTCTGAATACAGCAGCTGTGAATTAAAATCTGCAAGGTATGGCTGGAAGGGGAAATAAAGCAGTCTCAGATGAATTTTACTTAGTGAATTGCTTGGATATAGAAGTACTAAGGGGAGAGGAAGTTCTTCACAGAGAGAGTGATTGGCATTGGAATGGGCTGCCCAGGGAGGTGATGCAGTCACCATCCCTGGAGGTGATCAAGAAAAGACTGGATGAGGCACTTGGTGCCATGGTCTGGTTGACTGGCTAGGGCTGGGTGCTAGGTTGGCCTGGATGATTTTGGAGGTCTCTTCCAACCTGGTTGATTCTATGATTCTATGAAAATTGGATTTTTTTTTTTCCTGGTGAAGGTAATCTGTCTTAAAATAACATTTTTTGAGAAGATCTGTGAAATGTGGACTCAGGTATTGGGCACTTGTGAGAACCTTAGGTACTGAGCTGCAGTAAATTGGGTGAGAGCAGAATTACTCAATAGGTTTCCTAATGTAATGAAGGAAAAGTCATTTACAGTAGCTGCAGGTTCTGATTTCTTGCTGCTTTTTGTATTTCTGTTCTCCCAGCCTTTTCTTTGGAAGTTCTACAGAAGCATAGAATCAACCAGGTTGGAAGAGACCTCCAAGATCATCCAGCCCAACCTAGCACCCAGCCCTATCCAGTCAACCAGACCATGGCACTCAGTGCCCCTTCCAGGCTTGGCTTCAACTCCTCCAGACATGGCGACTCCACCACCTCCCTGGGCAGCCCATTCCAATGCCAATCACTCTCCCTGCCAACAACTTCCTCCTAACATCCAGCCTAGACATCCTCCGGCACAGCTTGAGACTGTGTCCCCTTGTTGTGCTGTTAGTGTTAGACATGCTTCAACATATCCTGTTTAAAGCCAGGCCAGTAAAGAAGTGCAGGAGGCCTTTTTACCTGGGCAGACTGCTGCAGTGAGTCAGCTTGCAAATCGTGCATTGCTTGCAACCAAGAAGTGAACAGACAAATCAGATCAATCTGGTGTAAAACCAATCAGAGATCTTGGTAGAAACTGAAACTGCTTAGAAGTTAAAAATGAGCTTTTTCCCTCGCCCTGATTGTGCAGCTGGAGGCACAGCTGCTCTGGAGAGCGTGCAGAATGATTTCCCAGGCACGGTGTGACTCAGCAAAAGCAAAGGCCATAGGCAGAGAATGAGGACAGGAGTTAAATCAGAGGCAGCCACTCTCTGAGAAACACTTCCAGAAATAGATGAACGCTTTGCACATTCCTCAGGGTGGCAAAGGAAGTCTGTGGAAGGGCTTTCATAGGAGTACCTGCTGAGGGAGCAGGACCCTCCCTGAGCCATGCAGCCAGACCTTCATCCTGCACAGCAAGTTCTTGCTCTCACAGAACTCTCAGCAGCAAGACCCAGAGCTTGTCCAACTCGCCTTTTTGCAGCCCAGGAACTGCTTTGTGAGGTGTCATGGTGGTGTTTTATCTGTTCCCTCTCACTGACACTTAACTGTCTGTTGAACACAACACACAGAAGTATAAAACTCTTGACTGGCAGGAGGATTTCTTCTCATCTGATCACTTGGGAACCAAGCAAAGCTGTTTTGCTGATGGCAGACATAGAGTGGAGGAGAGACAAAGCTGTGCTCAGTGTATTTGATGAGGTCTCTGACAAGAAGCTCTGTTTCTTTTATGGCTTTTGCCATAAAAGAAGTTCCCTTGGAAATGAGCATTTGTCCACACTCTGAGCTACTCTTTCACGTGCAGAAAAGATCACATCTTGAGAACAGTTAAGCAAAGCTGAAATATGTGCAGCTTCAGTTTCAAATTTCCAGCCAGTTTTATTCCTTGCTAATTTATAGGAAATAAAAGGTGCTTAGTAAATTACTAGGTCTTGAAAATAGCAGATTTAGTTAGCAGTAGCTGAAATATTTAGTTTCCAAGATCACATTGGGTGATTCTGTGCTCCACAACCTCCCTGGAGGTGTTCAAGGCCAGGTTGGAATGAGGCCTTGAGTGACCTGTTCCAGTGGGAGGTGTCTCTGCCTGTGACAGAGGTTTGGAACTGGCCGAGCTTTGAAGCCCCTTCTCAACCTAACTCATTCTATAATTCTATGGATTGATTGGCCAGGGCTGGGTGCTAGGTTGGACTGGATGAGCTTGGAGGTCTCTTCCAACCTGGTGATTATTTTACCCTGACTATTTTAACTGAGTGAAGAAAACAAGAGAGTACATTCACAAAGAAATGCACTGAATGGAATTCCACCCCCCCCATCAGCTAATTATTCTGGCTAGGGCTGGGTGCTAGGTTGGACTGGATGAGCTTGGAGGTCTCTCCCAACCTGGTTGATTCTATGATTCAGTTATCATTAACTGCATATTTGTGTTAGAAGAAGTAGTGACAGAGTTCTCTTTCTTCTTTCTTGTCCTGCTTAAGGAAAAGAAGCCCATCAATCTCAAGAGAGCAGAACAGAAGATACGACCAAAGGGAGGAGAGGGAGGACTACTCGCAGTATGCTCCATCGGACAGTGCGATGCCCAGGTCACCATCAGACTATTCCGACAGGAGGTCCCAGCGTGGGCCTCAGCTGTACGAAGAGCCTGAACTGGGCGACTACAGAGATTCCAACAGGAGGAGTCGCAGGCGTTCCAAGGAGTATCCGGTAGAAGAGGAGGATGCGGAAAGCAGGGAGGAGTACGAGAGGCAGCGGAGGGAGGAGGAGTACCAGGCGCGGTACCGGAGCGACCCCAACTTGGCTCGCTACCCGGTCAAGCCGCAGCCGTACGAGGAGCAAATGCGGATCCACGCCGAGGTGTCCCGGGCGCGGCACGAGCGGCGGCACAGCGACGTCTCCTTGGCCAACACCGAGCTGGAGGAGTCTCACGTGTCCGTGATGAGGATGGAGCGGCCGTCGAGGCAGAGGTCGGTGTCCGAGCGCAGGGCTGCTATGGAAAACCAGCGTTCGTACTCCATGGAAAGAACTCGAGAGGCTCAGGGACCAAGTCCCAACCGCCAGAGGACCACAAACCATAGCCCTCCTACCCCTAGGAGGAGCCCAATTCCTCTGGAAAGAGCGGACATGAGGCGCTCCGACTCGTTAAGGAAACAGCACCATTTGGATCCTAATTCTGCTGTGCGGAAAACAAAGCGGGAGAAGATGGAGACCATGCTCCGGAACGATTCGCTCAGCTCGGACCAGTCCGAGTCTGTCAGACCTCCGCCACCAAAGCCCCACAAAACGAAAAAGGGAGGTAAAATGCGCCAGGTTTCCTTGAGTAGCTCGGAAGAGGAGTTGGCTTCCACTCCGGAGTACACGAGCTGTGACGACGTGGAGATTGAGAGCGAAAGCGTTAGTGAGAAAGGTAAGAGCGCTCATTTGGTTTCACTGGGTCGTTCTAAAGGTGTGGGTCAGTTTCCATGCCGCTGGGATGTTTACTTTACCTGTTGGAACTGGTTGCAGCCACATACCTACAGCCCTCCAGGGCTGACTCAAGTTTGTTCTGACAGCAGTTGCTTGGTTTTGTTTTCTTCTGGTTGTGTGATTCATTGAGTGATTTACATGGGAATGAACATGATGGGTAGTAGAAGGACTTGGAGATGTTAAAGGGGAAAAGAACACCCCCTGTCTATTGAAAACACCTGTTAGTTAAAGCTGCAAAGTATCTGAAGCTGAGCTGTCATACAAGGCCATGGCTCCATGCCCATTAATACCAGATTTGCATACTCCTGGATCCCAAAGAGTTCATATTCGATCTGGGCACACGGCTGCTTTTCTGTTGAATTAACTGCAGCACATCATGCAGAGCTTATGCCAGTGTCCTGCTGGCTGCTGCAGGTTAAAAGCATCTGTGTGAATAAAGTTAACCCATCCAGGTCTTGAATCAAACAGGTTTTAAGCACCTGATGTGAAAGAAACCCTGTGTGAAGAAGGTTAACCCATCCAGGTCTTGAATCAAACAGGTTAAAAGCACCTGATGTGAAAGAAACCCTGTGTGAATAAAGTTAACCCATCCAGGTCTTGAATCAAACAGGTTAAAAGCACCTGATGTGAAAGAAACCCTGTGTGAATAAAGTTAACCCATCCAGGTCTTGAATCAAACAGGTTAAAAGCACCTGATGTGAAAGAAACCCTGTGTGAATAAGATTAACCCCTCCAGGTCTTGAATCAAACAGGTTTTAAGCACCTGATGTGAAAGAAACCCTGTGTGAATAAAGTTAACCCATCCAGGTCTTGAATCAAACAGGTTTTAAGCACCTGATGTGAAAGAAACCTGTGTGAAGAAGGTTAACCCATCCAGGTCTTGAATCAAACCTAAACTGACCGTTGTGGTTCACACCAATGGAGGTTTGGTTTTGCTGTGGTGCTTTTTGGCTTCAGTATTCTTTCAGGATTTGTGATGTTGCAGTTAATCTTAGTTTCTCTTTCTGCCAGTGGAGTAATTGAAATGACTCCCTGCCTATCCTAGGTGATGTGTGCCTTAAATATGGAAGCCCTGGGGGCCACCAGTTTGAACCAAGTCAAATTACTAATAGTTTGCTTGCCTTTGTGCATGTTGCTGGTCTAAAATCCAATAGCTCTAAACTGTTACTTGTTATGCTAGTGGAGCTTTATTAACTGTCATGGTGTTGTGGATTGGGATTAGAAGTTTTGCTGTTTGTTATTAGCATTGCTATGAGATTGCTTCTCAAGCAATCCATTTGTGAAATAAATGTGGATTTTCATATGCCAATAGCAGCAGCCAAGGCCTGATAAATAAGGATAGTGTAGAATGAAAGGGAATTTCACCCAGGTCAAAGCAGTTACATGCACTTGCAAGAGATAACTGTGGTGAGATTGACCCCTTTAGTGTTCCAGAAGAGTGGGAAAAGTTGTATCAGCTTCAAGGTGTTCAGGACTTTGATACCAATAGTGACCTTGAGGAAAACAGACACCATCAACATATGGGAATCAATAACAAAGTGTTTACTGAATGAAATTCAGCATAGGGAACATAATATAATAGGCAAAAGGTAGACATAACACACAGCATCCTGTTAGAACTTACTATGCAAACTATATGAGGCTGTAGCTTTCACTTCGTTTTGTTGTCTTAACTGTCAAAGAAAACGTTATTATTTCTAGCAAAGTTTACTGGTCATGCCATGTGTGTGCTGCTTTCTGAGGTAATGAGTTGTAGTGGTCTAGGAGTTACATTCCTGCCCTCCCCCCCCCCCCCATGAATTCACCAGACTAGATTCAGTTGGCTGGAAGTTAAGGAATGAAGCTATATTGACAGCTTGGCACAATTGACAAGCAGATATGTGCAAATCATACACAAATGTTTACAGTTATCCATTCTTATGAAGCCAACAGCCCATTGAATATATGTGCTGGTTTGAGGCTGATTGGAATATTGTAATGAGAAAAAATAGATGATAGGCTGTGAGAAGGAAACAATGGTGATGGCTGCTGCACTCATAGGCTTGCTGAGATGTGCGAGGGCACAAGCACAGATTAGACAGAGTGGCTCTGCCTGTGTGTTTCACTTCTGCTTGGATCTGTGTAACCCAACTAGTCATTCTCCTTCTAACCCCCCTTTGCCAATCCTCCAAACTCCCCTTGCATGTAAGGCAGCCTCTGGGATAAGGTAGAGGGGTGGAAGGAAGGTGGAAGGGTGGTTGGGAGCCCCTCCTGGGGACTCTGCTTTCTGGGAGGGCTGCTGTGTTTCTGTGTTATCCTTAACTTGTTTATTGCTGTCTATAGCTGTAAATATCTGTAATATATTGTAACTATCTGCTTGTCTATTGTGCTAAGCTGTGAACATAAAGCTTCATTCCTTAACCTCCAGCCAGCTGAGTCTGGTCTGGGTGATGTCCTTAAGAGTGAGGGAGCAGGTAACTCCCAAACCATCACAAGACATAAGACACAGCATTTAGTTAAAACATACTATACAAACAATATTAGGCTGTCCATCTGGCAAGCTGTGGCTTTCATTTCCTTTGGTTCACTGTCAAAGATAACATCACTGTTGCTAGCAAAGCTTAGTGGTCATGGCATGTGTGTGCTGCTGTCTGAGGTAGTGAATTCTAGTGGTTTAGGAGCTGCCTGCCCACTCCCCCCCACCTCAAATTCACCAGACTAGACTCAGTCAGCTGGAAGATAAGGAATGGAGCTGTATTTATAGTGTGGTAGAATTTACCAGCAGATACATCCACACCACACACAAATATTTACAGTTATATACAAGTTAAAAGTAATACAGAAGCACAAAATCCCTCCCAAAACAGCCTGATTGCCCAGGAGGCTCCCCACCCAAACCTCCTCCCCACTTCCCCCTCTTTCCCTCCCTTCAGAAATAACCAGGTCAGTCCCTCTGCATCTCATGTGATAAATCTGGAGAGATCTGAGGGGAGATGTCAAAAAGATGGGAAGGAGGTTAGAGGAAGGTTGGATCAGATTAAAGAGCTGAGAGAAGCAGCTGCACAGACCGGCAGAGAGACGAGGACCTGAGCGCTGGCTGAGGTGTGTGAGCAGCGAGTGCCTTGTTGTGTTTTGTCTGGCTGCCTTTCTCAGCAGAAGAATGGGGGATAGAGATGATGATTTTTTTTTCTTTCTTCTCACAGCTAAGGATTGAATTTCTGCCAGTAAAATACTCCAGTTAGCCTCCAACCAGCACAATAACAAAGCCCAGTTGAGCATGGGTTTTAGAAAGGCACGAGGAGAGATCACTAAACTTTACAGGGGAGGAGAAAGAGAGAAAAACTCCCTGTTAGGTTTTATTGAGCTTGATTGAATTACTTTAAGCAGTTGTTGTGATGGTGTGGGGATGTCTTGGCGTGATCTGGTGGTGGCCTGTGGCTGGAAGCAATGTGGAGCACAGGCTTGATGTTTGAGAGGGGAAGAAAGCACTCTGGGGAGTATCCAGATCTCTCCACAGAGCCTTCACTGACAAACAGCTGCTTGGTTGTGAGCACCAGCCTGGGCCTGAGCTGCAGAAGCAGCACTTCAGTGAATGACATCTGATTTCACAAGGTTCTAGTTTGAAAAGAGTCTGAAAATGTAGACAACTTGATAGTTCTGTGCTCCTGAAAGGGCTGAAAGCTTGCCTTTTAAAGCTTATCTCTAAGGTTAAAAGCAGTCACACATGTATAGTTGCATCTATATATGCACACAAAATATGATGGAGTGAGAAGCACAGAGCTATGGCAAGGAGCCAGGGCTGTGACAAATAAGAGGTCAGGAAACAATGCATGACAACAGTGTTAAGTGGACAGAACTGAGATTAGGACTGTGCTTACTTGAAGCTTAGGTTGTGCCAGAAAGAGACATCTTTTGCAGACTGAATCCGTCACTGCTTGGTGAATGTGGGGCAGGCTGTGGATGGAGTCTGCCTGGACTTCAGCAAAGCCTTTGACACTGTCTGCCACAAGCAGCTCCTGGCAAAGCTGGCAGCTTGTGGCTTGGTAAGATTCACACTGCTATGGGTCAAGAACTGGCTGGAGGGCTGGGCCCAGGGAGTGGTGGTGAATGGTGCCACATCCAGCTGGCAGCTGGCACTGGTGGTGTGCCCCAGGGAACAGTGCTGGGTATAGTCCTGTTCAATGTCTTTATTGATGATCTGGACAAGGGGATTGAGTCCAGCATCAGTAAGTTTGCAGGTGGCAGCAAGCTAGGAGCAGCTGTGGAGCTGTTGGAAGGTAGGAGAGCCCTGCAGAGGGACCTGGCCAGGCTGAATAGGTGAGCGGAGGCCATTGGGATGAGACTGAACAAGGCCAAGTGCAGAGTTCTGCACTTTGGCCACAACAACCCCAAGCAGCACTACAGGCTGGGGCCAGAGCAGCTGAGAGCAGCCAGGCAGAGAGGGAGCTGGAGGTGCTGGTAGAGAGTAGCTGAAGCTGAGGCAGCAGTGCCCAGGTGGGCAGCAGAGCCAATGGCATCCTGGCTGTGTTTAAGGGTGGTTTGGATGTGATGCTTAGGGCTATGGTTTAAGGTGAATCTTGTAGAGTAGGGTTCTAGGTTGGAGTTGGTGATCCTGAGGGGCTTTACCAACCTGCATGTTGCTGTGGTTCTGTGTGAGGTGGAGCTAGGGCTCCTTTTGCTGCTTCTGCAAACATTTGGCAGTCCTTCATGGCTTACATTGCTTTAGAAAACATCTCAGTCTTCAGGCTGCTAGCAAGAGGCAACTTCTACGTGGTGAAAGAGAATGCTTTCAAGGAAATCTAGGTGCACAATAGCTTTAAACCCTGCTCTGATTTGCTCTAAATGTGAAGTAGGGCATAGTGGATCTTCCATCAGTGGTAAACAGTTTAGGCATACATGCACACCACACTCCCAGCCACCTTCCAGAGCACCCTGCGAGAGGTATCTGTTTGCACAGATGGTGGCTGACATCTGATGTGGGTGGAATCTGTGGTGGGAAAGGCAAATGTGCCTGTGCAGTGTCAGAGGTTAAGTTTTTAAGCTCAGTGTTTGCTTACACTGTTCTTTTATTAAAACCTGATCCCTAGCTGGGTGCCCATTTGTATTGTCGAAACCTCCTATGTGTAGAACCATAGAAGCATTTGGGTTGGTAAAGATCAAGCTCATCAAATCCAAGTCCTGACTTAGCTCTGCCAAGTCCACTGCTAAACCAGGTCCCTAAGCACCACATCTACACATGTTTTAAATTCCTCCAGAGATGGTAACTCAACCAGTTCCTTGAGCAGCCTCTTCCAATGCTTCACAACTCTGCTGAGTAGTTTTTTTCCTCATATCCAATCTAAACTTCCTCTGCCATGATATGAGGTCATTTAATCTCATCCTACAACAGTCTTGGAAAGGAGACCCACAACCACCTTGCCACAGTCTCCTTTCAGGTAGCTGGAGAGAGTGATAAGATATCCCCTGAGCTTCCTTTTCTCCAGGCTAGACAATTCCAGTTCCCTCAGCTGCTGCTCACAGGGCTTGTTCTTCAGGACCCTTCACCAGCTTTGTTGCCCTTCTATGGACATGCTCCAGCACCTCAATATCCTTCTTGTAATGAGAGGCTTAAAACTGAGCATAGTATCTGAAGTTCTTCACAGAGAGAGTGATTGGCATTGGAATGGGCTGCCCAGGGAGGTGGTGGTGTCACCATCCCTGGAGGTGTTGAAGCCAAGCCTGGCTGGGGCACTTAGTGCCATGGTCTGATTGATCGGACAGAGCTGGATGCTAGGTTGGACTGGCTGAGCTTGGAGGTCTTTCCTAACCTGGCTGATCCTATGATTCTAAGTGCAGCCTCACCAGTGGAAAGTACAAGAAGGCAATCACTTCTCTGGCCCTACTGGCTGTGCTATTTCTCTTATAAGCCAGGATGCTGCTGGCCTTGTCCCCCTGGGCACACTGCTAGCTCCTATTCAACTGGCTGTTGATGTGCAGCCCCAGCATAATGTGGATAAACAGGCTATAGTGAGCTCAGGTACTCAGTGTCCATGTGCTGGCTGGAGCTGCAGTGCAGGCTGTGTGAACACACATGTGTGTAGCAGGACAAGGGCTTAATGTGCTGCTCTGGCTCTAAGTGCATTGGGAGCATGGATGCATAACCTCACCTTGGCCATGTCATGGTCATCCACAAACACAAATAACTGCACCTTTAACAGTTTAACAGGTACCAGTATAGGCTGGGGACTGACCTGTTGGAAGTTAGTGAAGGGGAAAAGGATCTGGGGGTTGTAGCTGATGGGAGGTTGACCATGAGCCAGCAGTATGCACTTGTGGCCAGGAGGGCCAGTGCCATTCTGGGGTGTATTAGAAGGGCTGTGGATAGTAGGTTGAGAGAGATTCTCCTGCCCCTATGCTCTGCCCTGGTCAGGCTGTATCTGGAGTACTGTGTACAGTTCTGGGCCCTGCAGTTGAAGAGGGACATAGAACTGCTTGAGAGAGTCCAGCACAGAGCCACAAAGATGATGAAGGGAATGAGACAGCTCTGTTATGAGGAGAGTCTGAGGGAGCTGGGGCTGTGCTGCTTGGACAAGAGGAAACTGAAGAGGTGACCTCATCAGTGGTTATAAAAGACGTGCAGAGTGAGTGGCAGGAGGCTGGAGCCAGGCTCTGCTGGGTGATGCCCAGTGCCAGCACAAGGGGCAGTGGGTGGAAGCTGAGGCATAGGAAGTTTCATTTAAACATGAGGATTTTTTTCCCCTGTGAGGGTGACAGAGCCCTGGCACAGGCTGCCCAGGGGGTTGTGGAGTCTCCCTCTCTGGAGATAACCAAAACCCACCTGGATGTGTTCCTGTGTGATCTGCTCTGGGTGATGCTGCTCTGGCAGGGTGTTGGACTGGAAGAGCTTTGGAGGTCCCTTCCAGCCCCTGACATTTTGTGCTTCTGTGATTCATTTCCAGAATGTAGCAAGGTCCTCATGTCTGGAACAGCTTGCAGGACCTACTTGTCTGTTGCAGCACTGAAATCCATCTGGGAGAGAGAAAGCTGAGTTTTCTGCAAAGGATGAAGGCTATTTGGAAGCAGTGTACTGGTATCTCCCGGTGCAAGGAGCTGACAGCACACTTGGAGTGCTGCTGCAGGAACAGGGCATGTCATAAGCGAGCAAAGATGCCAAGCAAGTGAGACACTGTCACAGTGCTCTCACTTAGAAACCCTGAAAGATGGGAGACCTGATTGCAGTCCTGCTTGTGCCAGTTTCAGGCACCCCCAACCCAACTTCGGCTTCAAAGTTACACTGAACCAAATTAGATCAGAGTGAGATCATTGTTTCTAAAATATGCATCCTTCAGGTTAGAGAGTTCCTGAAAGTCTTCACTTCTCGGGAACAAATGATACTAGAAGGCAGAATTTCAGGGCTGAGCTGCAGCACATGGCTTGAACACGAGAGGCTTTGGAATTCCACAGTTTCAGTATGCAGATATCTTGTGATTCACAGCACAAAACTTGGGATGGTCAGAAGGGGAATAATTGATTATTAAAATACTGAAATGTCTGCTGAGTTTTATTCAAAGCCAGATTGTGGGCAGCAGGACAAGGGAGGTTTATTCTGCCCCTGTGCTCAGCACTGCTCAGGCCACCCCTTGAGTGCTGTGTCCAGTTCTGGGCTCCTCCATTGCAGAGAGATGTTGAGGTGCTGGAAGGTGTTTGGAGAAGGGCAGCAAGGCTGGGGAAGGGCCTGGAGCACAGCCCTGTGAGGAGAGGCTGAGGGAGCTGGGGGTGTGCAGCCTGCAGCAGAGGAGGCTCAGGGCAGAGCTCGTTGCTGCCTGCAGCTGCTTGCAGGGAGGCTGTAGCCAGGTGGAGTTGGGCTCTGCTGCCAGGCAATCGGGACTAGAACAATGGGACACAGCCTCAAGCTGTGCTGGGGGAGGTCTAGGCTGGATGTTGTTAGGAAGTTGTTGTCAGAGAGAGTGATTGGCATTGGAATGGGCTGCCCAGGGAGGTGGTGGAGGCACCGTCCCTGGGGGTCTTCAAGAAAAGACTGGATGGGGCACTTAGTGCCATGGTCTGGTTGATTGGTTAGGGCTGGGTGCTAGGTTGGACTGGATGATCTTGGAGGTCTCTTCCAACCTGGTTGATTCTATGAAAACCATATAAAAATGGTAAATAAATGCATATAAAAACATATAAAAGTGCTAAATAAATACATATAAAAACATATAAAAATGGTAAATTAATACATATGAACCCCATATAAAATGGTAAATGAATGCATATAAAAACATATAAAAATGGTAAATTAATACATATAAACCCCATATAAAATGGTAAATGAATGCGTATAAAAACATATAAAAATGGTAAATTAATACATATAAACCCCATATAAAATGGTAAATGAATGCATATAAAAACATATAAAAATGGTAAATTAATACATATGAACCCCATATAAAATGGTAAATGAATGCATATAAAAACATATAAAAATGGTAAATTAATACATATGAACCCCATATAAAATGGTAAATGAATGCATATAAAAACATATAAAAATGGTAAATTAATACATATGAACCCCATATAAAATGGTAAATGAATGCGTATAAAAACATATAAAAATGGTAAATTAATACATATAAACCCCATATAAAATGGTAAATGAATGCATATAAAAACATATAAAAATGGTAAATTAATACATATGAACCCCATATAAAATGGTAAATGAATACATATGTCTTTGAGGGCCAGAGTTATGCAGTCTGTTTGCTTGGGCCATGGAAATGCCTGGACATCAGTTACACAAGCTAAACTAGAATCTAAGGGGAGCTTTCCCTGCAAATGGCCACAGCTCTTTCCTGCTCTGTGTGTTTAGAGGCTGCTTTGATAGACAGAATGTCACAGAGGGTTAGGGGGTGGAAGGGACCTCCAAAGGTCATCTAGTCCAACCCCCCTGCCATGTCAACATCACCTAGGGTAGGTCACAGAGGGAAGACTCGGCCTGGGCAATGTGCCCTTGTGGGCAGGACAGTAAATGGGATCCTGGGGTGTGTTAGGAAGTGTATCCAACAGACCAAGGGAGCTTCCTCTCCCTCTACTCTGCCTTGATGAGACCTCACCTTGAGTACTACCTTTAGCTTTGGGCTACCCAGTTGAAGAGGGACAGGGTTCTGCTGGAGAGGGTCTAGTGAAGGGCTACGAGGATGATTAGGAGACTAGAGCACTGCTTGATGAGGAGATTGGAGCACTGCCTGAGGAGGAGAGGCTGAGGGACCTGAGGTTGTCTAGTCTGAAGAAGATAAGCCTGAGAGGGGATCTACTAAACATTTCTGGGAGTCAGGAGTGGGGGGGACAGGCTCTGCTCACTGCTCCCTGGGATAGGACAAGCAGCAATGGATGGAAGCTGCAGCACAGGAGGTTCCACCTCAATGCAAGGGGGAACTTCTTGCCTGGAAGGGTCCCAGAGCACTGGCACAGGCTGCCCAGAGAGGCTGTGGAGTCTCCTTCTGTGGAGCCTTTCCAGGCCTGTCTGGATGTGTTCCTGTGTGCCCTGAGCTAGACTGTGTGGTCCTGCTGTGGCAGGGGGGTTGGACTGGATGAGCTCTTTGGGTCCCATCCAAGCCCTGACGTCCTGTGAGCCTGTGACACGCTCTGCAGCATGTCCAGGTGCTAAATACTACCCAAGAGGTGACTGCCTGCAGTGTTTCTGGATTTAATTATTTGTACAAACTGTAACATTTCTACTGCATATCATAATGGGGATTGAAAGTTTTTTCTAAGCTCTGTTCTGAAAAGTCTCTTCTGAGAGCACTGCGCTGAGAGATTCTCAAAGTTTAGCTCCTTTTAAACCCTTCCTGCTCTATTTTAATACTGCAGTTTTCATGCACTTCAAACCAAGAAAATGACAACAAACTCCATATTGTTTTTTAAACGATGAGTTGAAGGAATTGGATTTGTTCTTGAAAGGTTTTGGCTGATGGAGACCCCCAGGATTAGATTTGGACTTCAGACCGATCATCAGAGCGCAATTTAAAAGGTTGCTGTTCTGTCTTCAGAGCAGCAAATAGGTTTGTGAGGCTGGAAGTTGCTTGTTTCCAGACATACATAATGCATTGCCTCCTGTCAATGCCTCTGACCTTTTGCAGAAGCCAGGAGTGGTCAGCAGCTGAGTTGCAGAGCTGTAGTTCAGTGGAACTAAGCCTAGCTGCAGAAGGTTTTCCTCTGCTTGCTTTGTCTGCAGCATCGCAAGAAAAGATAAATGCATTCCAAGGCAGGAATTTCATGGTAAAAGCTGAGTGCCTGAACCAGCTTAAATTCCTCATTAAAAGCTGAGAAGACACCAAGTGCTGGTGTCTCAGGAGAGCAGAAGTCTTCATCTTGCAGCCTGGTTCATGAAGCAAAGCAAGCCGGGATGAGTCAGCAGCTTATTGCCATCGTGAATGGAAGCACCGTTCCTCATCCTCTCTCATGCTTGCTGATCTGGACCAAATCCAAGCTCTACCTGACTGTTGGCAAGCCAGTTTAGGTCACTACACTGGTACAAAACTAAGCTTACAACAAATGGACACTTTTCTTTCCCCTCAGCTGCAGAATTACTGTGGTGTTTTGCACTGTTATTGTGGTGTAAGGACACAGTCACGCTGCTGGGAGCAGCAGTGGTGCTGAGCAATTAGCTAACTCTGCTGGACCACATTTGCACTGAGCAGTCATTTGTAGTGTGACTCTGGAGCAAAACTGGCAGCAGCACAGGCAAAAGGGCAAATATTAAGGAGCAATACATGTGACAGCTTGAGAGGTCACTTCTGCCAGGCAACCAGCAACAGAACAAGGGGACAGAGCCTCAAGGTGTGGCAGGGCAGGTCTAGGCTGGATTTTAGGAGGAAGTTGTTGCCAGAGAGAGTGATTGGCATTGGAATGGGCTGCCCAGGGAGGTGATGGAGTCACTGTGGCTGGAGGTGTTGAAGCCAAGCCTGGCTGGGACACGTAGTGCCATGGTCTGGTTGGTTGGCCAGGGCTGGGTGCTAGGTTGGACTGTCTGAGCTTGGAGCTCTCTGCCAACCTGGTTGATTCTGTGATTCTATCAATAGGTGAGAGCCTCTTGGAATTCCTGTTCCTGAAACCACTAAAGCTAAAGCCATCCAGAGCCTGGGCTGCAGCAAGAGCAGTGTGGGCAGCAGGGTGAGGGAAGTGATCATCTCCCTCTGCTCTGCACTGGTGAGACTCCACCCAGAGTACTGCAGCCAGTTCTGGAGCTCCTGGGACAAGAGAGCTATGGAGGTGCTGGAAGGTGTCCAGAGAAGGGCCACAAGGATGAGCAGAGGGGGCTGGAGCTGCTCTGCTGCGATGAGAGACTGAGGGAGTTGGGGCTGTTCAGTCTGGAGAGGAGAAGGCTCCCAGGTGACCTTATTGTGACCTGAAGGGGGCTACAAGAAAGCTGGGGAGGGATTTTTTTAGGCTGCCAGGTAGTGACAGGACTGGGGGGAATGGAACAAAGCTGGAAATGGGGAGATTCAGAGCAAATGTTAGGAAGAAGTTGTTCAGCATGAGGGTGGTGAGAGCCTGGAAGGGGCTGCCCAGGGAGGTGGTGGAAACTCCATCCCTGGAGGTGTTTAAGGCCAGGCTGGATGAGGCTCTGGCCAGCCTGCATTAGAGGTGTCCCTGGGCATGGCAGGGGAGTTGGAACTGGATGCTCCTTGTGGTCCTTAACAACTCTAACTGATTCCATGATTCTAAGTTAGGGCTGCACTGTAGCCCAAAGTGGGACTGCAGCTCCTGTTGGCAGCTGGGAATTGGATTTGAGGACAGCAGTTAAAGCACTGACAGTGCTGGAGCTGCAGAGTCTGCTAACTGCTGAGACCCTGCTTAAGTATTCACGTGGTGAGTCTGTGCTGAGCTGCTGTGCCTATGGCCTCATTACTAGAGAGGCTGAGTACTGGTGTGCAGATACCCTGGGAGCTAAGCAGCTTTTCAGCCCTAGCCTCTGGAAGAAGATGACTTCTCTCAGCAGTAAGCTGGAGAAAATAAGAGTCTGTTATAGTACCTTTGCGAGATGGAAAAGGCAATACTTGGTGTTACTGCTGTAGGTTAGGTGGGCAAAGACAGAAGGTTATGGCAACCTTTTGTGCTTTGTCTTGTGTGCTCAGTGCTGTTCTCTTTTCCACTGTCAGTTTTCTCTGAGAGGAAAAACTGCAGTGAGGTTGGAATGCAGTAGAGTAGAATACAGAGAATACTACAAACCCCTGAGCCTGGTTTTTCTGTTGCTGCTTTTCCTCTTTGCCTGTACAAAGGGCCTGAGAAGTGGGTGTGAAACACTGCTGTTCTGATTTGCTCATCAGTGTGAACAGCTTCCTTGTGTTGGCTTTGCAGCTGATCAGATGACCAGACCACATCCAGCAGCCTAGTGGAAGGCAAAGGCTTTCCTTTGCAGGAGGGCTGAGGTGCCAGTGTGCCTAGGAAATGCAGTGAGAGCACCGAGTACTGAGTCAACAGAAGCACAGAAGGTCAGGGGCTGGGAGGGACCTCCAAAGCTCATCCAGCCCAACCTCCCTGCCAGAGCAGCATCACCAGAGCAGATCACACAGGAACACACCCAGGTGGGTTTTGGTTATCTCCAGAGAGGGAGACTCCACAGCCCCCCTGGGCAGCCTGTGCCAGGGCTCTGTCACCCTCACAGGGAAAAAATTCCTCCTCATGTTTAAATGGAACGTCTGTGCCTCAGCTTCCACCCACTGCCCCTTGTGCTGGCACTGGGCATCACCCAGCAGAGCCTGGCTCCAGCCTCCTGCCACTCACCCTGCACATCTTTAGTACCATTGATGAGGTCACATCTCAGTCTCCTCTTGTCCAAGCAGCACAGGCCCAGCTCCCTCAGGCTCTCCTCATAACAGAGATGTTCCATTCCCTTCATCATCACTGTGATTCTGTGCTGCTGACCTCTTGCACCCTTTCCATCAGTGCAGTGTGAGTGTGAAATGCCATCATCCTGTGAAGGCAGCGACCTTCAGTGACTCTGAAAGACACCACTGAGCATTTAACAGAGCTGGGTGAAGAGGGAGTTGGCCTTTAATTGCCAAGGGTGAAACCTGCTGTAAGAAGTGGTATGAAAGTACACTGTGATTCCATGGTGGAGGTGCTGATAGCAGCAAACAGTTGCAGGTCACCTGGACTGTTTGTGAAGAACAGGCTCCAGCACTGCCTTACAAACTCCCTACATGGAGATTGTCTTTATTTCTAGTTTCTCACGAGCCTGGACTTTGTGCTGCAGTTTTCCTTGATGGATTTGTGCTACAGGCTGATGTACAAAAAAATCCCAACCTAGCAATTCAGCAAACTGAGCTAGATTGTATGGTCCTGCTCTGGCAGGGCAGTTGGACTTGACAGAATCATGGAATCAGCCAGGTTGGAAGAGAGCTCCAAGCTCAGCCAGCCCAACCTAGCACCCAGCCCTGGCCAATCAACCAGACCATGGCATTAAGTGCCCCAGCCAGGCTTGGCTTCAACACCTCCAGTGATGATGATCTCTTTGGGTCACTTCTAACCCCTGGCATCCTGTGATCCTGTGTAAAAGTAGTTCAACCATCTGGAAGGATGAGTCCAGGGGAAAATGTCTTCTTTTGTTCACTTGAAAATACTTCAGAAGCTAATTCCAAGTGGGGCAGGAGTTTGATTGTTGGGTTGTGCATTTCATGTGCCTATGAGATCAGGCAGAGCTGGCTGCAGTGTAAGCCTCTGACCAGAAATCACAGTTCATACAGGCTCAGCAGAGGCTCGTTTGCATTCACTGATATCTGTGACTCCACTGAATTTGTTGAAGCTCCTTTGTATAAGCACAATATATGGAGACCTTTGCTAAGGAATCACAGAGTGGTTTAGGTTGGAAGAGACCTCAAACCTCATCCAGTTCCAAGCCCCTGCCACAGGCAGGGACCCACTAGAACAGGTCAAGCAAGACCTCATCCAGCCTGGCCTTGAACACCTCCAGGAAGGCTGTGGAGCACAGAATCTTCAACCACATTCTGTGATTCTGAGCATCATGGTGGCCTCCTCTGCACTGGCTCCAACACTTCCATGTCCTGTGGCTGCAGAACTGCCCCCAGGACTGCAGGTGGGGTGTGAGGAGAGCAGAGCCAAGGGGCAGAATCCCCTCCCTTGCCCTGTGCCCACACTGCTCTTGCTGCAGCCCAGCACAGGGTTGTGTCTGGGCTGCACTCACCCTGCAGGCTCCTGTTGAGCTTTGCATCACCCCAGACCCCCAGGTTGTTTTCTTCAGGACTGCTCTCAGCCATTCCCCACCCAGCCTGGAGCTGTGCATGGCAATGATGAATTAGTTTTCTGCTGTGTACTCACAAACACGAAGGGATTTTCCATATAACTGCTGCAAACAAAGGCAGTGCAGGAGTGCAAACAGGTCTGTGTGTCTTGTGTTCCTCACATATCTTCCACGTCCTGCTGACCCTGGTGAGGAAGAGCAGATGCCTTACCGACCAGAGGCACTTTCAGGAGACAAGGCACTAAGATGGGGTGAGAATTCTGTGGTAGAGGGAGGAGATGGAGAGGCTGTCCCTGGGAGTAGATGAGTGAGACAAAAGTCTGTGGGAGTGAGATGCGGTTGATGACTCTGGCAAGGGCAGCCTGAGGCTGGGGAGCTGAGAGGGGGAAGAGGACTAGTGGGAGTCGGGAGACTGGGATTGATAGTGTTAGCTGTGTCATTTCCCAGTTCTTTGAGCACTTGATCTTACAACTGTATCTCCATTTCTTGCTCTTTTCCCTGTGTGGGTTTTCATATGATTGTGTCAATGCTAACACCACAGAGATGCTGGAGCGTGTCCAGAGCAGGGCCAGGAGGATGCTCAGAGGCTGCAGCAGCTCTGCTGTGAGCACAGACTGAAAGAGTTGGGGCTGTGCAGGCTGCAGCAGAGGAGGCTCCCAGGTGACCTTCTTGTGGCCTTCCAGTGTTTGAAGGGGGCTACAAAAAAGCTGGGGAGGGACTTTTGAGGCTGCCAGGGAGTGGCAGGACTGGGGGGAATGGAGCAAAGCTGGAGGTGGGGAGAGTGAGGCTGGAGGTGAGGAGGAAGTTGTTGAGCATGAGAGTGGTGAGAGGCTGGAATGGGTTGCCCAGGGAGGTGGTTGAGGCCCCATGGCTGGAGGTGTTTGAGGCCAGGCTGGCTGAGGCTGTGTGCAGCCTGCTCTAGGGTAGGGTGTCCCTGGGCATGGCAGGGGGGTTGGAACTGGCTGCTCCTTGTGCTCCCTTCCAACTCTGACTGATTCTATGATTCTACTCCTTATGTTGGCTATGGAGAATTGTAATGCATGAAGGAAGAAAAGCAAAGAGATGAAAGCAGGATAATAGCACTTTTTGCAGTTGTCTTAAGCTCATTATCATTTATATAGACCTGTAAAAATATTGTTTTTTGAGCACATTCCTGCAGTCGAGGCCCCTGGAGCAGATGCACTAACAGCATTAAGAGGTGTCTGTGGCAGCAGCAAGGCAGAGTCTCTCCAGCTGGCTATAGGTGAGCCGTGTCAGATTAGAGCAGTGATATCAGCAAGCTCACAAGAAACAACTTCAGGGGCTGTGAAACAAATTTCCATCTCTTTTTAGTCTGTTCCTGCATTTCAGCCTTCTCCTTTTGCTGCTGCCTGGAGTTTTTTCTGACCATTTGTTGTTCTTTAGGTCCTTTTTAGCTGGGTTGTTTTTCAGCAGCTTCCTTTTGAAAGCTCTGCTGCTGCAAGAGTGGAATCTAGGGGAGATTTCTCTTGGTGTGAGAACAGCCAGTACAGTTGGCAAATCTTTCCTGAGCATCTTTGTCCAGAGGAGCTGTAAATAATTCTGGTATGGATTGTCCTGTAGTGAATGACACAAAGAAACTCAACTCAGTTGTAGGAAAGTAATGGCTGGGTTTACATTTCCCCCTCCCTTTAGGTTTTTTGGATCTGTGTTCCTTTGTAGATTTGGACACAGAATAGGAATTGCAGAATTAATCAGGCTGGAAAAGACCTTTGAGATCATCAAGTGCAACCACTGTGTTTATTTAACATGTAAATGAAGTTGGATATACAACAGGTCCCTGAAGCTCTCAGTCTGGAGAGGAGCAGGCTCCAAGGTGACCTTATTGTGACTTTCAGTACCTTAAGGCCCCCTACAAGAAAGCTGGGGAGGGACTCTTTAGGCTGTCAGGTGGTGATAGGGCTGGGGGGAATGGAGCAAAGCTGGAAATGGGGAGAGTCAGAGTGGAGGTTAGGAAGAAGCTGTTCAGTGTGAGGGTGGTGAGAGCCTGGAAGAGGCTGCCCAGGGAGGTGGTGGAAGCCTCATCCCTGAAGGTGTTTAAGGCCAGGCTGGCTGAGGCTGTGGGCAGCCTGATGTAGTGTGAGGTGTTCCTGCCCATGGCAGGGGGGTTGGAGCTAGATGATGCTTGTGGTCCCTTCCAACCCTGCCTGACTCTATGATTCTATTCACCTCTGAAACTGTTTTGGGGGGGCAGGGCAGATAGGATCTCATGGATCTTCATGATGGACACAGCTACAGTCTAATAGTTTCTAGCTGTGATCACACTGCATTAAACCAACTTGTGATGGCCTGGTGTTTGTTGGACAGGTAAATAAGCTTTTGCCTCTCCAGTTTACTAGGTGAAGCTTGCTGTGTGGTGGAAGTATTTTGCTCCCACAGATTTATGCCAAGTGCCTGGCATTTTTATTTCTGTGCTACCCCAAATCTTACCTTGGCCAGTTTGTCAGAATGGCTAAGCCCACTTGAATGAGAGGTGCTGGAGCTCAGCCCTATGAGGAGCAGCTGAGGGTTGTTCAGGCTGGAGAAGAGGAGGCTCAGGGCAGACCTCACTGCTCTTCACAACTACCTGAAGGGAGGCTGTAGCCAGGTGGGGTTGGGCTCTTCTGCCAGGCAGCCAGCAACAGAACAAGGGGACACAGCCTCAAGCTGTGCCAGGGCAGGTCTAGGCTGGATTTTAGGAGGAAGTTGTTGTCAGAGAGAGTGATTGGCATTGGAATGGGCTGCCCAGGGAGGTGGTGGAGTCACTGTGGCTGGAGGTGTTGAAGCCAAGCCTGGCTGGGGCACTGAGTGCCATGGTCTGGTTGGTTGGGCAGGGCTGGGTGCTAGGTTGGACTCGATGGTGCTAGAGGTCTCTTCCACCCTGGTTAACTCTGTGCTTCTGTGAATGGCCTGGGAGTGCAGAGTGGGGCTTTTTTTCCAAGGCCAGGTATCTGGCCTGCCTGTTTGAGGTTTGCATTTGGTATCATGTAGCATAATCCAGCAACAGCTTTGGCTATTCTCCTGTCTGCAAAAATAAAGCAGATGTTTTTGCTGGACACAGCCTCATCAGCCCCATACTTGCAAACTCTTTGTGATAAAATCCTAAGTGTAAAACAGGGACTGCATTGCCATGGTACAGGCTGAGGCATGCTCAGGAGAGCCCTAAGCTTTGACTGCTGCTTTTAGGCATAACTGATCTATTGCTGTCTAGAGCCTAACTTCATCAACTGGCAGTCCTTTATTGAGCAGCAAAGCTCTGCTTTAGCACTTGTGTGGCATTTTGGGGGGGGTTGTACTGACCATTTTTATGGCTTTGCAGAATGAGTAATTGCCATTACAGCATCTAATGCAGCCTGCTATTTGTCACAGCCCGTGCAGTGCCATGCTGTTAATTGGGTAGTGAGCTCAGGAGCTTGTATGACTGAGGAACATCTTGTGTCCCATCAAAGGGCATTCCTTGAAAGGCATCCAGCATTTATCTGGAGGAGAGATGAGAATCTCTGATGTATCCAATTAGCTCATTTCAACAGATGATTTTTGCTGTCACTTAAGATGAGGATTTAGATTCCAGATGTTCTTCTAACCTCACCTCTGTCTTAAACTTTCATCATGAAGGATGCAGAAGTTTAATTTTATGCATGCTAAACCATCCTGATAAAGTAATTGATATTAATAATGAAATACAAGTGTCTGCTTTTGCCTAAGGCTGTGTAGGATCAGAAACAGAGAGCAATGCTCATACCTGCATGTAAGCTGAGCTACTAAAGTTGCTGCAAATGGCAAAGCTTTGTCTGATTAAATTTGTATGCATCTTCATTAATGATTTTGAGGACTCAGTCTAAGTAGAAAGGAAAAAAATAGTCTTAGTTTGATCTCTGAAGAGACTTCCAACTGCTGTGCTCTGCAGTTCAGTTAGGTGTTTTTTCTGCCTTTTCATGTGAGAAGTTTTGAGTATAAGAAATGTGAAGGCATGAGCAAAGAACACAATCCTGTGTTTGAACTGGAGAATCATAGAATAGAATCACAGAATCAAGCAGGTTGGAAGAGAGCTCCAAGCTCAGCCAGCCCAACCTAGCACCCAGCCCTGCCCAACCAACCAGACCATGGCACTAAGTGCCCCAGCCAGGCTTGGCTTCAACACCTCCTGCCACGGCCACTCCACCACCTCCCTGGGCAGCCCATTCCAATGCCAATCACTCTCTCTGACAACAACTTCCTCCTAACATCCAGCCTAGACCTGCCCTGGCACAGCTTGAGACTGTGTCCCCTTGTTCTGTTGCTGGGTGCCTGGCAGCAGAGCCCAACCCCAGCTGGCTACAGCCTCCCTGCAGGCAGCTGCAGGCAGCAATGAGCTCTGCCCTGAGCCTCCTGTGCTGCAGGCTGCACACCCCCAGCTCCCTCAGCCTCTCCTCACAGGGCTGTGCTCCAGGCCCCTCCCCAGCCTTGCTGCCCTTCTCCAAACACCTTCCAGCACCTCAACATCTCTCTGCAATGGAGGAGCCCAGAACTGGACACAGCACTCCAGGTGTGTCCTGAGCAGTGCTGAGCACAGGGGCAGAAGAACCTCCCTTGTCCTGCTGCCCACACTGCTCCTGAGCCAGCCCAGGATGCCATTGCCTCTGCTGCCCACCTGCTGGCTCCTGTTCAGCTCCTCTCTCCCAGCACCCCCAGGTTCCCTTCTTCCTAGATGCTGTCAGCCACTCTGGCCCCAGCCTGTAGTGCTGCTTGGGGTTGTTGTGGCCAAAGTGCAGAACCCTGCACTTGGCCTTGTTCAGTCTCATCCCCTTGGCCTCTGCCCACCCATGCAGCCTGGCCAGGTCCCTCTGCAGGGCTCTCCTACCCTCCAACAGCTCCACAGCTGCTCCTAGCTTGGTGTCATCTGCAAACTTACTGATGCTGGACTCAATCCCCTGCTCCACTCCAGATCATTGATAAAGACATTGAACACGAATGACATTATGCTTTGTTGTGTGCTGTGTATGAACTGCCTGATTCACTTTTGGCTTTCAATATAGCAATCTAGATGTGGTGAGCTGTAAATTGGTTCTTATCTTTTTATTTAACATTCAAATTAAATAAAAATCAATAAAAGGGAAAAAGTCTCTAGGAAAGAGAAGGAGAGGTTTTATTGGAAGCAAATTTAAAGACTGTTGCATTTAGGTTAAAGAGTTGGGGCTGTGCAGGCTGGAGCAGAGGAGGCTCCCAGGTGACCTTCTGGTGCCCTCCCAGGATCTGAAGGGGGCTACAAAAAAAGCTGGGGAGGGACTTTTTAGGCTGTCAGGGAGTGACAGCACTGGGGGGAAAGGAGCAAAGCTGGAGGTGGGGAGAGTGAGGCTGGAGGTGAGGAGGAAGTTGTTGAGCATGAGAGTGGTGAGAGGCTGGAATGGGTTGCCCAGGGAGGTGGTTGAGGCCCCATGGCTGGAGGTGTTTGAGGCCAGGCTGGCTGAGGCTGTGTGCAGCCTGCTCTAGGGTAGGGTGTCCCTGGGCATGGCAGGGGGGGTTGGACCTGGCTGCTCCTTGTGGTCCCTTCCAACCCTGAGTGATTCTAGATGCTTTCCTGCCATTTCAAATGGACATCCAAGAAATCAGAGGCTAATGGTTATGTCTATGATTTTCATTCCAAGAAATCAATGGATAATGGCTGTGTCAATCATTGTCCTTCAGTGATGAGAGAATAGGTTATAAGATGCTATGATTTAGCTATGTCTTTTATTAGAAAACTACCCTTGGTGAATGTCTAAATCAGTGAGGAGAGGCACTTCTGAGTTTATAAGGGGAGAAGATATGAATTCTAAAATGAGGCTCAGTCAATTCATCATTAAATATTTATTGTAGAGTTATAAATTAGAACTTTACTTGGAATGATTGAATTTAGTACTGATTCAATATCATATCTTACTACAGCAAAGCCTGAAAGCTGTAGTAATTTGACTTAATGTTTTTAGCTAATATTTAAAAGTCAAAAATATTGATGATTGCTGAAAGGCAAGTACCAAAGAAAGGCAAGAAGAGAGCTGGAGTTCATCACAGAATTAACCAGCTTGGAAAAGACCTTTGAGATCATCAAGTCCAACTTGTCAAAAGTTCAGACTTCTGAATTCCTTAATTCTTTCCTTCCTTCTGAATAGGAATTCCTTCCTTCCTTCTGAATAGGAATTCCTTCCTTCCCTCTGAATAGGAATTCCTTCCTTCCTTCTGAATTCCTTCCTTCCTTGCTTCTGAATTCCTTCCTTCCTTGCTTCTGAATTCCTTCCTTCCTTCCTTCTGAATTCCTTCCTTCTGAATTCCTTCCTTCCTTCCTTCCTTCCTTCCTTCCTTCCTTCCTTCCTTCCTTCCTTCCTTCCTTCCTTCCTTCCTTCCTTCCTTCCTTCCTTCCTTCCTTCCTTCCTTCCTTCCTTCCTTCCTTCCTTCCTTCCTTCCTTCCTTCCTTCCTTCCTTCCTTCCTTCCTTCCTTCCTTCCTTCCTTCCTTCCTTCCTTCCTTCCTTCCTTCCTTCCTTCCTTCCTTCCTTCCTTCCTTCCTTCCTTCCTTCCTTCCTTCCTTCCTTCCTTCCTTCCTTCCTTCCTTCCTTCCTTCC
The DNA here is from genome assembly GCF_015220805.1 of Pogoniulus pusillus. Taxonomy (NCBI): domain Eukaryota; kingdom Metazoa; phylum Chordata; class Aves; order Piciformes; family Lybiidae; genus Pogoniulus; species Pogoniulus pusillus. Next base: position 1,997,108 of record NC_087277.1, read on the forward strand.
TTCCTTCCTTCCTTCCTTCCTTCCTTCCTTCCTTCCTTCCTTCCTTCCTTCCTTCCTTCCTTCCTTCCTTCCTTCCTTCCTTCCTTCCTTCCTCCTTCCTTCCTCCCTCCCTCCCTCCCTCCCTCCCTCCCTCCCTCCCTCCCTCCCTCCCTCCCTCCCTCCCTCCCTTCCCCCCTTCCTTCCTTCTGAATTCCTTCCTTCCTTCCTCTGAATTCCTCCCTTCCTTCCTTCTGAATTCCTCCCTTCCTTCCTCTGAATTCCTTCCTGCCTTCTGAATTCCTTCCTGCCTTCCTTCTGAATTCCTTCCTGCCTTCCTTCTGAATTCCTTCCTGCCTTCCTGCCTGCCTTCCTGCCTGCCTTCTGAATTCTTTCCTTCCTTCCTTCTGAATTCTTGCCTTCCTTCCTTCTGAATTCCGTCCTTCCTTTTGAATTGCTGCCTTCCTTCCTTTTGAATTCCTGCCTGCCTTCTGAATTCCTTCCTTCCTGCCTTCTGAATTCCTTCCTTCCCTCTGATACTCAGTAGACTTGGCATTGCACATTCACATAGTCTGCAAGGTCTTTCCATATGGAATTAACAGACTCATAGAATCAGTCAGGGTGGGAAGGGACCACAAGCATCATCTAGTTCCAACCCCCCTGCCATGGGCAGGGACACCCTACACTAGATCAGGCTGTCCAGAGCTTCATCCAGCCTGGTCATAAACACCTCCAGGGATGGGGCCTCAACTATGTCCCTGGGCAACCCCTTCCAGGCTCTCACCACCCTCATGCTGAACAGCTTCTTCCTCAGATCCAGTCTGAATCTCCCCACCTCCAGCTTTGCTCCATTCCCACTAGTCCTATCACTACTTGCCAGCCTAAGGAGTCCCTCCCCAGCTTTCTGGTAGCCCTTGAAAGGCCACGCTAAGGTCATGTGGAGGCTTTTCAAGTATGTCTGGCACCAAATATTCCAGGTTTGCTAAAAAGCATAAACCTTGCAGCCCCGGCAAGATTGATGCATTCCGTTAGCCAGGCTGGCTTGGATTGTTACCGAGGTGCAAATAGCTGCAGTTAGCATTAGAATGTGCACAGGCAGCCAAGTGCTGGCCCCGAAGGGCATCTGCCAGCCTGAGTTCAGTGCCCGCTCCCAGGTGTTAGCATGTGGCTGCTGCGAAGCTCAGCAGTGGCTGGTGGCTCCAGCATGCTGGCACTGTGTGGCTCTTTCCAGCTGAAGGCTTCTTTGGGCAGCTTTGGCAGAGGTGGCAGAAGAAGTAAGCGTGTAGGACTTTGCAGCTGACTGTGGAGATAGCATCCTGGATGGGTTTCAGGGCTAATCTAAGTAGGCAGCAGGCCAGGGTAATCAGGGCTGCTGAAGTGCCCAGCTGATTATTGTGCATGCTGAGCTTGCTCCTGCTGCTGCAGGAGAGCTTAGCGGTTGTTTGGTGCAGTGGTTGCTGCTGGAGGGAGGGGCAGGATAAGATGAGCAATTTGCTCAAGCTGCAGGGGCAGCTATGTTCTGGAGAAAGCAGGGCTGACAAACCTGCCTCTGAATGTCCTCTCACTCTCATCTTCACCTCTGCCCTTTCGATGAGACACCACTAGCCCTCAGGGCAGAGCAGTTCAGCTCTGTCTGCAAGCTGAGAAGCTGCTTTAGCTCTGTGCCTGCCTGCTGATCACAGGCTCACAGGATGTCAGCGCTTGGAAGGGACCCAAAGAGATCATCCAGTCCAATGTCCCTGCCAGAGCAGGACCTTACAATCTAGCTCAGGGCACACAGCAACACATCCAGGCAAGCCTTGAAAGGCTCCACAACCTCTCTGGGCAGCCTGTGCCAGGGCTCTGGGACCCTTCCAGTCAAGAAGTTGCCTCTTGTGCTGATCTGGAACCTCCTGTGCTGCAGCTTCCATCCATTGCTGCTTGTCCTATCCCAGGGAGCAGTGAGCAGAGCCTGTCCCCCCCCTCCTGACCCCCAGCCCTCAGATAGTTATAGATATTGATTAAATCCCCTCTCAGTCTTCTCTTCTCCAGACTGAGCATCCCCAGGTCCCTCAGCCTCTCCTCACCAGGCAGTGCTCCAGTCCCCTCATCATCCTTGCAGCCCTCCACTGGACCTTCCCCAGCAGATCCCTGTCCCTCTTCAACTGAGGAGCCCAAAACTGCTGCTGCTGTTAGCTTCCTGCAGGACAAGTGAGATGTGAAGTGCAAGTCTTTCTGATGAAGTTAGCTGACAGCCTAAGACAGCAGAACAACCTTGTTCCCTTTGCTGCTATAGACTGTACCTGTGTTAGGGTGGGAATAAGTATGTGCATGAGCACTGCCTTGCTTTGACTGCTGTAGAAGCAGAGCAGTTGGTTCTGGTATGTGGAGCTTTGAGGGCTTAGACAAAGGGTTTTCCTTCAGATAAACACAGCTGCTTTTTCTTTTCAGTTGCTGCTATTGACACCTCTGGCACCTACAGAACAGTAAAAAAAAATGAGAAGAGGGGGAAAACCCAAATTGAAATATGTAAAGTGCCTAAGAAACAGTTCTCTTTTTCATAACCTGTTATGCTCTCTAAAGGAACAAAACCTGCACCTGTTAAAGGGACTCTCACTGGTGCTGGTTGTTATTCCTGGAGAAGAGGAGAGGCAATGAAATGAGATGTTTTGGCTCATTTACATTTGCTAATGTTGTCTCTTCAATTTAGGATCATGCTGCTGGTGTTAAAGAGCAAAGGGAAGAGAGGCAATAAGGCAAGGGGAAAGGCTTTTCTGCTGGGTGGTTGCTTGCTTTGGTGCAATAGGTGGTTGATTATGGAGATATGTTATATACTGGAAGGTGTTTGGAGAAGGGCAGCAAGGCTGGGGAGGGGCCTGGAGCACAGCCCTGTGAGGAGAGGCTGAGGGAGCTGGGGGGGTGCAGCCTGCAGCAGAGGAGGCTCAGGGCAGAGCTCATTGCTGTCTGCAGCTGCCTGCAGGGAGGCTGTAGCCAGGTGGGGTTGGGCTCTGCTGCCAGGCACCCATCAACAGAACAAGGGGACACAGCCTCAGGTTGTTGGCAAAGAGAGTGATTGGCATTGGAATGGGCTGCCCAGGGAGGTGGTGGAGTTGCTGCCCTTGGAGGTGTTGAAGCCAAGCCTGGCTGGGGCACTTAGTGCCATGGTCTGGTTGGTTGGGCAGGGCTGGGTGCTAGGTTGGGCTGTGTGAGCTTGGAGCTCTCTTCCAACCTGGTTGATTCTGTGGTTCTATGTTGTTTGGGAAGGACTGGGCTCTAATCTCTAGATTTTAGTGTGATGGTTTGGGGGTTACCCCGCCCCCCCACACTTTTGAATTTGCCCCAGCTAACTCAGACGGACCCTGGGAATATAGATGAAGCAATTTATTTACAGCTAGCAGAATTTACAAGCAGCTATTTACAATATATACAGTTATATACAATTATATACAGAAATATACAAAGGATAAACAATACAAAAGCACAACTCCCCTCCCAGAAACCTAGGTCCCCAGGAGGGGCTCTCAAACCACCCCAACACCTCCCCCCGGCCCTCTCAACCTTACCCCAGTTCTCAGGAAGAAGAGAGGTGCAGCCAAGAGGTTAGGGAGCAAGGTTAGTGGGAGCAGGGTTAATGAGATGTGAACAGGTCTAAGGCAAAAGAAAGAGTGAGAAACAAAATGGAGAATAAGTCTTTCTTCTTCCCAGAGTTCTCAGCGTGACTGTGAGAGAAGTAGACACAATTGTTTTTCATTTCACTGCCCGTTATCTAGTTCTTTTACCAAAACATTCCAGCTTGCTTCAAACTAGCACAATCCACCCCTTGTCTACTTCGCTCAGAGTATCGCTGAGAATTATCCAATCTAATCTAAACCAATATTTACACCAAAACAATATATATACAAGTTCAGTTCACACTTCAATCAGATGTAGGTGATTCAAAAGCTCCGAACAGGGACTCCCAGGTGATGTTGGGTTCGTGCTCACGTACTGTAGATTCTATTGTAGATTCTCTCAGTGTTGGGCGCCGATGTTACCTAGAACAGAAAACTCCTAACAGCTTGAATTTAAATTCTCTCAGCTAAAGTTAAATTTCTCTGTGGAATACACTGGATTTCACCATTCTCCTGCATTACCCAGTATGTATGACCAGGACCTTCAGCAGAAACCACCCCTCGGACAGGTTTCCCTTCGCCCGAAGGAGAAAATACCCAAACAGTTTTCCCTAACAGATTCTTCTCATGTACAACAGGAACTTTATCACCGTCTACTGTTTGGACCAGATCTGATTGTGCGGGTCCTGCTCTGTTTACTGAGCCTCTACTATTTACCAACCAGGTAGCTTCTGCTAAATGTTTGTCCCAGTTTTTCAGAGTTCCACCCCCCATGGCTTTTAGGGTGGTTTTCAGCAAACCATTGTAGCGTTCAATCTTCCCTGAAGCTGGTGCATAGTAGGGTATGTGATAGATCCATTCAATACCATGCTCTTTGGCCCAGTTTTTCACTAGATTGTTCTTGAAATGAGTACCATTGTCTGACTCAATTCTCTCTGGAGTTCCATGTCTCCACAAGATCTGTCTCTCCAAACCAACAATGGTGTTACGTGCAGTAGCATGTGGAACTGGATAGGTTTCCAACCATCCGGTGCTGGCTTCTACCATCGTTAGCACATACTGCTTGCTAGAACGAGATCGAGGTAAAGTGATGTAGTCAATCTGCCAGGCTTCACCATACTTGTACTTTGACCATCTCTCACCATACCATAAGGGCTTGATTCGCTTAGCCTGCTTAATAGCAGCACAAATGTCACAGTCATAGATGACTTGGGTGATAGCATCCATGGACAAGTCAATTGACCTATCACGAGCCCATCGGTATGTTCCATCTCTGCCTTGATGTCCAGATGAGTCATGGGCCCACCGAGCTAAGAACAACTCACCTCGATGTTTCCAATCAAGGTCAATGTCAAGTTCAGAGTTGGTATCAACTTGAGCAATCTTAGCAGCTTGATCTGCCTTCTGGTTGTGGTGATGTTCCTCATTGGCTCTGCTCTTAGGCATGTGTGCATCTACGTGCCGCACCTTCACTGGAGTTTTCTCCAGCCGTGCATCAATGTCCTGCCATAGATCAGCACACCAAATAGGCTTTCCTTTCCTCTGCCAACCATTCTTCTTCCAGTCCTTCAGCCAACCCCATAGAGCATTGGCTACCATCCACGAGTCGGTGTAGAGGTAAAGGATAGGCCAATTTTCACGTTCAGCCACATCAAGAGCAAGTTGAACAGCTTTTACCTCAGCGAACTGACTGGATTCTCCTTCTCCATCTTTCGTTTCGGTAACTCTCCTGGTTGGACTCCAAACTGCTGACTTCCATATTCGCTTGTTCCCAACAAGACGACAGGAACCGTCTGTGAACAAAGCATAGTTCTTTTCCTGATCAGAGAGATCACCATAGGGAGGAGCTTCCTCAGCACGAGTTATTTTCTCCTCTGGAGGTTTGGGACAGTCTGTGCCTTCCGGCCAGTTGGTGATCACCTCCACCAGACCAGGTCGGTCAAGATTACCCATTCGTGCTCGCTGGGTTATCAAAGCCATCCATTTAGACCAGGTTGCATCTGTGGCATGATGTGGTGATGAACCTTTGCCCTTGAACATCCAGTTAAGAACTGGCAGTCTAGGAGCTAAAAGCAATTGTGACTCAGTTCCAATCACTTCAGAAGCTGCTTTCACTCCTTCATAGGCTGCTAGAATCTCTTTCTCAGTTGCAGTGTAATTTGTCTCTGAACCTCTGTAACAACGTCCCCAGAAACCAAGTGGACGACCACGTGTCTCGTTTGGAGCTCTCTGCCAAAGACTCCAAGTTGGACCATTATCACTGGCAGCCGTGTACAGAATGTTTTTAATGTCTGGACCAGATCTCACAGGTCCCAAGCCCACTGCATGGACTACTTCTCGTTTGATTTGATCAAAGGCTGCTTGTTGTTCAGGTCCCCACTCAAAATTGTTTCTCTTACGAGTCACATCATGCAGAGGTTTGACAATCTGACTGAAACCAGGAATGTGTAGTCTCCAAAATCCCACCACACCAAGAAAAGAAAGTGTGTCCTTCTTACTGGTGGGAACTGCCATGGTAGAGACTTTGTTGATCACATCCTGAGGAATGTAACGGCGACCATCCTGCCACCGCACTCCCAGAAACTGAATTTCTCTGGCAGGTCCTTTGACCTTGTCTCTCTTAATGGCAAAACCTGCTTGCAACAGAATGTCAATGATTTTGTTACCTTTCTCAAAGACTTCCTCAGCAGTTTGGCCCCACACAATGATGTCGTCGATGTATTGGATGTGCTCTGGAGCTTTACCTTTCTCCAGTGCATTGTGGATGACTGAGTGACAGATGGTTGAGCTGTGTTTCCACCCCTGAGGCAAACGATTGAACTGGTACTGGATTCCTCTCCAGGTGAATGCAAACTGAGGCCTGCACTCCTTTGCTATGGGAATAGAGAAGAAAGCATTAGCAATGTCTATGGTTGCATACCATTTAGCCTCCTTCGATTCCAGCTCGTACTGGAGTTCCAGCATGTCCGGCACAGCTGCACTCATGGGTGGCGTCACCTCGTTGAGGGCACGAAAGTCAACTGTCAGTCTCCAGTCACCCGTAGGTTTGCGCACAGGCCAGATGGGACTGTTGAAAGGTGAATGAGCTTTCTCGATGACAGCCTGACTCTCCAACTGACGAATCAGCTGATGAATGGGCAACAAAGAGTCATGGTTAGTTCTGTACTGCCTATGATGAACAGTTTGAGTTGCAATTGGCACTTCCAGGTCCTCTATGTCATGATGTCCCACAACTGCAGATTCATCAGAAAGTTCAGGCCTAACAGACAACTTCAATTTATCATCCTCAATCTCTACAGATGCTATTCCAAAAGCCCATTTGTGACCCTTAGGATCTTTGAAACAACCTTGTCTCAAAAAGTCAATTCCCAAAATGCAAGGCGCATCAGGACCAGTTACAATAGTATGTGTCTTCCACTCTTTACCAGTTAAACTGATCTCAGCCTGTATCTTAGTTAACTCTTGAGATCCACCAGTGATTCCAAAGATAGAAATGGACTCTGTCCCTTTGCAATTGGATGGCAATAAAGTACACTGAGCACCTGTGTCAACTAAAGCCCTGTATTTCTGAACTCTTGAACTGCCAGGCCACCTAATGAATACATTCCAATAGATTCGGTTCTCTCCACTATCCCTTTCCTCCTCCTGGCTGGAGGCAGGGCACCCCTAATGCTGAACTTGGCATGTAGGGTGTACACAGTGATTGGTGTTGTTGTGAGAGGAACTGCAACTGTTGGAACAATTGCAGTTGCTCTCGGGAGCTGAAGAAGTGACAGCTACTTTTCGGGCATTATTGCCTCTGTTTCTGCCACTCTGCAGATCCCTGACCCTCTTTGAAAGAGCTGAAGTAGGTTTACCATCCCATTTGTTCATGTTCTCACCGTATGTGTCACGCAGAAGTATCCACAGTGACGCACGTGATTGCTGATGTCTAGGTGGAATTTGTCTCCTCCTGGGCTGGAATTGCCTTGCAGGAGGTGGGCGTCTGTTCCTGATTGCAGAAACATGCACCCATTCAGATGATGCAGGAATGGTATCCTTTACCAGATTGGTAATGTTTTTGAGATCCTCCTTCAGTTCTTTCATGCTCTCCTTAATGCCATCTCTTATACCATCTTTAAGCTCTGTAGTCATAGTCTTTATGGCACAGATTATACCAGAATGTGACAAGCTGTCCTCTATCTGCCTGAGCTGATCAGTGAATTCACCAACAGTGAAAGATCTTCCATTATCACTCCTTGCTAGGAATTTACTGGCCAAGATGTTAGCATAGGATGAAGGAGCAAGCTTAATCAGCTTCTTCATGAGACCTGTTCCCAAAGGAATATCGTCAGGCTCATGAGTGCCATGATCTCCATAAAGCACTTCCTTCACAGCAAACTCCTTCAGAAGCTTAATTCCCTGCTCAACAGTGTTCCACGTCTTGGCAGCCCATGGCAAATCATCTCGGGAAGGATATCTCATAGCCACAGCCAACAGAAGGCGTGTCCACAAGCTAACCCTACCAAGAGGACTTGCCAGGTGTTTGTCCACTCCACTCTCCTTGGTGAGTGGTCCCAGCTGCTTGGCAGACTTGTCTCCTACCTGCAGGGCATTAGCACCAATGCCACGGCATCTCACTAGCCAGCTTAGGATTGGCTCACCTGATTCCCTTGTGTATTCCTTCCTAACTTCCCTGACCTCTCTGAGTGGATCCTTGGAGCCTTGGATGTCATCTTCCTCCTCTTCTTCCTGTTGTTCTGGTGGTGCCGGGCCTAACACAATCTTCCTCATAGCATTCCTAAACTCATGGGAACCATCCTCTCTCTTGGCAGCTAACCTCACAGCACTCCTCTCACTTGAGTATTGTTGTCTCAGCACATCTACAAGGTCTCGTAGACTAACTGCCTCCTCATCCTCCTCTTGCTGCTGATCACCAGAGGTCCCATCTCTTACATCCTCCTGCGAACCACTCTTTGTCTTAGCTTTTGCCTTAGCAGGTGCCAGAAGGGCCTGAGCAGCAACAGACTTGGATGTGTCTGCTGGAGGATTTGAATCTTTAGGAGTCTGACTTGGAGCATTTGTATCCTTAGGGGTCTGACCTGGAGCTTGTGAGTTCAAATCTGCCTTGCTTTTAACAGGAGGATTTTGGTTCTGGTCTGCTGGCTGGGGGTTCAAATTGGCTGAGCTGGTGTCATTAGGATTTGGACTGACTGGGCTAGCGTTACCAGCATTAGCAGTAGCATTAGTGGGATTATTTGCCTGTCCTCCTGGGATGCCTGCCAACCCTGAGGTGTTATCATTTTTGCTGGGAACATTCTGATTTTGGGTACCTGCCTGTGCTCCTGAGGCTCCTGCTAAACTCTGCGGCTTGTTTTGGTTATCCTTATCATTGTTTACGTTAGTGGCGGGTACACTGGCTGTGTTCCCAGCACTTGGAGAAGGAGGGGCAGAGGCTGGCAAGGGGGAAGCCGATAACTGTGTTCCCTTGTTTTGCTGTGAAAGAGACTGCTTCTGAGACACAGAAGTTTTCCTAGCTCTTACAGAAGCTGGTTTTGAATTTTTCACCAATAATGCCAAAATTAATATGAATATTAAAATCATAAGAGCCAGATTACTGCAGACCAAACCCGTCACAATCTCTTTTCTGTAAAAATCCTTGCATGGACTTGGCATTTCAGTTTGGGGCTGGATGACCCTCATGAGAGCAGTAGATAAAGCAGCATTTTGACTGATCGTCACATTATTGACAAAAACTCTTGTAATATCACTAGTAATATTCTCAGTGACACTAAAACCAGCATAACCAAGAATAAAATCACCCCAGCTCCAGAACATGTTTGAAAGCTTAACTTTAGCCTTCTTAAAAACTACATGAAGCAAGAAATAACCAATTTGATCTTTGATCCAATTGTACACAAAAAAACAGAAAACAGGCCACACAGCAATCCCCACCAAGTACAATAGCTGCTTGATTAGCTTCATCTTAATTCCCAGAGCTAATTTCCACTCACTGAAATATCTAGCCCCACGTTGGGCGCCAATTAAAAATGTGATGGTTTGGGGGTTACCCCGCCCCCCCACACTTTTGAATTTGCCCCAGCTAACTCAGACGGACCCTGGGAATATAGATGAAGCAATTTATTTACAGCTAGCAGAATTTACAAGCAGCTATTTACAATATATACAGTTATATACAATTATATACAGAAATATACAAAGGATAAACAATACAAAAGCACAACTCCCCTCCCAGAAACCTAGGTCCCCAGGAGGGGCTCTCAAACCACCCCAACACCTCCCCCCGGCCCTCTCAACCTTACCCCAGTTCTCAGGAAGAAGAGAGGTGCAGCCAAGAGGTTAGGGAGCAAGGTTAGTGGGAGCAGGGTTAATGAGATGTGAACAGGTCTAAGGCAAAAGCAAGAGTGAGAAACAAAATGGAGAATAAGTCTTTCTTCTTCCCAGAGTTCTCAGCGTGACTGTGAGAGAAGTAGACACAATTGTTTTTCATTTCACTGCCCGTTATCTAGTTCTTTTACCAAAACATTCCAGCTTGCTTCAAACTAGCACATTTAGTATGGGACAAATCTTCAATTTTATTCTCCTTTCATTATCAGCTTGGACAATATTTCTTACAACCTTTGGGGCCTCTTAGTCTGGAGAAGAGAGAGGATTTAATCAATGTTCATAAATATCTGAGGGCTGGAGGTCAGGAAGAAGGGGACAGGCTCTGCTCACTGCTCCCTGGGATAGGACAAGCAGCAATGGATGGAAGCTGCAGCACAGGAGGTTCCAGCTCAGCACAAGGGGCAACTTCTTGACTGGAAGGGTCCCAGAGCCCTGGCACAGGCTGCCCAGAGAGGCTGTGGAGTCTCCTTCTCAGGAGCCTTTCAAGGCCTGTCTGGATGTGTTGCTGTGTGCCCTGAGCTAGATTGTAAGGTCCTGCTCTGGCAGGGGGTTGGACTCAATGATCTCTTTAGGTCCCTTCCAACCCCTGCCATCCTGTGATCCTCTGATCTGAAGTTCTCATAGTTGTTGTGATGGTGGTGCTAGCAGGAAGGCAGCTCAAAAGCAGGCTGGTTTTAGAACTGCTCATAGAGAAGCTGAGAAAATGTCAGAAGAGAAAACTGAATGTAGTGAAGGGAGAAAATGTAGTGATAATGTGACTGTGTTCTTGAAAGCTGCTTTGGATTCACCCAGTCAACCACATTACAGGTTTCTGGTCTGGCCTATAGTGCTAATCAGCAAGAGCAGCTGGTGCATGGGTGATGGTGAGCAAAGTAGCCTAAAAGCAGATGTTCTGTTTCCAGGAGATGGGAATTGCTGGTCTCGGATGCCCACATCACCTCTGAGTTGCTCTGCAATGGTGGAATTGTCTCCACTGCAAGCAGGGAGTTTATCCCCACAGCCTTAAATGTAGCCAGGTTTCAGTCTCTGTGTAGGGAGGAGGAATATCACTGATTATAAAGCCACCAAGGTGTCTAATCCTGCATCACCACTGACTGTGAAGCCACCAGATTCTAGTGCAAGAAAGATATCTCCTGCTTTTTATTCCAAAATACATTTGTAGTTTAATTTCAAGAGGTTCTGCAAAGACTTAGACATTGAGATTATTTTGTGCTGAATTCATCTGCTCAGAATATTTTTGGCTCCCCTGAATTTATTAGGAAACCTCTCATATGCATCAGTTGGAAGGAAGATTTATGTTTCAATTACAAAGATGAATCCAGTTCAGCTAAGCACCTTCAGGTGAACCTGCTTTGACAAATGCAAATGCTCAGCCACTTTCTTGCAAAGATTAATGCTCACAGCCTAGGTGTTTCTGCTGGAAGCTGATACAAGCTGAGCATGGCTGCTTATGAAAGTGTTAATGGTTCTTTGAGTCCCATTTCCTAAGAAATCTTCTCCTCAAGTTAAACAGAAAAAATGAAGCTGGTAGAAAATGATCCTATCAGGCACAGGCAGGAGTGAAAAAGATTGCAAAGCAATAGAGAAGTATTTAAATACCTGAATGGCAAAGGGCACAACCCCAAGCAGCGCTACAGGCTGGGGACAGAGTGGCTGAGAGCAGCCAGGCAGAGAGGTACCTGGGGGTGCTGGGAGAGAGGAGCTGAACAGGAGCCAGCAGGGTGCCCAGGTGGGCAGCAGAGCCAATGGCATCCTGGGCTGGCTCAGGAGCAGTGTGGGCAGCAGGACAAGGGAGGTTATTCTGCCCCTGTGCTCAGCACTGCTCAGGCCATCCCTTGAGTGCTGTGTCCAGCTCTGGGCTCCTCCATTGCAGAGAGATGTTGAGGTGCTGGAAGGTGTTTGGAGAAGGGCAGCAAGGCTGGGGAGGGGCCTGGAGCACAGCCCTGTGAGGAGAGGCTGAGGGAGCTGGGGGTGTGCAGCCTGCAGCAGAGGAGGCTCAGGGCAGAGCTCATTGCTGCCTGCAGCTGCCTGCAGGGAGGCTGTAGCCAGCTGGGGTTGGGCTCTGCTGCCAGGCAAGCAGCAACAGGAGGAGGGGACAGAGTCTCAAGCTGTGCCAGGGGAGGTCTAGGCTGGATGTTAGGAGGAAGTTCCTGGCAGAGAGAGTGATTGGCATTGGAATGGGCTGCCCAGGGAGGTGGTGGAGTCTTTGTGCCTGGAGGTGTTGAAGCCAAGCCTGGCTGGGGCACTTAGTGCCATGGTCTGGTTGGTTGGGCAGGGCTGGGTGCTAGGTTGGGCTGTGTGAGCTTGGAGCTCTCTTCCAACCTGCTTGATTCTGTGATTCTATGACCAGGCTGGATGAGTCTTTAAGCAGCCAAGTCTAGCTGAGAGACATCCCTGGCCCATCCCTTCTCAATCCAAGGAAGGATGAAGGAGATGAGCTCTCATGAGTCACCATACCTGGAGATCACAGTATCACAGTATCACAGTATCACCAAGGTTGGAAGAGACCTCACAGATCATCAAGTCCAACCCTTTACCGCAGTGCCCAAGGCCAGACCATGGCACCAAGTGCCACGTCCAACCTTGCCTTGAACTGCCCCAGGGACGACGACTCCACCACCTCCCCAGGCAGCCCATTCCAGTGTCCAATGACTCTCTCAGGGAAGAACTTTCTCCTCACCTCGAGCCGAAATTTCCCCTGGCACAGCCTGAGGCTGTGTCCTCTTGTTCTGGAGCTGGCCACCTGAGAGAAGAGAGCAACCTCCTCCTGGCCACAACCACCCTTCAGGTAGTTGTAGACAGCAATAAGGTCACCCCTGAGCCTCCTCTTCTCCAGGCTAAACAACCCCAGCTCCCTCAGCCTCTCCTCGTAGGGCTGTGCTCAAGGCCTCTCCCGAGCCTCGTCGCCCTTCTCTGGACACGCTCAAGCATCTCAATGTCCCTCCTAAACTGGGGGGCCCAGAACTGACCGCAGTACTCGAGGTGTGGTCTGACCAGTGCAGAGTACAGGGGCAGAATGACCTCCCTGCTCCTGCTGGCCACACCATTCCTGATGCAGGCCAGGATGCCACTGGCCCTCTTGGCCACCTGGGCACACTGCTGGCTCATGTTCAGGCAGGTATCAATCAGTACCCCCAGATCCCTCTCTGTCTGGCTGCTCTCCAGCCACTCCGACCCCAGCCTGTATCTCTGCATGGGGTTGTTGTGGCCAAAGTGCAGCACCCTGCACTTGGAGCTATTGAACCCCATCCCATTGGCCTCTGCCCATCTGTCCAGGCGAATGTTTAAGAGGAGGCTGGATGAGGCACTTAATGCCATGGGTTAGTTAATTAGAGGCCTCTTCAACCTGGTTGATTCTGTGTGTGTGGAGGATCTTTATAATACCTGAAGTTTATTATGCTTAACATTCTGAATCCTACAAGACTTTAAAAGAGAAAGAAGAAGAAAATATTCTGCTTGCTTGGGGCACTATCAGTAAGTGTTCATTTTTACATAGCTTTTACCATGAAATTCTGGAGGATCATAACACTGTGATTTTTCAGGAGCCACAATGTTGAATGAACCATTTGCTGCCCTCAGGGAAGCTCTAATGATTTCCTTTAAGAGGAGAAAGAAAATCATCTGATTAATAGCCTGATAAAAGTTTGTTAAGCCAATGATTGAGAAATTGGATGCCAAATCAAGTCTGTTCTCACATGCTTATTTTGAGGTGGCTCAGTACAAAGCATTCTTACCTCTGCTATGAAAGTTGTCTGCATGTAACATGAATTGCATCTGTACCCTGGCTGAGATGGGTTTGAAGTGCATCAGTGTTATTTGTAAGAGAAGGTGTCTGAATTACCTTTTAGAAGTGGGCAGATGCAGATTGGATGTTAGGAAGAAGTTCTTCACCATGAGGATGGTGAGAGCCTGGAAGGGGTTGCTCAGGGAGGTGGTGGAAGCCTCATCAAGTCATTAAGGCCAGGCTGGATGTGGCTCTGAGCAACCTGATCTAGTCTGAGGTGTCCCTGCCCATGGCAGGGGGTTGGAACTGGATGATCCTTGAGGTATGATTCTATGGCTCAATCCTAAGCACAGCTCCAGGCTGGGTGGGGAATGGCTGAGAGCAGCACTGAGGAACAGGCCCTGGGGGTCTGGGCTGATGCAAAGCTCCACAGGAGCCTGCAGTGTGAGTGCAGCCCAGACACAACCCTGTGCTGGCTGCAGCAAGAGCAGTGTGGGCACAGGGCAAGGGAGGGGATTCTGCCCCTTGGCTCTGCTCTCCTCACACCCCACCTGCAGTCCTGGGGGCAGTTCTGCAGCCCCCAGCACAAGCAGGACATGGAAGTGTTGGAGCCAGTGCAGAGGAGGCCACCAAGATGCTGAGAGGGCTGCAGCAACTCTGCTGTGAGCACAGGCTGAGAGAGTTGGGGCTGTGCAGGCTGGAGAGGAGAAGGCTTTGGGAAGACCTTGGAGTGGCCTTGCAGGATCTGAAGGGGGCTGCAGGAGGGCTGGGGAGGGACTATTGACAAGGTCTGGGAATGACAGGATGAGAAAGGATGGATTGAAACTGGCAGAGGGGAGATTAAAACTGGATGTTAGGAAGAAGTTGTTTGCAGTGAGGGTGGTGAGACACTGGCACAGGTTGCTCAGGGAGGTTGTGGAGCACAGAATCTCCCAATGGGATTGAAGATCTCACTGGGTGATTCTGTGCTCCACAACCTCCCTGGAGGTGTTCAGGGCCAGGTTGGATGAGACCTTGAGCAACCTGTTTTAGTGGGAGGTGTCCCTGCCTGTGGCAGGGGGCTGGAACTGGCTGAGCCTTGAGGTCCTTTCCACCCCAAACCACTCTGTGATTCCATTATAGATTGATAGAGTACTCGGTTGGGAGTGACTCTGAGGTCATTCATTCCAGTCCAACCTTTTCAGGGTAAGAATACAGTTTAAATGAGCTGGCACCCTGTCAAGCTGGGCCTTGAAACTGGCTGAAGGAGGGGAATGCAGCCCTTCCCTTGGTGTTTATTCCAATGTCTAATAGTTCCAATGGTGAAAAAAAATCTTTCTGGCATCCTGGCCCTTGGGAGTGCTTTTAACAAAACTTTATCTTTGACAGTTGCTTTCTGGAGGACTATTTAGCATAAAAAAAATAGCTTTCATCCCAAATTTGGTTTCAGCAGTGCAAGAGAGAAGTGTACTGATGGGGACAGTAGAATCATAGAATCAAGCAGGTTGGAAGAGACCTCCAAGCTCAGCCAGCCCAACCTAGCACCCAGCCCTGCCAAGCAACCAGACCATGGCACTAAGTGCCCCAGCCAGGCTTGGCTTCAACACCTCCAGCCACAAAGACTCCACCACCTCCCTGGGCAGCCCATTCCAATGCCAATCACTCTCTCTGACAACAACTTCCTCCTAACATCCAGCCTAGACCTGCCCTGCCACAACTTGAGACTGTGTCCCCTCCTCCTGTTGCTGCTTGCCTGGCAGCAGAGCCCAGCCTCCAGCTGGCTACAGCCTCCCTGCAGGCAGCTGCAGACAGCAATGAGCTCTGCCCTGAGCCTCCTCTGCTGCAGGCTGCACCCCCCCAGCTCCCTCAGCCTCTCCTCACAGGGCTGTGCTCCAGGCCCCTCCCCAGCCTTGCTGCCCTTCTCCAAACACCTTCCAGCACCTCAACATCTCTTTTGAATTGAGGGTCCCAGAACTGGACACAGCACTCAAGGTGTGGCCTCAGCAGTGCTGAGTACAGGGGCAGAAGAACCTCCCTTGTCCTGCTGGCCAGTAATAACCTCCTTGTCCTGCTGGCCAGTAATATTCAGGACAGGGCAATTCAAGCTGGTGGTGGACTTGAGATGTCCAGGGTTAAAGTATGTAAGATAAGCATATATATGATAAGAAGGTTGTAAGGATGAGGTCTTTTTCTAGCATCACAGCTGTGGCTACGCAGCAGAAAGCATGTCATCTGCATCCTTTGCTCCCAACCAGCTTGTGTCATAGAGCTTGATTTGTGGCACAGTACACTGTAGGATTGTAGTATAGGTGAGAAGTGTGCATATGGCATATGTTCTGCATCCTTGATTTACATCTCTCGTGGAATAAAACACAGTCTGAATACATTATAAAGGAAGGGGGGGGAAATCCAAGGCAAAGGTTTGCTTTAAGGCAGGCACTTCAACTGCAGGAGGATAAAGCAGTGCTTTGGCACTAGGAACTATTGAGTGTGATAAAGCTGAGGTAGCCTAATTGCAGACTTTGCCTGTTTAACATTGTGTGCCATGGCAATGAAATTAGGATAGAATCACGGAATCAGTCAGGGTTGGAAGAGACCACGAGGAGCAGCCAGGTCCAACCCCCCTGCCATGCCCAGGGACACCCTACCCTAGAGCAGGCTGCACACAGCCTCAGCCAGCCTGGCCTCAAACACCTCCAGCCATGGGGCCTCAGCCACCTCCCTGGGCAACCCCTGCCAGCCTCTCACCACTCTCCTGCTCAACAACTTCCTCTTCACCTCCAGCCTCACTCTCCCCACCTCCAGCTTTGCTCCATTCCCCCCAGTCCTGTCACTCCCTCACAGCCTCAAAAGTCCCTCCCCAGCTTTTTTGTAGCCCCCTTCAAACACTGGAAGGCCACAAGAAGGTCACCTGGGAGCCTCCTCTGCTGCAGCCTGCACAGCCCCAACTCTTTCAGTCTGTGCTCACAGCAGAGCTGCTGCAGCCTCTGAGCATCCTCCTGGCCCAGCTCTGGACACTCTCCAGCACCTCCACAATTATTTGTATATATATACACATAGATCACAGGATCACAGGGGTTGGAAGGGACCCAAAGAGATCATCGAGTCCAACACAGTGTTTCACTGCCACCAAATACATGTATGCTGAGTGGCAGTGAAACCATGTGTTGAATCTAAGTCCATCTCCCAGTGTTCAGTCCCAGTATTTGCTTTGCACTTGTAGCCATTTGCATCTGCAGGGCCTTTGGTGGTTTTCATAACTAGTGCCTCAATTCAGCTTATTCATGGAGCAACTTACTCTTATCTTTTGCTTGACATCACTCACAGCTGCAGAGAGTGTTTGTCTGGGAGGAGCTCATCTCCTAGGGCAGCCAGGAGAGTAGCACAACATGGAAAGGTCAAGAGAATACCATCATGATAATGTAGTACCCTTGTAGGTAGGTGAACTGAAAAGGGCAGACCTGTTAGTTGTGACCTTCTTTCCAGGCTCTAATTTGAGTGTTAGTGGTTTTCTTTGTGAGCACCATTTGAAAGGTGTGCCACGAGTGGCAGCTGCAGTGGAAAAGTTGTAAGCTATGGCAGGGAGCCTTTGCTCTCTCTGGCACCCTCCTAAAGAGAAGGGGACCAAGCAGTTGGAATGGAGAGCAAGGACGGGAAGAAGTAAGGTAGGAAGGGAAAAGGGGAATGTATGGAGCTGGCAGGAGGCATTTGAACAAAGAGAAGTGGGACACAAGGCTGATCTAGGCCTGCATAGCAGGACAGGAGGGCAGTAAATCCGAGCTAACACCCTAGATTCTCGCTTAACACTGCAGAATTACAGTGCAGCAAATGGAGCAATGGGGAAGTTAATGCCTGCTGTTGACATGAGCAGGGCTGCTAAAATGGCTAAAAGCATGGCTAAGGCAAATCCTCCAGCTTCTCACAGCTGCTTACTGCATGGATATGGGAAGAGAACAAGGGAGATGCTCTGGTTTTGGAACTTGGAGTGTTTGATTGCAGTGTTAGCTTCTTAAATCGTGTTCTGTGTGCCTGAAGTCCTGAGGTGGATTGGTCAGCAGCCAGGGTGCAAAGACTTCAGACCATGAATTGGGGTGGAGGTGCAGCATGTTTTGCACCCTGAACATTTCTTCTGCTATAATCTTGTAAGTGCCCCAGAGATCTGGGAGAAGGAGATGGTTTGTTTCTTCATCCCAAATACCAATATGAAGTCCTATTTATAGAGCAATGTATGATTGGATATGTACAAGTCTGACAGAGGCTCTTAAGGTGCAGATTAACTTCCCTGTGAAAATGGTGCTGCCATTTAAAGTTGCTTTGTTACAGGGTGTTAGGGGGTCATAGAATCATTGAATGGTTTAGGTTGGAAGGGACCTCAAGGCTCAGCCAGTTCCAGCCCCCTGCCACAGGCAGGGACACCTCCCACTAGAACAGGTCACTCAAGGCCTCATCCAACCTGGCCCTGAACACCTCCAGGGAGGTTGTGGAGCACAGAATCACCCAATGGGATCTTTGATCTTTGATCTCATTGGGTGATTCTGTGCTCCACAACCTCCCTGGGCAACCTGTGCCAGTGTCTCACCACCCTCACTGCAAAGAACTTCTTCCTAACATCCAGTTTGAATCTCCCCTCTGCCAGTTCAAACCCATTCCTCCTCATCCTGTCATTTCCAGACCTTGTCAATAGTCCCTCCCCAGCCTTCCTGCAGCCCCCTTCAGATCCTGCAAGGCCACTCCAAGGTCTCCTCCAAGCCTTCTCTTCTCCAGGCTGCACAGCCCCAACTCTCTCAACCTGTGCTCAGAGCAGAGCTGCTGCAGCCCTCTCAGCATCTTGGTGGCCTCCTCTGCACTGGCTCCAACACTTCCATGTCCTGCTTGTGCTGGGGGCTGCAGAACTGCCCCCAGGAGTGCAGGTGGGGTGTGAGAAGAGCAGAGCCAAGGGGCAGAATCCCCTCCCTTGCCCTGTGCCCACACTGCTCTGGCTGCAGCCCAGCACAGGGTTGTGTCTGGGCTGCACTCACACTGCAGGCTCCTGTGGAGCTTTGCATCAGCCCAGACCCCCAGGGCCTGTTCCTCAGGGCTGCTCTCAGCCATTCCCCACCCAGCCTGGAATTCTGCTTGGGATTGCCCCGATCCAGATGCAGGACCTTATACTTGGCCTTGTTGAAAAGGGACATCTGGAGATCTGCCAGAGCAGGACCATAATCTAGTGCAGGTCACAGAGGAATGCATTCAGAGGGGTCTTGAAAGTCCCTGAAGAAACAGAATATTGTGGATTTCATCCAGAAATTACTGCGAGTTCATCATGGAGCCCCACACTTTTGTAGTCTCTTTCAGTTAGAGATCTCATTTCTAGTTCTGGTGTTCATTGGCAACATCTATTTTCTGTATAGGACCTTTACTTGTTTTTGTGGTGCTTTTGTTTTGGTTGCTAAAATGCTTGCTTTGACAGTGAGAGCTGCAGAAGAGTTTCCACTGTGTGCCAGCTCCTAAGAAATCAGATGCTTGGCTTCTTTTTTCTCAGCACCCTATTGAGAGATTTACACCATTGCAAAGAAAATGGCTGAGAAATACTTGGAGCTGAGAGTGGGAATCCAGCATTGGAAGTGCATGTGCTGCAAGAGAGATGTTGAGGTGCTGGAAGGTGTTGAGAGAAGGGCAGCAAGGCTGGGGAGGGGCCTGGAGCACAGCCCTGTGAGGAGAGGCTGAGGGAGCTGGGGGGGTGCAGCCTGCAGCAGAGGAGGCTCAGGGCAGAGCTCATTGCTGCCTGCAGCTGCCTGCAGGGAGGCTGTAGCCAGGTGGGGTTGGACTCTTCTGCCAGGCAGCCAGCAGCAGAACAAGGGGACACAGTCTCAAGTTGTGCCAGGGCAGGTCTAGGCTGGATGTTGTTAGGAAGTTGTTGTCAGAGAGAGTGATTGGCATTGGAATGGGCTGCCCAGGGAGGTGGTGGAGTGGCTGTGCCTGGAGGTGTTCAAGAAAAGCCTGGCTGGGGCACTTAGTGCCATGGTCTGGTTGGTTGGGCAGGGCTGGGTGCTAGGTTGGGCTGGCTGAGCTTGGAGCTCTCTTCCATGCTGGTTGATTCTGTGACTCTCTGGATAATAGAAGCATAGTCGATGTAAAGCTGAGTGATGAGGCAGCGCTCAATGGCTGGAGAGTGTATCTTGTGTAACTCTAAGCACAGCTCTTTAATTACTACATTCTGCCATAATTTCATTAAATGCAGCATTTTGTGCTTCCAGCCAGAGCACAAAAAGCTTGGTGAATATTAGCATAAGGCTTTTGTAACACTGCTGCTTTACACACTCCAGCTGGGTAGAACCCATGTGGCGTTGGTCACCCAGGGCGAAGTCTTTTCAAACTAGAGGAATGATTACTGTTGACACTTGAAAGTGGTACCCTCATTTTCATCACATCTTAGAAACTACAAAAAAAAAGAGAAGAGAATTCTCTTCATAAAGCAGCACATTTCCCCCTCTACTCTAAAAATATCCATTAGTACCTTTAGTGCCTTTAACCTCATTTAATTAATGAGGATGCTGCTGCTTTTATGATCGTGCTTGCTGTGATGTTAGCAGAAAGCAAAGCAAACAAACAAAAACCCCAACCCATCAACACTTAGGACATGTGAATTTCAAATGGCCTTCTTTGTATAAAACAAGTCTTTTCCTAAGCCAGAAGAAAATCTACTACATAAATAAATGCTGAGAAGTGGTGACAGGGTGACAAGTGCTTACATCTGTATTTGCAATGCCAGCTGACAACATAGACTCACAGAATCAAGCAGGTTGGAAGACAGCTCCAAGCTCACCCAGCCCAACCTAGCACCCAGCCCTGCCAAGCAACCAGACCATGGCACTAAGTGCCCCAGCCAGGCTTGGCTTCAACACCTCCAGCCACAAAGACTCCACCACCTCCCTGGGCAGCCCATTCCAATGCCAATCACTCTCTCTGACAACAACTTCCTCCTAACATCCAGCCTAGACATCCCCTGGCACAACTTAGAATCATAGAATCAGCCAGGTTGGAAGAGACCTCCAAGCTCTTCCAGTCCAACCTATCCCCCAGCCCTATCCAGTCAGCTAGACCATGTGTCCCCTTGTTCTGTTGCTGCTTGCCTGGGAGGAGAGATTTCTCCCCTTGAACTGGAACCTGGATCCAACACTGTTGTGTTTCAGAATCAAGTATGAAATCAAAGACTTCATTAACTAGTGTGATGGTTTGGGGGTTACCCCGCCCCCCCACACTTTTGTATTTGCCCCAGCTAACTCAGACGGACCCTGGGAATATAGATGAAGCAATTTATTTACAGCTAGCAGAATTTACAAGCAGCTATTTACAATATATACAGTTATATACAATTATATACAGAAATATACAAAGGATAAACAATATGAAAGCACAACTCCCCTCCCAGAAACCTGAGTCCCCAGGAGGGGCTCTCAAACCACCCCAACACCTCCCCCCGGCCCTCTCAACCTTACCCCAGTTCTCAGGAAGAAAAGAGGTGCAGCCAAGAGGTTAGGGAGCAGGGTTAGTAGGAGCAGGGTTAATGAGATGTGACCAGGTCTAAGGCAAAAGCAAGAGTGAGAGACAAAATGGAGAATGTTTTTTTCTTCTTCCCAGAGTTCTCAGCGTGACTGTGAGAGAAGTAGACACAATTGTTTTTCATTTCACTGCCTGTTATCTAGTTCTTTTACCAAAACATTCCAGCTTGCTTCAAACTAGCACAATCCACCCCTTGTCTACTTCGCTCAGAGTATCGCTGAGAATTATCTAATCTAATCTAAACCAATATTTACACTAAAACAATATATACAAGTTCAGTTCACACTTCAATCAGATGTAGGTGATTCAAAAGCTCAGAACAGGGACTCCCAGGTGATGTTGGGTTCGTGCTCACGTACTGTAGATTCTATCGTAGATTCTCTCAGTGTTGGGCGCCGATGTTACCTAGAACAGAAAACTCCTAACAGCTTGAATTTAAACTCTCTCAGCTAAGGTTAGATTTCTCTGTGGAATACACTGGATTTCACCATTCTCCTGCATTACCCAGTATGTATGACCAGGACCTTCAGCAGAAACCACCCCTCGGACAGGTTTCCCTTCGCCCGAAGGAGAAAATACCCAAACAGTTTTCCCTAACAGATTCTTTTCACGTACAACAGGAACTTTATCACCATCTACTGTTTGGACCAAATCTGATTGTGCCGGTCCTGCTCTGTTTACTGAACCTCTACTATTTACCAACCAAGTAGCTTCTGCTAAATGTTTGTCCCAGTTTTTCAGAGTTCCACCCCCCATGGCTTTTAGGGTGGTTTTCAGCAAACCATTGTAGCGCTCAATCTTCCCTGAAGCTGGTGCATAGTAGGGTATGTGATAGATCCATTCAATACCATGCTCTTTGGCCCAGTTTTTCACAAGATTGTTCTTGAAATGAGTACCATTGTCTGACTCAATTCTCTCTGGAGTTCCATGTCTCCACAAGATCTGTCTCTCCAAACCAACAATGGTGTTACGTGCAGTAGCATGTGGAACTGGATAGGTTTCCAACCATCCAGTGCTGGCTTCTACCATCGTTAGCACATACTGCTTGCCAGAACGAGATCGAGGTAAAGTGATGTAGTCAATCTGCCAGGCTTCACCATACTTGTACTTTGACCATCTATCACCATACCATAAGGGTTTGATTCGCTTAGCCTGCTTAATAGCAGCACAAATGTCACAGTCATAGATGACTTGGGTGATAGCGTCCATGGACAAGTCAATTGACCTATCACGAGCCCATCGGTATGTTCCATCTCTGCCTTGATGTCCAGATGAGTCATGGGCCCACCGAGCTAAGAACAGCTCACCTCGGTGTTTCCAATCAAGGTCAATGTCAAGTTCAGAGTTAGTATCAACTTGAGCAATCTTAGCAGCTTGGTCTGCCTTCTGGTTATGTTGATGTTCCTCAGTGGCTCTGCTCTTAGGCATGTGTGCATCTACGTGCCGCACCTTCACTGGAGTTCTCTCCAGCCGTGCATCAATGTCCTGCCATAGATCAGCACACCAAATAGGCTTTCCTTTCCTCTGCCAACCATTCTTCTTCCAGTCCTTTAGCCAACCCCATAGAGCATTGGCTACCATCCACGAGTCGGTGTAGAGGTAAAGGAGAGGCCAATTCTCACGTTCAGCCACATCAAGAGCAAGTTGAACAGCTTTTACCTCAGCAAACTGACTGGATTCTCCTTCTCCATCTTTCGTTTCGGTAACTCTCCTGGTTGGACTCCAAACCGCTGACTTCCATATTCGCTTGTTCCCAACAAGACGACAGGAACCATCTGTGAACAAAGCATAGTTCTTTTCCTGATCAGAGAGATCACCATAGGGAGGAGCTTCCTCAGCACGAGTTATTTTCTCCTCTGGAGGTTTGGAACAGTCTGTGCCTTCCGGCCAGTTGGTGATCACCTCCACCAAACCAGGTCGGTCAAGATTACCCATTCGTGCTCGTTGGGTTATCAAAGCCATCCATTTAGACCAGGTTGCATCTGTGGCATGATGTGGTGATGAACCTTTGCCCTTGAACATCCAGTTAAGAACTGGCAGTCTAGGAGCTAAAAGTAACTGTGACTCAGTTCCAATCACTTCAGAAGCTGCTTTCACTCCCTCATAGGCTGCTAGAATCTCTTTCTCAGTTGCTGTGTAATTTGTCTCTGAACCTCTGTAACAACGTCCCCAGAAACCAAGTGGACGACCACGTGTCTCATTTGGAGCTCTCTGCCAAAGACTCCAAGTTGGACCATTGTCACTGGCAGCCGTGTACAGAATGTTCTTAATGTCCGGACCAGATCTCACAGGACCCAAGCCCACTGCATGGACTACTTCTCGCTTAATTTGATCAAAGGCTGCTTGTTGTTCAGGTCCCCACTCGAAATTGTTTCTCTTACGAGTCACATCATGCAGAGGTTTGACAATCTGACTGAAACCAGGAATGTGTAGTCTCCAAAATCCCACCACACCAAGAAAAGAAAGTGTGTCCTTCTTATTGGTGGGAACTGCCATGGTAGAGACTTTGTTGATCACATCCTGAGGAATGTAACGGCGACCATCCTGCCACCGCACTCCCAGAAACTGAATTTCTCTGGCAGGTCCTTTGACCTTGTCTCTCTTAATGGCAAAACCTGCTTGCAGCAGAATGTCAATGATTTTGTTACCTTTCTCGAAGACTTCCTCAGCAGTTTGGCCCCACACAATGATGTCGTCGATGTACTGGATGTGCTCTGGAGCTTTACCTTTCTCCAGTGCATTGTGGATGACTGAGTGACAGATGGTTGAGCTGTGTTTCCACCCCTGAGGCAAACGATTGAACTGGTACTGGATTCCTCTCCAGGTGAATGCAAACTGAGGCCTGCACTCCTTTGCTATGGGAATAGAGAAGAAAGCATTAGCAATGTCTATGGTTGCATACCATTTAGCCTCCTTCGATTCCAGCTCGTACTGGAGTTCCAGCATGTCTGGCACAGCTGCACTCATGGGTGGCGTCACCTCGTTGAGGGCACGAAAGTCAACTGTCAGTCTCCAGTCGCCCGTAGGTTTACGCACAGGCCAGATGGGACTGTTGAAAGGTGAATGAGCTTTCTCGATGACAGCCTGACTCTCCAATTGACGAATCAGCTGATGAATGGGCAACAAAGAGTCACGGTTAGTTCTGTACTGCCTATGATGAACAGTTTGAGTTGCAATTGGCACTTCCAGGTCCTCTATGTCATGATGTCCCACAACTGCAGATTCATCAGAAAGTTCAGGTCTAATGGACAATTTCAATTTATCATCCTCAATCTCTACAGATGCTATTCCAAAAGCCCATTTATGACCCTTAGGATCTTTGAAACAACCTTGTCTCAAAAAGTCAATTCCCAGAATGCAAGGCGCATCAGGACCAGTTACAATAGTATGTTTCTTCCACTCTTTACCAGTTAAACTGATCTCTGCCTGTATCTTAGTTAACTCTTGAGATCCACCAGTGATTCCAAAGATAGAAATGGACTCTGTCCCTTTGCAATTAGATGGCAATAAAGCACCTGTGTCAACTAAAGCCCTGTATTTCCGAACTCTTGAACTGCCAGGCCACCTAATGAATACATTCCAATAGATTCGGTTCTCTCCACTATCCCTTTCCTCCTCCTGGCTGGAGGCAGGGCACCCCTAATGCTGAACATGGCATGTGGGGTGTACACAATGATTGGTGTTGTTGTGAGAGGAACTGCAACTGTTGGAACAATTGCAGTTGCTCTCGGGAGCTGAAGAAGTGACAGCTACTTTTCGGGCATTATTGCCTCTGTTTCTGCCACTCTGCAGATCCCTGACCCTCTTTGAAAGAGCTGAAGTAGGTTTACCATCCCACTTGTTCATGTTCTCACCGTATGTGTCACGCAGAAGTATCCACAGTGACGCACGTGATTGCTGCTGTCTGGGTGGAATTTGTCTCCTCCTGGGCTGGAATTGCCTTGCAGGAGGTGGGCGTCTGTTCCTGACTGCAGAAACATGCACCCATTCAGATGATGCAGGAATGGTATCCTTTACCAGATTGGAAATTGAGGTTGTAAGGTCCTCCTTCAGTTCTTTCATGGTATTCTCAAAGCCATCTTTCATGCCCTTTATTTCAGCAGTCATAGTTTGTATGGCACAGATTATACCAGAATGTGACAAGCTATCCTCTATCTGCCTGAGCTGGTCAGTGAATTCACCAACAGTGAAAGATCTTCCATTATCACTCCTTGCTAGAAATTTACTGGCCAAGATATTAGCATAGGATGAAGGAGCAAGCTTAATAAGCTTCTTCATGAGACCTGTTCCCAAAGGAATATCATCGGGCTCATGAGTGCCATGATCTCCATAAAGCACTTCCTTCACAGCAAACTCCTTCAGAAGCTTAATTCCCTGCTCAACAGTGTTCCACTTCTTGGCAGCCCATGGCAAATCATCTCGGGAAGGATATCTCATAGCCACAGCCAACAAAAGGCGTGTCCACAAGCTAACCCTACCAAGAGGACTTGCTAGGTGTTTGTCCACTCCACTCTCCTTAGTGAGTGGTCCCAGCTGCTTGGCAGACTTGTCTCCTACCTGCAGAGCATTAGCACCAATGCCACGGCATCTCACTAACCAGCTTAAGATTGGCTCACCTGATTCCCTTGTGTATTCCTTCCTAACTTCCCTGACCTCTCTGAGTGGATCCTTGGAGCCTTGGATGTCATCTTCCTCCTCTTCTTCCTGTTGATCTGGTGGTGCCGGGCCTAACACAATCTTCCTCATAGCATTCCTAAACTCATTGGAACCATCCTCTCTCCTGGCAGCTAACCTCACAGCACTCCTCTCACTTGAGTATTGTTGTCTCAGCACATCTACAAGGTCTTGCAGACTAACTGCTTCCTCTTCCTCCTCTTGCTGCTGATCACCAGAGGTCCCCTGTCTTACATCCTCCTGCGAACCACTCTTTGTCTTAGCTTTTGCCTTAGCAGGTGCCAGAAGGGCCTGAGCAGCAACAGACTTGGATGTGTCTGCTGGAGGATTTGAATCTTTAGGAGTCTGACTTGGAGGGTTTGAATTATTGGAGGTCTGACTTGGAGCATTTGTATCCTTAGGGGTCTGACCTGGAGCTTGTGAGTTCAAATCTGCCTTGCTTTTAACAGGAGGATTTTTATTCTGGTCTGCTGGCTGGGGGTTTGAATTGGCTGAGCTGGTGTCATTATGATTTGGACTGACTGGGCTAGCGTTACCAGCATTAGCAGTAGCATTAGTGGGATTATTTGCCTGTCCTCCTGGGATGCCTGCCAACCCTGACTTGTTTTCATTTTTACTAGGAACATTCTGATTTTGGGTACCTGCCTGTCCTCCTGAGGCTCCTGCTAAACTCTGCGGCTTGTTTTGGTTATCCTTATCATTGTTTACGTTAGTGGCGGGAACACTGGCTGTGTTCCCAGCACTTGGAGAAGGAGGGGCAGAGGCTGGCAAGGGGGAAGCCGATGACTGTGTTCCCTTGTTTTGCTGTGAAAGAGACTGCTTCTGAGACACAGAATTTTTCCTAGCTCTTACAGAACCTGGTTTTGAATTTTTCACCAATAATGCCAAAATTAATATGAATATTAAAATCATGAGGCAAATATTAAAAATTGTGAGAAGAAAAACAGTTTTACACGAGCATGTGCCTAGGCAAACAGTTGGAATTCCTGTCTTAGGCTGAATAACTCTCATTAGAGCCATATTTAAAGCAGAATTTCCATTGATTGTCACATTATTGACCAGAGCTCCTGTAATGTCCTTGGTAATATTCTCAGAGATATTAAAACCAGCATAACCAAGAATAAAATCACCCCAGCTCCAGAACATATCTGAAACCTTAGCTTTAGCCTTATTATAAGCCAGATCAATGAAATAAGCAACAATTTGACCTTTTAACCAACTAAATGCCAAGAAAACAAAACCAGACCAGAGCAATGCACCAACCAAATACAATAGCTGCTTGATTAGCTTCATCTTAATTCCCAGAGCTAATTTTCCAATCCTTCAAAAATCTCTAGCCCCACGTTGGGCGCCAAATAAAAAATGTGATGGTTTGGGGGTTACCCCGCCCCCCCACACTTTTGTATTTGCCCCAGCTAACTCAGACGGACCCTGGGAATATAGATGAAGCAATTTATTTACAGCTAGCAGAATTTACAAGCAGCTATTTACAATATATACAGTTATATACAATTATATACAGAAATATACAAAGGATAAACAATATGAAAGCACAACTCCCCTCCCAGAAACCTGAGTCCCCAGGAGGGGCTCTCAAACCACCCCAACACCTCCCCCCGGCCCTCTCAACCTTACCCCAGTTCTCAGGAAGAAAAGAGGTGCAGCCAAGAGGTTAGGGAGCAGGGTTAGTAGGAGCAGGGTTAATGAGATGTGACCAGGTCTAAGGCAAAAGCAAGAGTGAGAGACAAAATGGAGAATGTTTTTTTCTTCTTCCCAGAGTTCTCAGCGTGACTGTGAGAGAAGTAGACACAATTGTTTTTCATTTCACTGCCTGTTATCTAGTTCTTTTACCAAAACATTCCAGCTTGCTTCAAACTAGCACAACTAGACTGCACAATCATCTCTACTTTGCTTCTTAAATGTGTGCTTTGTCCCAACAGCTTTAGTTTTGTCACCCCATGGTCTCTTTTCAGCAGGCACCTGCCTTTGCATTGCAGGGAGTGGGTGGTATCTGGAGAAAGGAGGCTTATTTATCCTTTTAATTCTTGCTGAAAGAGCCTGGATTATTGTTCTGTTTTCTTTTCATGGTCCTTTGCAGAGCACTCATCCCAGAGAGTAGCTCACATTCATTTCTGTATCTCTGTAGGTGGAAGAAGGCTTTATTATCTTAATGTTATGGATTGGAAATCAATAGATCACTGTCAGAGCAAAGCTGAGCATGTATTTTGAGCTCATTGCTCGTTACTGTTATGGGAAGAACTGAAGGTTCACACTGCAGTTAACCTTCGTTGTAATTCTCGGTTTGCAGCTGGAGGCCTCTTACCAAAATGTTGATTGAAGCAAGGCTCCATTCAGGCACAACAGATTGAAACAAAGCAGTAGGTCTAATTTTTTTGCTGCATTCAATTCACTTCCCTCTAACCCCAGGGGTTTTTGACACACTTTATGTTACTTTTCTTCCTTTGGTCCTCTCTGGGTCTGGGAAGACTTTGCAAAAATCACAATCTTCTGAGTTCTCTCAGACACCCATTTGGCTGTCTTCTCTTTATACTGACTTCACAGCCCCATTACTATGTTCAAAGCTCTCATAAATCAACTCTTTTCCATGATTTATCTGTTGTAGCAGGTTAAGTAACCAAGATATTGTAGGAGGCCAAAGCATGGAGCAGGGCCAGTGTGGGACATCTGCATTTGTTATGCAGTGATGGAGAAAGAACAATCCACAGCAGCATTTCCTGGTGCTGCCTTTGCTTGCTACTTCTCCTAATGCATGCCTCTAAGCCCTGGAGAGAACTGCAGAGTCTTGAGGTTCATCATACCCAATTTTCTGGCTGGACAACTACCTGCAGGGAGGCTGTAGCTAGGTGGAGGTTGGTCTTTTCTGCCAGGCAACCAGCAACAGGACAAGGGGACACAGTCTCAAGTTGTGCCAGGGGAGGTGTAGGCTGGATGTTGGGAGGAAGTTGTTGTCAGAGAGAGTGATTGGCATTGGAATGGGCTGCCCAGGGAGGTGGTGGAGTCTTTGTGGCTGGAGGTGTTAAAGCCAAGCCTGGCTGGGGCACTTAGTGCCATGGTCTGGTTGAGTGGCCAGGGCTGGGTGCTAGGTTGGACTGGCTGAGCTTGGAGGTCTCTTCTAACCTGGTTAATTCTGTGATTCTATGAACAGAAGAGAGTCCTAAGAGGCTGATCTTAAGAACCTTTCTGAAGAGTCCTTTATGAAAGCTGGGAGCCATTTTTGCATGAGGTCTCATTCCAGAGCAACAACAGAAAGGCAAAGATGCTGAACTGCAGCAGGGCAGCACTCAAGTTCTCTAACTGAAGCTGTTGAGTCCTGCTGAAGTTATTACTCCCAAAGCATATCATACTTGCTAGTTCTGTATTGGATTTGACAGAGGATGATCTCAGAAACAATGCAATAGGCAGAAACAGCAATGTCACCCTAAAAAGCCATTAACTGCTTGTGTTGTGCACAGTGTGCAGCTGTGAACACAGCCAATCCTACGGCAGCGACCTCCCACTGCAGCTCTTATCGTAACAACTCCTGTCTAGAAGTGGGGATTGCAAATCAGAGCCTCTTATATGGAGTAAGGGGTGTTAATAGCATCCATATTTGAGTTTTGACCAATCAAGGTTTCATGTTCAGCTAATTTTCTTTTCTTTTGATAGTGCAAATTTACTTACACAATGGTAAGCAGCAACGAAAGGATACTGAGCTAGGAAATACTATCACAGACTTAGAATCCTCATATGATCATCACAGAATCAACCAGGTTGGAAGAGATCATCCAGTCCAACCTAGCACCCAGCCCTGTCCAGTCATCTAGACCATGGCACTAAGTGCCCCAGCCAGGCTTGGCTTCAACACCTCCTGGGACAGCAACTCCACCACCTCCCTGGGCAGCCCATTCCAATGCCAATCACTCTCCTGCCAACAACTTCCTAACAACATCCAGCCTAGACCTTCTCTGGCACAGCTTGAGACTCTGTCCCCTTGTTCTGTTGCTGGTTACATGGCAGAAGAGCCCAACCCCACCTGGCTACAACCTCCCTGCAGGTAGCTGCAGACAGCAATGAGCTCTGCCCTGAGCCTCCTCTGCTGCAGGCTGCACTCCCCCAGCTCCCTCAGCCTCTCCTCACAGGGCTGTGCTTCAGACCCCTCCACAGCCTTGCTGCCCTTCTCTGGACACCTTCCAGCACCTCAACATCTTTCTTGAGTGGAGGAGCCCAGAACTGGACACAGCACTCAAGGTGTGGCCTGAGCAGTGCTGAGCACAGAGGCAGAAGAACCTCCCTTGTCCTGCTGCCCACACTGCTCCTGAGCCAGCCCAGGATGCCATTGGCTCTGCTGCCCACCTGGGCACTGCTGCCTCATCTTCAGCTGCTCTCTACCAGTATCCCCAGCTCCCTTTCTTCCTAGCTGCTCTCAGCCACTCTGTCCCCAGCAGACTTGCTTCAAAGCACAGATTTAGGTAATTAATATAATAATAGTAACAATAGATGTGCAATATTCTAATGACAATAATGAATGTGCAGTCCTTGCCTAAGTCAAGGCTCTATAGAAGAGACAGAGCTGTGAATTAGCAAGGGCTGCAGCTCTTAGCCCAGCAAAGGTGCTCCACAGTGTTTTGTCTGTGCTGAGCAGGCAGGCAGAAAAGAGTGTTTCAGTGAGTTCTACAGAGGAATTGCTGAGCAGCCTTTCAAGGGAGGAGGAAGGGCTGCGTTGCCAAGTGCTCACTGCCAGCTTTAAATCAGGAGGATGATCCTTTGGTTGTTTACACAGTCACAGGATGTCAGGGGCTGGAAGGAACCTCGAAAGCTCATCCAACCCCCCCTGCCAGAGCCAGATCACCTAAAGCAGATCATGCAGGAACACATCTAGGCAGGTTTTGAATATCTCCAGAGAGGGAGACTCCACAACCTCCCTGGGCAGTCTGTTCCAGTGCTCTGTCACCCTCACAGGGAGAGAATTCCTCCTCATTTTCCCATAAAACTTCCTATGCCTCAGCTTCCACCATTGCCCCTTGTCACTGGGCATCACCCAGCAGAGCCTGGCTCCAGCCTCCTGGTGCTCACCCCGCACACCTTTATAGCCATGAAATGAGGTCAGCCCTCAGGCTCCTCTGCTCCAAGCTAGAGTGTCTCAGGTCACTCTCTCCTCATCACTGGGCATCACCCAGCAGAGCCTGGCTCCATCCTTTTGGTGCTCACCCTGCACACTTTTATGGCCATGAATGAGGTCACCTCTCAGGCTACTCTGCTCCAAGCTAGAGTGTCAGGTCACTCTCTCCTCGTCACTGGGCATCACCTAGCAGAGCCTGGCTCCATCCTCTTGGCACTGACCCTGCACATCTTTATGACCATGAATGAGTTCATCCCTCAGGCTCCTCTGCTCCAAGCTAAAGAGTCCCTGGTCCCTCACTCAGTAGGGCTGGGTGCTAGGTTGGACTGGATGATCTCAGAGGTCTCTTCCAACCTGGTCGATTCTGTGATCCTTGTGGCTCTGTGCTGGACTCACTCGAGTCAGCTGGCCATAGCTTCTGAGATCATTGTGATGTCACCTCTGCCAACTGGGTCCCAGAACTATTTTTTCCCCACAACTGAGATATCAAGAATGTGTGATGGGGAGAAGAGGCAGCCTCTGCCCTGCTTTTCTCTACCATAAAAGACAACAAAAATGTCTTCCTTAGCAGTGATAGCTAAATAATGGGAATCCCCAGGAACTCAATTTCTACAGATTTTTGTTACTCTAAAGTGAAAATAGATAATTATAGTTAAATATATTTTTTTTTGGTGTAAGTTTCATAGCTCTTATGTTTGCCCATCAAAGGCTTTCAGCTTTTCACTGCACAAATGAGAAAGTACTGAAGGAAGTGAATAGATCTCTGAAGAGGATAGGCTGTGGAGGGAAGTGATGCCCTTCCTGTTAGAATCATAGAATCAAGCAGGTTAGAAGACACCTCCAAGCTCATCCAGTCCAGCCTAGCACTCAGCCCTATCCAATCAACCAGACCATGGCTCTAAGTGCCCCATCCAGGCTTGGCTTGACCACATCCAAGGACAGCAACTCCACCACCTCCCTGGGCAGCCCATTCCAATGCCAATCACTCTCTCTGCCAACAACTTCCTCCTAACATCCAGCCTAGACCTGCCCTGGCACAGCTTGAGACTGTGCCCCCTTAAAGACACCCTCCCTAGCCTTCCTTAGGCAGTAACAGGTTAGTCTCTGAAGCTGGAACTGACGTGGGGAGTCCCAAGGCAGCCTCATTTGGAGCAGCAGAATTTCAGTGTGTGCATCAGAAAAGGGCAACTTCTGTTTTGTGGATGGAGTTTGTTGTAGGTTTAGGTTGTGCCTGAAGAAGAGAATGGTGGTCCAGGCCCATCTGCACTATTTGACTCTGGGAAGGCATTTCTGTGCAAGCTGTGCAAGCTGTGCAAGTTGAACTGGCTGAAGGACTGCACTGTGCCACGAGGGTCTCCTTCATGTAGGACCTGGTGCAGGTTATAGTGTGAAATTCCCAGCTGGCTCTGCAGGCATTAAATATTGTGACTTTTTTTTTTCCTCCTCTACACCTCAACCTTCCAGAAAAGTGAAGATGAACAAGTAGAAGAAATTTCCCTTAAAAAAAAAAGTGGTGAAAAATGATGACCTTTTGCTTAAACTCATTCTGGAAATGTTTAGCCTCGGGAGATTTATTTTTAGATAATTGTGATCATACAAAATCAGGAGGCTGAAATTAAATCCCTTATGTAACTTTTACTGCAGCTTCAGCTACCACCAAGGCTATAATTATGGAACTAGTTCTTGTTGCCTGTGAAAAGGTCCCACAGCAATGTGCTTATTTATGTGTACAGCTAAATGAAATAATTACAGCCCTAACTTCCACCAGCTACGCTTTTGTGCTGCCGCCTTTGGTCGGTCTGCATTCTTCTCAGCTTCCCCCTTCTCTCTTTCCTTCCCCCCTTCTCTCTTTCTTTCCCCCCTTCTCTCTTTCTTTCCCCCCTTCTCTCTTTCTTTCCCCCTTCTCTCTTTCTTTCCCCCCTTCTCTCTTTCTTTCCCCCCTTCTCTCTTTCTTTCCCCCCTTCTCTCTTTCTTTCCCCCCTTCTCTCTTTCTTTCCCCCCTTCTCTCTTTCTTTCCCCCCTTCTCTCTTTCTTTCCCCCCTTCTCTCTTTCTTTCCCCCCTTCTCTCTTTCTTTCCCCCCTTCTCTCTTTCTTTCCCCCCTTCTCTCTTTCTTTCCCCCCTTCTCTCTTTCTTTCCCCCCTTCTCTCTTTCTTTCCCCCCTTCTCTCTTTCTTTCCCCCCTTCTCTCTTTCTTTCCCCCCTTCTCTCTTTCTTTCCCCCCTTCTCTCTTTCTTTCCCCCCTTCTCTCTTTCTTTCCCCCCTTCTCTCTTTCTTTCCCCCCTTCTCTCTTTCTTTCCCCCCTTCTCTCTTTCTTTCCCCCCTTCTCTCTTTCTTTCCCCCCTTCTCTCTTTCTTTCCCCCCTTCTCTCTTTCTTTCCCCCCTTCTCTCTTTCTTTCCCCCCTTCTCTCTTTCTTTCCCCCCTTCTCTCTTTCCTTCCCCTTTCTTCCTTCCCTTTCCCTTTCTTTCCCCTTTCTTCCTTCCCTTTCCCTTTCCTTCCTCTTGCTTTCTTGCTCCCTCCCTCCCTCACCTTCCTCCCTTCCTCCCCTCCTTTCCTTTCCCTCCTTTCCTTTCCCTCCTTTCCTTTCCCTCCTTTCCTTTCCCTCCTTTCCTTTCCCTCCTTTCCTCTCCCTCCTTTCCTCTCCCTCCTTTCCTCTCCCTCCTTTCCTCTCCCTCCTTTCCTCTCCCTCCTTTCCTCTCCCTCCTTTCCTCTCCCTCCTTTCCTCTCCCTCCTTTCCTCTCCCTCCTTTCCTCTCCCTCCTTTCCTCTCCCTCCTTTCCTCTCCCTCCTTTCCTCTCCCTCCTTTCCTCTCCCTCCTTTCCATCTTCATTGGTGTTACTTATTATTGCTCTGTTGTTGAAATACAGAATGAGATTTGGCATGTGAATGCATCCATCTTCTTTTCTCTGACTTAATCTTACCCTTCCATCTCCTCAATACTTTTCCTGTCCATATTGCTTCTCTTTGAAGCGCATCCTGA
Source organism: Pogoniulus pusillus (assembly GCF_015220805.1). NCBI lineage: Eukaryota > Metazoa > Chordata > Aves > Piciformes > Lybiidae > Pogoniulus > Pogoniulus pusillus. The sequence goes on from NC_087277.1 coordinate 2,031,076, forward strand.
AATGCTTTCTCTTTGAAGGATGTTCCCACCTGGTTTGTGCAGATAGACACAAGCAGTCCTGGGTGGATGCTGGGAAGAGGAATTGAATCATATAACAAAATGTAGTGCTTGTTTGCTAAGCAGATTAGTAGAAAAGTCTTGTAATTTATTAAGCTTGAGTGTAATGGAGCTAGGAAAGGGCAGAACTTCCAGGCCTAGGAATGACTGGATTAAAAATCAACTCCTGCATTTCTCAAGTCTGGCTCTGAAAACTGTTTGGAATGTTTCACAGCTTTCACTCCTATGCCTGTATGGCAGCAGCCCATTTTGAAAGAGGGCAGTTGCAGCACTCGATTTCATTGTGCAGGCAGGCCATAAAAATCCTGGCATTGAACCCCAAGTCCTGCAGAACTGACAGACCCTGAGAGCACCAGAGAAGTACTTCCAGCAGCCAGCTAATTTTGTGTTTAGAGCTGTACTTAGGTTGTCTTCAGCAAATAGTAGCTGTCTACAACTACCTGCAGGGAGGCTGTAGCCAGCTGGGGTTGGGCTCTGCTGCCAGGCAAGCAGCAAGAGAACAAGGGGACACAGTCTCAAATTGTGCCAGGGGAGGTCTAGGCTGGATGTTAGGAGGAAGTTGTTGTAAGAGAGAGTGATTGGCATTGGAATGGGCTGCCCAGGGAGGTGGTGGAGTCTTTGTGCCTGGAGGTGTTGAAGCCAAGCCTGGCTGGGGCACTTAGTGCCATGGTCTGGTTGGTTGGGCAGGGCTGGGTGCTAGGTTGGGCTGGCTGAGCTTGGAGCTCTCTTCCAACCTGGTTGATTCTGTGATTCTTCTTCTTGTGTTTACCTGTGTATCTCTTTTGTCGATGTAGCCCGAGACTAATGGGCCTTTGGACACAGAATAGCCAATTGGAATGGCAGTTACCCAAGCTTGGCCTTGGTAGGTGAAACTGGAGGCTTGCTTTACCTAAGTTTGGGAGAAGCATAAGCCTTGCACAAGGCAGGCACAAGCTAAGTGTGTGTGCCTTGTTTACTACAGGATGTAAACAAGTCTGGGCAAGCCAGAGTCCTTAGGCTCAGTGGCTCCAGGTTCTTTGTCCTCTTTCCTGTGGTTGCTTCTCCCCAAAAGAAAAGGAGAGAGAGCTGAAAACCATGTCTGGGCAAGGCAGGACATGTGTAAGCCCATTTCTGGCCAGTCAGGCTTACCACAACACAAGCACATAGCTACATGTTGACATATCATAGTATCATAGTATCATAGTATCATCAGGGTTGGAAGAGACCTCACAGATCACATATATAGGGACTAAGGTAGGTGATGCTAAGGTTCCTTAAGAAATGACCTGAGCATTGGTATTTTATCTGCTCTGTGAGCTGTAAACCAGGTATAACAGATCATTGCTCTCAACTAATTTGATTACCTAGGCTCATGCTGTCAAGCCTCTGCATGGCAGAGAAGAAGCTGAGTTAGACAGCTCGTTATGGTTGTTACTTCTGGAATACACTGGAGCTTCTTTCTCAGGTGTTCTGTGCCTCTTTAAGGAGGTAATTAACTTCCTTTAAAGAAGGGCCGTGGCAAAAGTGAACGTGTAACCAAACTCAAAGCAGGTGCTTCTACTTCTGTAGCAAATTATTTACCTCACTGTGAGTAGTGAAGGAGAGAGCAACAATTAATGATCCAGTTACTACTTCAGAGGCTTCTGTTGCAGTGTCAAGGTGATGAGAAACCCTCTTGTGCTGATCTCTTGCTGCCGCTCCAGCTTACTGAGTCAGCAGATGTGGCGTGTGTGCTGCCAGACCTACTTAGGATTTGCTGCTGTCAGTAAGCCCTTGTTCCTAAAACCAAGTCATGTGAGTAGTGAAGTTGAGCCTCTGTTGTGCCTGCTGCAGTTTAGAAATCAGTTTTGAGAAGGAAGCAGGTTGAATTGGTTAAAAATCCTACTTGTTTACACAGTCAGAAGCAGAGAAGGGGTTAGGTTGGAAGGGACCTCAAGGCTCAGCCAGTTCCAGCCCCCTGCCATAGGCAGGGACACCTCCCACTAGAACAGGTTGCTCAAGGACTCATCTAACCTGGCCTTGAACACCTCCAGGGAGGTTGTGGAGCACAGAATCACCCAATGGGATCAAAGATCCCATTGGGTGATTCTGTGCTGCACAGCCTCCCTGGGCAGCCTGTGCCAGTGTCTCACCACCCTCACTGCAAACAACTTCTTCTTAACATCCACTTTCAATCTCCCCTCTGCCAGATCAAACCCATTCCTCCTCATCCTGTCATTACCAGACCTTGTCAATAGTCCCTCCCCAGCCCCCTTCAGATCCTGCAAGGCCACTCCAAGGTCTCCTCAAAGCCTTCTCTTCTCCAGGCTGCACAGACCCAACTCTCTCAGCCTGTGCTCACAGCAGAGCTGCTGCAGCCCTCTCAGCATCTTGGTGGCCTCCTCTGGAGTGGCTCCAACACTTCCATGTCCTGCTTGTGCTGGGGGCTGCAGAATTGCCCCCAGGACTGCAGGTGGGGTGTGAGGAGAGCAGAGCCAAGGGGTAGAATCCCCTCCCTTGCCCTGTTGGCCACTCTTCTCTTGAAACAGCTTGTTCAGTCAGGAAGTCTGTTTCTGGTATTCTATATATATTTTTAACAGTATGTCATTATTTTGATGGTATTATTCTAGTAGATACACAGATACAGTATTTGTGTATTGGTGACCTCATTGCTGTCTACAACTACCTGAAGGGAGGTTGTAACCAGGTGGGGGTTGGCCTCTTCTGCCAGGCAACCAGCAACAGAACAAGGGGACACAGTCTCAAGTTGTGCCAGGGGAAGCATAGGCTGGATGTTAGGAGCAAGTTCCTGGCAGAGAGAGTGATTGGCATTGGAATGGGCTGCCCAGGGAGGTGGTGGAGTCACCATCCCTGGAGGTGTTCAAGCACTTAGTGCCATGGTCTGGTTGACTGGCTAGGGCTGGGTGTTAGATTGGACTGGCTGAGCTTGGAGGTCTCTTCCAACCTGGTTGATTCTGTGATTCTAAATTGGAGGATAAATAGGTTTGGGTTTGGCCATGAGCTTGGCCACCATTCTAGAACGAGTAGGTAGTGCAGTTAGGCTCTTTCAAAGGAGAAATGACATTCCCTGTTTCTTGCAGGAGAAGCTGTTCCAAGAAGCAAACCGTACCCGACAGCATGTGTCAGCTTCCTTGCACGAACCAAGGAACACAGCTAATACATTTACAGCAAGCTTAGTTACTACTTAGAAATCATGAATTAATTAAAGCTTCAGAGTCGTTTTTACAGCAGGCTTAGTTATTACTTAGACAATTTGAATTAATTAAAGCCTCAGAATAATTTTTGATGTCCCTTCACCACTCTCTTTATGAAATCAGAAGGCATTTAATATTCTGCCATGTTTCTGCAGCATGCAGGGGGCCGAGTTCAAAGTGCCTTTTGGAAAGCAAACCCTTTATGTTCTGCACACTTCTCTCTTTAAAATGGAAATGAGGTTTGATTCCCCCCCCCTTTTTTTTTTTCCCCAGATAGCATATGCAGGTATGTAGATTAGAAGAAAACAAGCCAAGAGAGGTCATTGCACATGATACCCCTCAAAGGAGACTCTGTTTTACCTTTCTGAAGCATGTAACAGCTTTTGTGTAGCTTAGTGTTGTGGAGATCTCTCTTCAGCATCCTCTCTGTAAAGTTTTCACTTGACAAGTGTTAAGACTGTGATTAGACCTGCAGTGTCTCACCAGCTTTTTGATGTCTGTTCAGAGGAACAGGTTGAGCAACGTCAAAGCAGGATCTGAAGTATGGAAATGGAGAAGGTATTGTTCGTGGTCTGTACTGAAGAAGAGCAAAACTACTTTGGTTCAATGCTCTTTGATGGTGAGACTTGATTAAAGCAGGTCTATGCTTCATCCTGCATAAATAATGTGAAACTGTGTAGCATGTGGTAGCAAAGTATTGCCCACAGAACATGTAGTAGCAGTGGGGAGAGGGAAAAGAGAGAGAAATGTGATAGTGCTGGGAAAAGAGAGAGAGAGAAATGTGATAGTGCTGGGAAAAGAGAGAGAGAGAGAAATGTGATGGTGCAGGGAAAAGTGAGAGAGAGAGAAATGTGATGGTGCAGGGAAAAGTGAGAGAGAGAAATGTGATAGTGCAGGGAAAAGAGAGAGAGAGAAATGTGATGGTGCAGGGAAAAGAGAGAGAGAGAAATGTGACAGTGCAGGGAAAAGAGAGAGAGAGAGAAATGTGATAGTGCAGGGAAAAGAGAGAGAGAAATGTGACAGTGCAGGGAAAAGAGAGAGAGAAATGTGATAGTGCAGGGAAAAGAGAGAGAGAAATGTGATGGTGCAGGGAAAAGAGAGAGAGAAATGTGATAGTGCAGGGAAAAGAGAGAGAGAAATGTGATAGTGCAGGGAAAAGAGAGAGAGAAATGTGATAGTGCAGGGAAAAGAGAGAGAGAAATGTGATAGTGCAGGGAAAAGAGAGAGAGAGAAATGTGATGGTGCAGGGAAAAGAGAGAGAGAGAAATGTGATGGTGCAGGGAAAAGAGAGAGAGAGAAATGTGATAGTGCAGGGAAAAGAGAGAGAGAGAAATGTGATGGTGCAGGGAAAAGAGAGAGAGAGAAATGTGATAGTGCAGAGAAAAGAGAGAGAGAGAAATGTGATGGTGCAGGGAAAAGAGAGAGAGAGAAATGTGATGGTGCAGGGAAAAGAGAGAGAGAGAAATGTGATGGTGCAGGGAAAAGAGAGAGAGAGAAATGTGATAGTGCAGGGAAAAGAAAGAGAGAGAGAAATGTGATAGTGCAGGGAAAAGAGAGAGAGAGAGAGAAATGTGATAGTGCAGGGAAAAGAGAGAGAGAGAGAGAAATGTGATAGTGCAGGGAAAAGAGAGAGAGAGAGAGAAATGTGATAGTGCAGGGAAAAGAGAGAGAGAGAGAGAAATGTGATAGTGCAGGGAAAAGAGAGAGAGAGAAATGTGATGGTGCAGGGAAAAGAGAGAGAGAGAAATGTGATAGTGCAGGGAAAAGAAAGAGAGAGAGAAATGTGATAGTGCAGGGAAAAGAGAGAGAGAGAGAGAAATGTGATAGTGCAGGGAAAAGAGAGAGAGAGAGAGAAATGTGATAGTGCAGGGAAAAGAGAGAGAGAGAGAGAAATGTGATGGTGCAGGGAAAAGAGAGAGAGAGAAATGTGATGGTGCAGGGAAAAGAGAGAGAGAGAAATGTGATAGTGCAGGGAAAAGAAAGAGAGAGAGAAATGTGACAGTGCAGGGAAAAGAGAGAGAGAGAGAAATGTGATAATGCTAAATATGTAGGCATAATTTGAGTCTTAAAGTTCTATGGAGAACAGCATTAATTTAGGGCTTTTCTTTATACCTACTTTTCAGACCACTCTTCCTGCCACATGTCAGGCATTCAGGTTAAATTGTGAGTCTAATATATAAATTTACAGCAAGCACAGCAAAAGCTTTGTCAAACCCATACATATTTATTCCCAGTTATGAGGTACCCCTGGTTCATAGCCTTTGTCCTGATGTTTAGCCAGTAGACGTTTCTCTGGGAATTCCAAGCATAATTAATCTGCATCTCAGTCTAAAAATAGTTTCTCTGCTTGCTTTTCTTCTCAGCTCATCATAATTAGCAGATCACTTAACCTCAGCCATAAACCATCATCTCTTTTACAGCTGAACTCCGAGTACCATTGTGAGAAGCATTTTACTGAAGTGATGCAATGTTTGTGTTAGGAAAGCAGTGAGATGTGTTCCTGTTTCTGTAAGTGATGCTCAGAACTCAGCCCTCATTCAGCTGTTTTCCTTTGGGGGAATTTTGTTAGGAACACAATGCATTTTTGCCTTTGGATTGAAGTTACTGTGAGTAATTTCCTAGGAGCAGTAAAACAAGTTCTGCTTTGTGGTGTACATCATTTTATGCACACATAAACCCCCACAAATTATCTCCTGCACACATAAACCCCCACAAAGGTATCTCCTGCACACATAAACCCTCACAAAGGTATCCCCTGCACACATAAACCCTCACAAAGGTATCTCCTGCACACATAAACCCCCACAAAGGTATCTCCTGCACACATAAACCCTCACAAAGGTGTCTCCTGCACACATAAACCCTCACAAAGGTATCCCCTGCACACATAAACCCCCACAAAGGTGTCCAATGCACACATAAACCCCCACAAAGGTATCTCCTGCACACATAAACCCCCACAAAGGTATCAAATGCACACATAAACCCCCACAGAGGTATCTCCTGCACACATAAACCCCCACAAAGGTATCAAATGCACACATAAACCCCCACAAAGGTATCTCCTGCACACATAAACCCCCACAAAGGTATCTCCTGCACACATAAACCCCCACAAAGGTATCTCCTGCACACATAAACCCCCACAAAGGTATCCCCTGCACACATAAACCCCCACAGAGGTATCTCCTGCACACATAAACCCCACAAAGGTATCTCCTGCACACATAACCCCCACAAAGGTATCCAATGCACACATAAACCCTCACAAAGGTGTCTCCTGCACACATAAACCCTCACAAAGGTATCCCCTGCACACATAAACCCCCACAAAGGTGTCCAATGCACACATAAACCCCCACAAAGGTATCTCCTGCACACATAAACCCCCACAAAGGTATCAAATGCACACATAAACCCCCACAGAGGTATCTCCTGCACACATAAACCCCCACAAAGGTATCAAATGCACACATAAACCCCCACAAAGGTATCTCCTGCACACATAAACCCCCACAAAGGTATCTCCTGCACACATAAACCCCCACAAAGGTATCTCCTGCACACATAAACCCCCACAAAGGTATCCCCTGCACACATAAACCCCCACAGAGGTATCTCCTGCACACATAAACCCCACAAAGGTATCTCCTGCACACATAACCCCCACAAAGGTATCCAATGCACACATAAACACCCACAAAGGTATCTCCTGCACACATAAACCCTCACAAAGGTATCCCCTGCACACATAAACCCTCACAAAGGTATCTCCTGCACACATAAACCCTCACAAAGGTATCTCCTGCACACATAAACCCCCACAAAGGTATCTCCTGCACACATAAACCCTCACAAAGGTGTCCCCTGCACACATAAACCCTCACAAAGGTATCCCCTGCACACATAAACCCCCACAAAGGTATCTCCTGCACACATAAACCCCCACAAAGGTGTCCAATGCACACATAAACACCCACAAAGGTATCCCCTGCACACATAAACCCCCACAAAGGTATCTCCTGCACACATAAACCCCCACAAAGGTATCCCCTGCACACATAAACCCCCACAAAGGTATCCCCTGCACACATAAACCCCCACAAAGGTATCTCCTGCACACATAAACCCCCACAGAGGTATCCCCTGCACACATAAACCCCCACAAGTCTATCTCCTTCCTCGCTGTATTTCATATTCCCTGAGCTCTGCTATTGCAGCCTTCTGCCTTTCTCAGAGGCGCTCTGTGAGTCCTGCTAGCAGAGGTTATGAATCCAGGTGGATAACCAGAAGTCTTTACCGTTTTGCTGTGTCTTTGTCTGTCCTTTCTTTCGCCTTTCCTTCACTGCACTGCTTTGTCTGTCTGATTCCCGCAGGAGACATGGATTACAACTGGTTGGACCACACGTCTTGGCATAGCAGTGAGGCCTCCCCAATGTCTTTGGTGAGACATGTGGAGCCTTACCCTTCAGTTCCTTTTCTCATTTCACGTTTCCTTTGGTTTATTTACGCCTCTGCATGTTTTCTTTTTTGTATCCTTTTTTTATCCCACGCCTTTAGGGGACAGTCAAAGGGGAAAAAGGAAAACTAGTGAGCAGGCAGTTTTGTCGGATTCTAACACCCTATCCCAGAGGCAAAAGAAAATGGTGTGCTTTGGTGCCCACTCTTTGGAAGAGGACTTGGAATGGTCTGAGCCTCAGATAAAAGACTCTGGGGTAGATACCTGTAGTAGCACCACTCTAAACGAGGAACATAGCCATAGCGAGAAGGTACTGAGACTACGGAGCCTGCGTTTTAACCTGCTCATTTGGTCTTTGTTTGCTCTCTGTCACTCATCCAAACCAAGGAGAGGGTCTTTCTAGAGACAACGTAGCGTTTCCTAAGGTGCAGAAAAGAAAAACAAATGCAAAGTCTCTGCATGCTTGCAGGGTTCACTGTTTGGCAGCCTAAGAAAAAAGAAAACCACCCCCCTCCCCTCAAACTTGAGGGGCATAAAGCAATGTCGTTCTTCTGGTTGCACAGTAGCAGATCCTGGTGTTACCTTCAAGCCTAAAGTCATTAACAAGAAGGATTCTACTGATTGGCTTAATTGATTTGCTACATTCAAACTCCTGGGGCTGCAATTAAATGAATAGTTTAAACCTCAGGTGGGAAAAAAAAAAAAAAGAACAAACCAAAAATTGAAAATAAAAGGGGGGGAGGGGGGGTTGGGGAGGGGAAAATTTGGTCTCTCTGCACAGAGAAGTTGTTTTTCTTTTTTCCCTTTCACTGTCATGGTTGTTCTTTAGTTCCGTTGCCATGCCATTTTTGTGCGGTGTCGTGCAGAATTAAAGGCTTTGCCATCTGCTTTGGGGACTTTTTGATCTTTGCTTTCTGTTTGGTGGAGATTATGATGAAATCTTTTTAGAGTTATTAGTTGTAATGGGAGCAGATTTGCCTGTGCCTGCTAATTTTGCATGTACCGGAGCATGCGGTAGTGGGTTTTGGGTGGAAAAAAGTGCTATGATTACACAAAAGAAAAGGTTCAAGTTGGATTAGTTGTTGCCAGTGTGCAAATATAACTGTGCCCGTGGGTAGGAATGGTGTAAAAAGGTTCACTGTCATTCTAATTCGTGTATAGAATCATTAAATGGTCTGGGTTGGAAGGGACCTCCGAAGGGCACCCAGTCCAACCCCCTCTGCACTCAGCAGGGACATCCATTGGAATGGGCTGCCCAGGGAGGTGGCAGAGTCGCCGTGCCTGGAGGTGTTCAAAAACAGACTGGATGAGGCACTTAGTGCCATGGTTTAGTTGACTGGATAGGGCTGGGTGCTAAGTTGGACTGGATGATCTTGGAGGTCTCTTCCAACCTGATTGATTCTATGATCCTCCACTAGATCAGGCTGCCCAGAGCCCTGTCCAGCCTCACCTTGAATATTTCCAGGGATGAGGCTTCAACCACCTCCCTGGGCAACCTGTTTCAGTGTTCCACCACCTTCATAGTAAAGAACCTGTTCCTCACAGCCAATCAATTTATTTCTATACTCCTTTTAATGTGATCTATAATTTTTCATATCCTACTACTAAGGGAAGGAGCAGCCCTGAAAAACTTGGTCAGTCTTGGAGAGATTAGACATGTTTGGAATGGTGGAAAAAGAAGAAATAACTTAGGCAAAATTTCTGCTTTGAGTTAAATTTCTTTCAAAGTATTACTCTTACACCAAACCTCTGCAGCTGGTTTTGTCACCATGCATGGCTGTGTGTAGTTGTCTGTGTTTATAGCAGACCTCTATAGCTGCTCTTGTCACCATGCATGGCTGTGTGTAGTTGTCTATGTTTATAGCAGACCTCTGCAGCTTGTTTTGTCACCATGCATGGCTGTGTGTAGTTGTCTGTGTTTATAGCAGACCTCTGCAGCTGGTTTTGTCTCTGTGCATGGCTGTGTGTAGTTGTCTGTGTTTATAGCAGACCTCTGCAGCTTGTTTTGTCTCTGTGCATGGCTGTGTGTAGTTGTCTATGTTTGTAGCAGACCTCTGCTGCTGGTTTTGTCACCATGCATGGCTGTGTGTAGTTGTCTATGTTTGTGGCAGACCTCTCCAGCTGGTTTTGCCACTATGCATGGCTGTGTGTAGTTGTCTGTGTTTATAGCAGACCTCTGCAGCTGGTTTTGTCTCTGTGCATGGCTGTGTGTAGTTGTCTATGTTTGTGGCAGACTTCTGCAGCTGGTTTTGTCTCTGTGCATGGCTGTGTGTAGTTGTCTATGTTTATAGCAGACCTCTGCAGCTGGTTTTGTCTCTGTGCATGGCTGTGTGTAGTTGTCTATGTTTATAGCAGACCTCTGCAGCTGGTTTTGCCACTGTGCATGGCTGTGTGTAGTTGTCTATGTTTATAGCAGACCTCTCCAGCTGGTTTTGTCACCATGCATGGCTAACTGTGTGTAGTTGTCTATGTGTGTCCATTCAACACAGAAAGATCATTGTAGCCATTTGCACATTGGATTTAGTAGCATAGGTGGTGGTGTTTTGCATCCAACGCTTGTGTAATCATACTACTTCTGTGACATCTCACATCCATGTATGTCAGGAAATGGAAAGTGTTACTGCAATGTTTTCTTTGCAATCCTATTCACTGTGCTTCCCTTCAACACCATCTGATAGCATCCAGTGACTTGGCAACCCTCCAAGGATGGAGACCGTCTCATCGGTCGGATTTTGTTGAACAAGCGACTGAAAGATGGGAGTGTGCCTAGAGACTCAGGAGCCATGCTTGGGCTGAAGGTTAGTAGTGAGGAGTTCTGGGAGGGGCAACTCTCTCTCAGTTAAACTACCTAATTTTACAATGAAAGCATTCTCATGTTGGCCAGTGTGCTCATGCTGGTACCTACAGAGTCTCGCTGCTCTCCAGATTACCGGGTGGACATTTCACCTTTAGCTAGCAAATTGAATTTTACAATGTCCCTGAAAGGCTCCAAAAATGGTCTTTTTCTGAAAGAGAAAATGTGTTTTCACAAGTTTCTCTGCAAGGTACTGATTGCATCATTGGTGGGCAAGCCAAGAGCCTCCTGCTTTCTTCAGCGTTAAGCACTGTGCTGTGGTTTGATTTCTCTTCCCCAAAAGAAGGGAGAAATGTGGAAAATAAGCTATCTCTTTTGAGGGATGTATGGAAGGTAATGACATTTCAACTCAGAGCACAGCCTGCCAGTTTAAGAGCCCTTCTAATCCACTCCAGCATCATAGAAAGTCAGGGACTGGAAAGCACCTCAAAAGATCATCTGGTCCAATCTCTGTTAGAGCAGGATCACCCAGAGCAGATCACCCAAGAATGCATCCAGATAGTTCTTGAATGTCTCCAGGGAGGGAGACTCCACAACCTCCCTGGGCAGCCTGTGCCAGTGCTCTGTCACCCTCACAGGGAAAAAAATCTTCCTCAGGTTCACATGGAACCTCCTGCACCTTAACTTCCACTCATTGCCCCTTGTCCTGTCATTGGGCATCACCAAGACGGGGCTGCCTCCATCCTCCTGTCACTCACCCCTTAGTCTCCTCCCCGGGCTAAAGAGCCCCAGCTCACTCAGGCTCTCCTCATAAGGAAGATGTTCAACTTCCTTAATCAATTTTGTGGCATTGGATTTCTTGGCCATAAGTCAAGTTGCTGGCTCATGCTCAACCTTCCATCCACCACGACCCTCAGATCCCTCTCCCCTTCACTGCTCTCTAACAGATCAGTCCCCAAGCGATACTCTTCCATGGGATTGTTCCTTCCTAGTAAGCAGTCTAATGACCAATACCTTAACTTTTTTGAGTGGTAATTTCATAAGGCAGTGAAATATGGTAGAAGTATTTACTAAAGTTTAAAAGGTGTAGCATTTTGCATCTGCATTGTGTTTGAGGTGAACTAGCAGCAACCATGGGTGCAAATGGGATCTGCTGTAGCCAAAAGACTGTGGTGGGGTTTATAGACGTGTCTGTCTTAACTGGGCTATCTGAGAAGAAAGGAGGTAACTGAATGCTTCTTTCTCTTGCCAGAACATTTAAGTCAACTAAACTAATTTTCATTCTGTGGAAATGCTTCCTCTTTGAAACAGGTAGTAGGAGGAAAGATGACTGAATCGGGTCGGCTCTGTGCGTTTATCACCAAGGTGAAGAAAGGCAGCTTGGCTGATACCGTTGGGCATCTTAGACCAGGTAAGTATCTACTACACATCTCATCTGCTCAGTTGCCTTTCTGAAGGTGACAAGAAGTAAAGGAGTTTAATTAGGTGTGAAATTATGCTAAGCAGGTGTGATGAGCTACCAAAGAATGCAACCTGACGTTTGGCTAATAGGTTATTGACATACTGATAACTTCTCGTGTTGCTCAAAACTGTGCTTTGACATTTTAATCATCTTTTTATGCTCAAAATGATATTCCACTCAGCTCCTGCTCAGTCGTTTTATGTAGAGCAAGCCAGGCTATTACCAGTGTGCAAAGAAAAGCAGCTCAACTAGGAAACTGCTTCTATCCCAACATGCAAACCAGGGATTGTCTAGGTTGGAGAATAGACAAGGAGTATTAACTATTACCTTAAGAACTGTCTGAACCTTAAATACTAAACTAGTGCAGGCCTTCAAAACAGCAAATGTTGTTGTCCTAAAAAGCATGTTGGGATTTCTGTAAGCCACAGCTGCAAAGGCAAACAAGAGCTATCTCTAATTTAATAGAGGTCCTACTGCTGGTGTTACTGTTTGACTGAACTTGGTGTGCTTGAAGCTGACAAAAACCTTTATTACTCAGGAATTTGCTGTGTGAAGGACTCTACAAACAGGGATTTCACAAGTCAGTAAACTGACATTAGAAAGTCATTGTAAGTAAAATCCACAGCAGGCTTCCTGAGCAGGGTGTTATTGCTGACAGTGTTATTGCAGATATGGAAAGTCAAACCAACCCTTGCTTACTTTGCTGGAAGTCACCAAACATTTGAAGGGAGATTGTAGTCAGGTGGAGTTGGTGTCTTCTGCCAAGCAACCAGCAACAGAACACAGTCTCAAGTTGTGCCAGGGGAGGTCTAGGCTGGATGTTAGGAGGAGGTTATTGATAGAGAGAGTGATTGGCATTGGAATGGGCTGCCCAGGGTAGGTGGTGGGGTCGCTGTGCCTGGAGGTGTTGAAGCCAAGCCTGGCTGGGGCACTTAGTGCCATGGTCTGGGTGGTTGGGCAGGGCTGGGTGCTAGGTTGGGCTGGCTGAGCTTGGAGCTCTCTTCCAACCTGGTTGATTCTGTGATTCTATTCTATGAAATTGCAGGTGATGAAGTTTTAGAATGGAATGGGAGAATACTACAAGGAGCCACCTTTGAGGAGGTGTATAACATCATCTTGGAGTCTAAACCTGAGCCACAGGTGGAGCTTGTTGTTTCAAGACCAATAGGGTGAGTCATTTCATAATGTTTTTTTATTATATGAAATATGACAAAAAATGTTGCTCAGATTCACTTTTAGGGCAGAGCATGTCAAAGAGATTCCTAAACACTGCGAAGAGTAAAACAGTCTGCAGAATTCTGCAAGCCAGAAGTGTAGCTAGAATGATTGATCACCCCAGGATCTGAGCTGGTAGCAGATCTTGTGTTTTCAGAGAGAATTGCAGTTGTTACATGATAGTATGGTTAAAAATAGTTTCCCTTCTCTCTTTTTCTAGTTGGTGATCCAGCCTGTATTGGCTTTGAAACTGCAGATCCACTCTTTATAGTGGCAGTTCTGCATTCTGGACTTTTATTTCTCTATTTCTATATAACACAAACCCAAAATATATTCAGCCTTGGCCTATGAAGTGCTGCTGAATTCTATTTATTGAGAGGCTGCAGTGTAGAATTCTGCACAAAACACAATATGCTAAAGACATAATGGATATGGTTTGGAAAGTCTTGGCTTCACCTGGCATTCATTCAGTGGTTCTCTAGCAGAGTCCGTGTCCGAATGCACAGCTAGCATCATGTGGGAGTTGTTCTTTGGTGCTTAATGTTGCTAAGTTTTCTTAACTTTGAGATCTGTCTCATTGTGCAGGAAAATAAATGACATTTAGATAGCAGTAGTTGCTTTGGCATATTAGGCTGTGAGTATTTCCCCTTCTTCAGCTGTTCTGTCTCTTCCAAGCTCCTACAGCCTGCAGTCACACCCAAGGCTTTTTTCCTTCTCCACTGAGAGTTCCATGGCTCATCAGACCAGCTATGGTGTGAGGAGGGGGCTGCTTAGCATCCACTTAGAAGCTGATTTCAGTTGTTATGGATTTCATCTTTCCTCTCATGGAATTTATTATGGTGGACATAATGCAGTTGGACAGGGTGCTAGGGAATCTCATCCAGGCTCTCTTTTCCACAGAAGGTTAGACCAGATGGTCTTTCAAGATTCCTTCCAATCTGGGCTGTTCTATGATTCTATAATTAACAATTAATAAATATGTTTATACCATTTGTTTGTTTTGTTTGGAAGCACACAGTTTTCTGTGGCCAGTTCTGGGCTCCCCACCTCAAGAGGGACATAGAACTGCTGGAGAGAGGCCAGCATGGAGCCACAAAGATGATGAAGGGAATGGAACATCTCTGTTAGGAGGAGAGCCTGAGGGAGATGGGGCTTGGAGCTTGGAGAGGAGGAGACTGAGAGGTGACCACATCAATGATTATAAAGATATGCAGAGTGGCAGAAGGCTGGAGCCAGGCTCTGCTGGGTGATGCCCAGTGACAGGACAGGGGGCAATGGTGGAAGATGAGGCATAGGAAGTTCCATGGAAACATGAGAAGGATTTTCTCCCCTGTGAGTGTGACAGAGCACTCACAGGGAAGAAAATCCTGACTGTGCTCAAGAACATTAAAGGACACTTTGGGATAACCACTCCTGGCAGTGTAGTAGGTCTGAGTGAAGCTTCAGTAGCTGCAGTTATCATATAATGCTGTTATAGTCACAGTTTTAACCTGCCATTAACTCTGTGTTTTGTTGACTGAACGATTGTGTGAGTGTGCAGCCTCTCTCCTGCATCCACCAAACCACTTCTGGCATAGGGCTTTAATTTGGCAATGGAATATTTCTGCTGGCTAAAGGGCCCAAACCTTCCCTGTGGCTGAAGGCAGCCAGCAGCTCATACACCTCGCCCGAGACACTCCGTGGTGGCTGGAGAGGTGCTGTAGCATAACTGCAATGTGAATGTGCTTCTGAGACAAAGCCTGAGCCTGTCTTCCTTTTCCTGATTTCAGGGACATTCCCAGAATTCCTGACAGCACACATGCACAGCTGGAGTCCAGTAAGTTTCAACTGTGGGGTAGGAAAATCTTTTCTCTCTCTTTTATGCAAGCTCAAAGAGATGGAAAACTGTCTCCTGCAGCCAGCATAGCTCTTGTCTCTCTGTGTTTGCCTCCAGATGTCGTTTGACTCTTGTATCTCTCTGCCTTTGTTTAATAATAAGCTATCAGAGGTCAAAAGATTTTGCTTTAGAGTTGACATTTGGTTCTAAGCTTAGGCTGGTTTTGCTTGAAAAGGAAAAGCTGGTTCTAACTAAACCAGAGGAGCATTAATAGTGATTCTTAATTCCCTGTATGTTTTGCAGTTGAGTTGAACCTTATCAACTTAGACATGAGATGAGAGGTTCTCTGTTTACAACCTCAGAAATAGCTACCTTGATACCAGAATACTTCTGCTACTGCTATTGGAACCATTCAGCACTCTTTACATTGCTTAGCCCAGTCCTTCCTGTGGGGAAAGAGACCTTGTTCTTTGGCTTGGCCCTGATAAGATGGATGGCAGCCTGGAGTTAGTGTCTATGATTCCTTCAGAGTTCTTTTATTAATAGAA
Source organism: Pogoniulus pusillus (assembly GCF_015220805.1). Taxonomy (NCBI): domain Eukaryota; kingdom Metazoa; phylum Chordata; class Aves; order Piciformes; family Lybiidae; genus Pogoniulus; species Pogoniulus pusillus. Next base: position 2,046,600 of record NC_087277.1, read on the forward strand.
GCCAAGAATAAATGGCAGTGGCATAAAATTGCTTATAATAACACATAGAACTCCTCCAACAACTTCCCATTGATCATCCACATCTTAAAATAGCATCAGAGTTCTGTTCTGTGTGATGTGAACTGTTTGCATTGGTAAATATGTGATTTTTGCTCAGTTCCATATGCCATAAATCATCCTCTGAGTTTGCAGACCTTCTGCATCTGAAACAAACTGCACAAAGAAAGCACTGCACCCAGCCTGATGTGTTTGTGTAAACCCAACCAGCACTTAGTCTGATGAGGACAAGGTTCAGACTTGATATTAGGAGGAAGTTCTTCAGCGTGAGAGTGGTGAGAGCCTGGAAGGGGTTGCCCAGGGAGGTGGTGGAAGCCTCATCCCTGGAGGTGTTTCAGGCCAGGCTGGATGAGGCTCTGACCAGCCTGATGTAGTGTGAGGTGTCCCTGCCTATGGCAGGGTGGTTGGAACTGGCTGCTCCTTGTAGTCCCCTCCAACCCTGACTGATTCTATGATTCTATAATGCCAGAAGACAGAATTACTTTGATTATTTTCCTACATAGGAGTTTTGGTCCTTCAACTTCCTGACATAATCACAGTTAGGAAAAAACCTTGAATAAATCACTTTTCATTTTATAAATGATAACTTTTGATTGCCTCTCAACACCAAAAGACTGAGATTTGCTGTTTCATAATTTGAAAGAGATTAAAAAGTGCAATTCATAGAATCATAGAATCAACCAGGTTGGAAGAGACCTCCAAGCTCATCCAGCCCAACCTAGCATCCAGCCCTGGCCAATCAACCAGACCATGGCACTAAGTGCCTCATCCAGTCTCTTCTTGAATACCTCCAGGCACAGCCACTGCACCACCTCCCTGGGCAGCCCATTCCAATGCCAATCACTCTCTCTGCCAACAACTTCCTCCTAACATCCAGCCTAGACCTGCCCTGCCACAGTTTGAGGCTGTGTCCCCTTGTTCTGTTGCTGGCTGCCTGGCAGCAGAGCCCAACCCCACCTGGCTACAGCCTCCCTGCAGGCAGCTGCAGACAGCAATGAGCTCTGCCCTGAGCCTCCTCTGCTGCAGGCTGCACTCCCCCAGCTCCCTCAGCCTCTCCTCACAGGGCTGTGCTCCAGGCCCCTCCACAGCCTTGCTGCCCTTCTCTGGACACCTTCCAGCACCTCAACATCTCTCTTGAATTGAGGGGCCTAGAACTGGACACAGCACTCAAGGTGTGGCCTGAGCAGTGCTGAGCACAGGGGCAGAGGAACCTCCCTTGTCCTGCTGCCCACACTGCTCCTGAGCCAGCCCAGGATGCCATTGGCTCTGCTGCCCACCTGGGCACACTGCTGCCTCATCTTCAGCCTACTATCTGCCAGCACCCCCAGGTCCCTCTCTGCCTGGCTGCTCTCAGCCACTCTGTCCCCAGCCTGTAGTGCTGCTTGGGGTTGTTGTGGCCGAAGTGTAGAACCCTGCACTTGGCCTCATTCAATCTCATCCCATTGGCCTCTGCCCACCCTGGACCCTGTCCAGGTGCCTCTGCCGGGCTCTCCTCCCCTCCAACAGCTCCACATCTGCTCCTAACTTGGTGTCATGATCACAGCTTTCCATTTGGTTCTGTTTCCATGCTGCTTTGATTAAAGCCCATTGTGGGACAAGCAGAATCATGACTGCTGTTTGTTTGCACTTGCAGGTTCTAGTTCATTTGAATCTCAGAAAATGGACCGACCTTCTATTTCAGTGACTTCTCCTATGAGTCCTGGCATGCTAAGGGACGTTCCACAGTTCTTGTCTGGACAACTTTCAGTATGTAAACATTTCATTGCTACTGTTCTTGTGCCTTTGCAGCCTGTTCAGCTCTCACCGCAGAGTGCAACCTACTTCTAACAGAAAATTGTTATTCAATTGAATGTTGGTTTGGTTTTTTTTGGTTGATGCTTTATATGTCAATGTAGACAGGGTCATAGTTTTGTAAGAACAGACTTTTTTAGCAGCTTTGGGGATTTTTCTATGTGTTGAAGTAGTTAATGGACAAACAGAGATGTAGATGTATGGGGTAAACTGATGGAGTTAACTCATCGTGAAGGTCTGATCTTGCCCTCCAGTTATGCTTAGGTTGTTGGGTGTTTTTCAGCTCTGACACTTCACATGTGCAGTTGATTGATGTATTATCCGTATGCTGGATGTTAATATTGCTTATTTCTTAGGCACCAGCTTTCATAGATGCCTTTGCCCACATATCCCTTTGATCAGTTACTTATGTTGTGTTCTTTGTACCAGTGCTTTACTCACTGTTGTTCTTCGTTCTCCCGAAGCACAAAGTTTATTACATGGTTTATTTTGGTTTGAATTTCAAAGGGTAATTTTATTATCTACTAAACTGAAGAACTTGGCTTTTTCTACCCCTTTCTGTGTCTTTTACATCACCAAAGTGTGATTTTTTTTTCCCCCAAAAGTACTCAGTTGTGGCCTGGCAGACATTAAAAAAAGAGAGAGAGGAAAATGGAATGGGAGCAGTGCAAAAGTGGTGTCAAATAAGTTTGAATCTGTCACACAGGTATTCCTTGGTCTGTGATAAGATAATGAGTGTGTCATAAAAAATATGCATCAAATCCAAGCAGATTGTTTATAGGTCTCACAGAATTAGTGAGGAGGGGAAGGAAGAGTTTTTGTCTGCTTAGCAGCAGCGTTAGCTCCATGTTGCAGTGCATGAGGCAGGCTCCATACTGCAGTGCATGAGGCATGATTTGTTTTGCTCACCAGACCAGACATCTGCAATAGATCCTTTTTAATTTTCTGCAGCTTAACTACTGTGAGAGACTCAATCCTTTGAATAAATGCAAAAGTGGAAGTCCTGACTGTATGGTGACAAGGGAATGTGGATGGGAACTGTCGGAATAGACAGAGGCTTCTAAAAAGCAATGTGGCTGTGCAAGAGAGGATGTGATGGCTTCGAGTTACCTGCCCCCTCACACAATGAAATCACCCAGACTAGACTCAGCTGGCTGGCAGTTAAGGAATGAAGCTTTATGTTCACAGCTTAGCACAATGGACAAGCAGATAGTTACAATATGTTACAAATGCCTACAGCCACAGGCAGCAATAGACAAGTTAAAGGTAATGCAGAAACACAGCAGCCCTCCCAGAAAGCAGAGTCCCCAGGAGGGGCTCCCAACCACCCTTCCACCTTCTTCCCACCCCTCTGCCTTATCCCAGACTTTGCCTTATGTTCAAAATGATCTGGGAGGATTGGAAAGGGAGTTAGAAGCAGAATGATTAGTTGGGTTGCACAGATCCAGGCAGAACAGTAGAAGCCCAGGGAGAAAACACAGACACTGACTGTGATAGATACTCTCACACTGTCCTATCTATGTTTGTGTCCTTGCTTTTATACATCTCAGCAAGCTTATGAGTGCAGCAGCCATCACCACTGTTTCCTTTTCACAGCCTAGCATCTAATTCTTCTCATTGAAATATTCCAGTTAGCCTCAAACCAGAACAGAGGAAAAAATGGTGATAGTCAAAACAGGGGGAAAAGAAATCCCATTTGCCTCAGTGTGGAAAAATGTTGGTTCCTAGCTCCCAGCATGGCTTTCAAGGTGCAGAGTTAGTTGCTCTGACATGCAGTGCCCAGAGAGTGAGGAACAATGGTCCAAACAGAAACCATACAGAAGTAACTCTCCCTGTCAGCAAACAAAACCTTCAGAGTTGAGGATGAGAGTCTCATAGCAAAGTTGGTTTGTGGTTTGATAGGAGACTGCACTTTGTGGTGCATGAGAATTTGATCAGGAGATGTGGAGGTGTATTCCAGTTTGCTGAGGATAACAGAATTCCCAAGATTTTATCTCTCAGGGGAGCATATAAACTCAGTGCTTAACTCCAGGAGGGATCAGCTCTCTTCTCACTTCAAGATATAAATGCCTTTAGTAATAAAGTTTATAGCATTTCTTTCTGTCTCAGGAGAAACAAACAGGAGACATTTAAAGATCTTTCCTGCTTGTCCTCTATGTACTGTGTGCAGCTGTGTACAATATCCCCTGCTATGCTATATCCTTGTTTCCCTCAGGGGCCAGCTGGGATTTGAGAGCATGCAGCCCAATGGCACTGCACTCAGAAATGCTCAGGAGCTCTCTAAATTGAAGTCCCACTCTCTCAACACCAAACACAGTAGAAAGGTTGAACATTTGGATGCTTATCTTACCTCACCAGTAAAGAAGAGTAGGAAAGAGCTCTATTTTGTGTTAATCACAGAGTTGTGGAGGCTGGAACAGACTCTGAGATCATCAAGTCCAGCCTAAAGACCTAACACGGTCACATCGACCAGACCGTGGCGCTCAGTGCCACAGCCAAGCTTGCCTTAAACACCTCCAGGGACAGCAACTCCACCACCTCCCTGGGCAGCCCATTCTAGTGCCTAATGACCCTTTCTCTGAGAAAGTGCTTCCTACCTTCCAACCTAAACCTCCCCTGGCAAAGCTTCAGGCCATGTCCTCTCATCGTGTCACAAGTTGCCAGAGAGCAGAATCTGACCACCACCTTACTACAGTTTCCCTTCAGGTAGTTGTAGAGTGTGATAAGATTCCCTCTGAGTCTCCTCTTCTCCAGGCTAACCAAGCCCAGCTCCCTCAGCCTCTCCTCAGCAGCCTTCCCCTCCAGTCCCCTCCCCAGTCTCATTGCTCTCCCCTGGACCAGCTCCAGCCCCTCAATATCTCTCCTGCAGTGAGGGGCTGAGAGCTGCACACAGTGCTCGAGGTGAGGCCTCCCCAGTGCCAGCCCAGGGGCAGGGTTACACCCCCAGTGCTGCTGGCCACACTATGCCTGACACAAGCCAAGACGCCCTTGGCCTTCCATGCCAGCTGGGCACACTGCTGGCTCATGTCCAGCCTGTTACCACCCAGCACTGCCAGGTCTCTCTCTGCCAAGCTGCTCTCCAACCACACATCCTGGAGTCTGTGGTGCTGCATGGGGGTATTGTAGCCAAAGTGTAGGACCCTGCCCCTGGCCTTGTTCAGCCTCATACCTTCATAGGATCACATGATATTAGAGGTTGGAAGGGACCCAAGGAGATCATCCAGTCCAACCCCTCTGCCAGAGCAGGACCATACAACCTAGCTCATCCCTGGAGGTGTTTAAGGCCAGGCTGGATGAGGCTCTAGACAGCCTGATGTAGTGTGAGGTGTCCCTGCCCATGGCAGGGGAGTTGGAACTGGATGATCTTTGTGGTCCCTTCCAACCCTGACTGATTCTAAGTGAAGATAGCCACAGTCAGGGTAGAGGTCTGAAGTGTGTGAAGTGCTTGGATATAGACATCCTTATTCAGACAGTGCTACATATTCTTCAAGGGGTTTTACAGTAGTAGTGTTTTGGACTGTGTTTCTCTCTGTTCAGCACAGCTTTAGGCAGTTTAGCTGTAGCAATGCTTCTGTTATTCAGGGCTGCCTGTGTCTGCAGTGTTCTGTGCTTTCCTCTGCCTTGGCATTGATCTGTGTGCATGTTTTCTTCCACTGAGGTTACAGTGACTCTCCAAAGCTGGCTCATAGGATTTCCCTTGAAACAAACTATCTCACTTAGCTAGGAAATCATCTTTCCATTAGTAATTATTCTGCCTAAATACATACTTAACTGAGCAGATTATGTGCAGCTACAGCAAACTATTGTGTGTCATCATTTACTGAGCCACACAAACAATTTATCTCTATTCTGTGCGGTTTATTTCATGTCGCTTTTGATCCACATCCTCCTTTCAGGGAGCATCTGACTGTTGTTGCAATTATTGCTTTATTATTATCATTTGCCTTTTTTCTGGTTCCTGTTTCTGTGTTGTTTTTTTTCCCCACTGCTTTGTTTTTCCTTTAATACCATTTTGGCAGCAGTCGGTGTTGTTGCTGTCTTGGTGCTCTTCGTTACTGCATTCTGGCTTCTTAATACTGCATGAAAAGTACAACTTGGGATGCTTTTGCCACAGTTAAGTTACAGACTGGTAACAGTTAAGTTAGAGACTGAGACCATGACTAGGTCAGATATAAAATGCTAATATTTCATTTTTTGTTCTGATGGGAATGTTAACAGGAAAGGAGATGTCATGTCCAAGTGATATCATTTGTAGCATTCACCTATTTCCTTGTAGAGCTGATCCAGAGAACCCACTTCAAACAGATTTTCCCATGCTTCTCTTATGAAGCAATGAAATACAGATGTAGTTATCATTGCTGTAATATTTGGCACCTTAGAAAGCAGATATTGTACATTGTGGAGGACCTAATATGTCAGCAAATTGAAGGGACAGCGTCAGGTAGGATCACAGGATGGTGGGGGTTGGAAGAGATCCAAGGAGATCATTGAGTCCAACTCCCCTGCCAGAACAGGACCATATAATCTAGCTCAGGGCACGCAGGAACACATCCAGACAGGCCTTGAAAGTCTCCAGAGAAGGAAACTCCACAACCTCTCTGGGGAGCCTGTGCCAGTGCTCTGTGACCCTTCCAGTCAAGAAGTTCCCTTTTGTGTTGAAGTGGAGCCTCCTGTGCTGCAGCTTCCTTGTCCTATCCCAGGGAGCAAGTATAAGATACTCTCCCCTTGCCCCTTTCGTGTTTTCCTACTCCCCTTTTTACCCCTGCAGAAGTAAACTGCTGTTGCTGTAGCATCAAAACAACGTGGATATTGCTTTCCATTTCCCAAGGCAGAATATGGCAGGTGAGGGTTCCTGGTGGCACACATCTCTCCCTCACGGGGTTGTGATATTCTGGAGTACCTGCATTTGTGCAGAAGCAAGCTGAAGGTCTACTGTTGCAGTACTTGAGTAGGTCCCGTTTTGGCACCCCTGTGCAGAGTGGGGGGCATCGTGCAGCTACTGCACCTTGCAGAGCACAAGAGCATGTCAGACAAACCCCAGGCAGCCACATTTTCTTACCTACCATCTTGCTTTGGTGTGAGGACAGATGACTTCGTGTAGCGTATGGAGCAGCGCTCTGCAGCGCCTGTGCGTGCTGAGTAGGCAGGCTGCAGATGCATCACCACACCTTGGGTAGATCTCTTACAGAAGAGCATATTGAGTGGTAGCTTCTTTGAAACAGATCAATAATCTCAGGCAAACTGAGTGGAGAGATAATGGAGATCCAAATCTGTCAGATTGCTGTGGTTGTTGCCACCTCCTCCCACGCTGCTGTTCCTGCACTTATTGGCAACTACTCCGTTTGCTAAATGCTCTTGATCCCATTTCATGCAAGGGTTCTCTGTGTGTAGCTGAAGTGATTTCTGTCATGGTTGCTAGAGAATTGAAATGCATCAATTATACCTTGATACCAGCTAGCACTCATTTTCTTTTCATTGTTTTGAAAGTACTTAGGAGGACTTCTTACAGAAGTGCCTCTTAAAGTGGCAGAAAAGAGGAAACCTTTACTTTAGAAAAACAACCAAAGCCATCTGTGTGTGAACTGTGCTTGTTCCTGTCTCTGAGTGTACATCTGAAACCTCCCAGAAAGAGATGATCAGGCTGAACTTAATGTTTCCCACCCCACTTTTTAAATCACACTTTGCTGACCTGCTCCTTTTGTTACTCTTGTTCCTCAATCTCCTGTGAATGTTTTCTGTGCACCCACCAAGTGGAAATCTTTGCTCCTGGGGAAGTCGGTGGCAAAAAACAAACCCCAATCCTGACTTCCCTAAGGAGAGAATTTCCACCAGGGGGTTTTGAGCTGATTGGATAACAGGTTTTCAGCTTTAATTTATGCATTGCATTTAAAAAATACTTGGTGTTAGATGACTTATGTGGTTGGTGTTAAGCTGTGTTTAAAGTAATAGTTGTGTGTCTTTGTTTTTACTTTTGGTCTTTTAGTTTCCAGCGTGTTGTCCTTTTTGGTTTTGTTTTATTGCTTTTTCTTTAATTTTGCTTACCAGAGCCAAAGCCTTAGTAGAAGAACAACGCCTTTTGTTCCTAGGGTTCAGGTAAAGACTTCGTCTGCCTGAGAGAAACTAAAGCTGTGGGGGTTTTGTTTGGGTTTGTTGTTTGTTTTCCCTTTCCTTTGTCATGGAAAATGCGTAGTAGGAAACCCTTTCGTTCTAGTCCTTTTGCCCGTGTTCGTAGCGTGTCGCTTTAAACCACATTAACAAGTTCCATGTCATCTGTTGTGAGCACCTCGTAAAGTTCTGCATGGGGGTTGAAGTAGTAAAGAAAAACATTTAAAGAGACACCTGAGTTTTGTTTGCCCTTGACCCGACGTGAAATTCGCGCAGCCTTCGAGCGCGCCGGCGGCGCTGCCTCGCGCACGCTGAACCTGTGTGCTGGCCAAGCAATAATTCTCTGCTCCAGGCCGTTCTTTAAAGGTGATTGTCTCTTTAAATCATTTGTGAGCATTACTTAGCACATCCCCCTCTTTTTGTTGTCGTTTTGGCATTTTCCAAGTGCTGGTAGTACCTTGAGTAGAAGACAGGCAAAAAACTTGCACCTTGTCTCAAGCTTCACCTACAGAACTTGATTCTTTCATTTCAAAAGTGCATCAGAATGACCCAAACTGTATTGAAATTGCCAAGTGAATTAATCATCCCATTGTGTCACCGAGCTTATTCAGCTGTGGTGCTCTGCTTGGGTCCAAGTTGTTTGCCTTTTTTCATTAGGAACCTCCTGAAGTACCGTAGATTTAACGCACAAGTAGGTTTTACTAATACTTTACAATGCTTCTCTTGCTTTGCTGCATGTTTTTCAGTTCTTTTGGTAAATAGAACATTCTCTGCTTTTCTTAACAAAATGTCCTCCTGGAGATGGTAATCTTTTGTCTGGGAGCTGTATTCAGGCTTCTCTTGTTTGGTTAGTTGCTCACAAGGAAAGCTGCAAAGGGCGGTCATAGCGGTTAGAATGAGATGATCAAAATGCAATGGGGAAAAAGAGCACAAAAGAGATGACTGAATGGCAAGGAGAAAAGATCTCACGCAAACACATATGTCTTGATAAAGAAATTCTAAATAAGGCTGTAGGAAGTGGTTTGGTTGTGACTCTTAATTGAAGAAGTACACAGAATCACAGAAGCTCTTAGACTGGCAAAGCCCTTCGAGCTCCTCCAGTCCAATCATTAGTTTCACACTGACAAGTCCTTGACTAAACCAAAGCCCTCAGCACAGCATCTAAGCACTGTGAATCGCTATGGATGGAAAGCACCACCAGCATCAGCCAGTCCAACCTTCATCCCAGCAGCCTTCATCACCAGACCATAGCCTCAAGCACCACAGCCACTCTCCTTTTAAACACCTGCAGGGATGGAGACTCCACCACCTCCCTGGGCAGCCTGTGCCAGTGCCTGACCACCCGCTCAGAAAAGAACTTCCTCCCAACAGCCAACCTAAACCTCCCCTGATGCATCTTGAGGCCATTTCCTCTTGTCCTATCATTAGTAATTTGGGAGAAGAGACCAGCTCCAGCCTCACTACAGCCTCCGTTTAGGTAGTTGTAGAGGGCAATAAGGTCCCCTCTCAGACTCTTCCAGACTAAGCAGCCCCAGCTCCCTCAGCTGCTCCTCATAAGTCATGTTTGCCAGACCTCTCCCCTTGTCACCTCTTCTGTCCCTCTTGTGCTGTGGTGACCAAACTGGACACAGAGCTAGAGGTGTGGTCTGACGAGTGCTGAGCACAGGGGCATGTGCACCTCCCTGCTCCTGCTGCTCACACCACTGCTGATCCAGGCCAGGATGCTGTTGGCCTTCTTGGCCACCTGGGCACACTGCTGGCTCATGTTCAGCTGGCTGGCCACCAACACCCCCAGGTCTTTTTCCACCAGGCAGCTCTCCAGCCACTCTTCCCCGAGCCTGTAGGGCTGCTGGGGGTTGTTGTGGCCAAAGTGAATTTACTTTTTCTCTTTTTTTTTAAATTTTACTGAAAGTAGTCTTCCTTAAATGTGAATTCAAACTAAAAAAACAACATAAAACCCCCCCAAACAACCCCAAACTAGCGTGTTGGTAATATTGCTTTAGGTTAACACATTATTGTGTGCAACTTCCATCAACTGGGGCTTTGTACCACAAATTGAAACCATCCTTTAGCATGATGAAGGAGATTGGCTTCTGTTGATGGCAGTGAAATCAAAGAGGGGTACAAATTCAACAGCAAGCCAAGCAGTTCTGCAAGGTAAATGTTGTGTATGACACAAGCTGTCTTTTCATGTTTCTGTTCATTTTATAGATGTGTAGAAAATAAATTAAGATGTCTTCTGATGGTCAATCTCTCAATTATGAAAGGCAATATCTGCATGCTGTATGAAATACTCTCCAATGTAGATGTGCCATTAAGTAGATCCTTGTTTCAATCACGTTGTATAAGCCAAAGAAACAGACATCAAAGTTGTGTGTTCTGCTTAAACTGACGTCCTGCAAGGAAGAATACCCCACGCTTTATCAAATGGTTGTGGAAGTAATTTAAGAGAATGAAACAAGTGTAATGCTTGATGGAGAACATCCAGAGGCTTCCTCTCTCACCTCTGGTTGGATTACTTTTCTGCTATTGTAGCTGAGAGTTGTCTTTAGACAATTTTGCTCCTGTGCAGCATCTTTGGAGTCATTGTGGAAGTCTCTAACAGTCTTTTGCAGTGCTCAGTAACAAAGCTAAGCATAGTGTTTGTGATGAGTGCCTGAAGAACTTCAGCTTCTGACCCTGGAAACATCTTCACAGCTAGACTGGAATGAAAAAGTCCCCCACCTGCTTGCTCACTTTTAGTAGAGATAGTAGATAGTTTAAGATATGTTTACAATGCAAGCTTCAGGGAAAAGCAGAAGTTTCTCCAGCGGTCTTTAAGCGAGGGCATGAGGAGTGGAGCAGCAGCACTGAGCTCCAGTTACTCTTTGGCATGAGACTCAGCTAGCTCAGAGTTGTTGTTTGTGGTTGTCAGGCAGTGTACATCACGTTGTGGGCTGTGGTATAGCTGTGTCTGTAGAAGTCCCTGCAAGCACGAGCATCACCAAATATGCTGTTTGTACTTCATTTGTTTCATTGCTCCCAAGAGCAACTGCACCTCTTTATTGATGCTTGCATCTTCTTGGTAGGCTGAAACTGATATTGGTGATACATGCACCAGATTCTGGCACACATTACACTTCCACACTCCTCTCTCTGTCATTCCATTCATTTTCCAACTTCTTATATCACTGAATAATTAAGCCTCCATCATTATTACTTTACTGAGAAGGTAAGCAATCAGGTTCCTTCTCTCTCTCTTCCCCTTCTGAACTTTCAGCAGTTGCACAGTCCTTGGGAAAGGGAGCATTTATTTCTCCAGCTTCTAGATTCATTTAGCATACCAGCAACTTTCTGACTTAACAGAGTGAAGCTTTGTGATCTCTTTGATCTTAGATTTGTGTTTTCCATACAGCATCTCTTGTTTACTTGGTGGAGCCTCCTTTGGCCATGGAACCACTGGGATTTTTCTGCCTTCAGAAGTTTCAGACATGCCTTTTGCTTTGATGCAGCACACTGGTGTGTTTGAATGTGCGTAAAAATGGGTGCATCATCTACTTAGCATTATTGAAATCAAGCTGAAACCACCAAGAAGAAAGCTGAGGAGGGACTTTTTAGGGTGCCAGGTAGTGATAGGACTGGGGGGAATGGAACAAGGCTGGAAATGGGTAGATTCAGACTGGATGTTAGAAAGAAGTGGTTCAGTGTGAGGGTGGTGAGAGCAGAGCCTGGAAGGGGTTACCCGGGGAGGTGGTGGAAGGCTCACCCCGAGAGGTGTTTAAGGCCAGGCTGGATGAGGCTCTAGGCAGCCTGATGTAGTGTGAGGTGTTCCTGCCCATGGCAAAGAGGTTGGAACTGGATGCTCCTTGTGGTCCCTTCCAACCCTGACTGATTCTATGGAGTGACAACATGAAAGTAACCTAGACTTAATGTGATTTCCCCTATGCGTGTCTGTTAGACTATAGGTCCTGATTACATGACTGCTGCTTCTCTAGAGCTCTGACTTCAATCAGTGCTCTGAATGAGCTGTCAGGTTAAGCTGAGATGGGAAAAAGATGAAATCCAAGTGTACTGAATTTTAGGCCTTAATTTATACAACTTAACATTCTTGGTTTGGGTAAGTCTGAGGTGCACTGGGGAAGAGCTTAGCCTTGTACAGTTGAAGGATCAAAGAACCTCAATACCTGCAGTGCTCTGCTGCAAATAAAGGGCATCTATCCCCGTTCACTCAGTTTGAAGCAAGCTACTCTTGAAGGCATATTCATAGAATCAAGCAGGTTAGAAGAGACCTCCAAGCTCATCCAGCCCAACTTAGCACCCAGTGCTCACCAATCAACCAGACCATGGCACTAAGTGCCCCAGCCAGGCTTGGCTTCAACACCTCCAGGGACAGCGACTCCACCACCTCCCTGGGCAGCCTGTTCCAATGCCAATCAATCACTCTGGCTGTGAAGAAATGATTCTCCAGAGGAAGGCATCTTCTGAGACTGTGAAGGACCATGCAGGAATGCTACATAGCTGCATCCTCAGGAGTGCAGCACCAGAAGTCAGCTTGTATATACTGTTGGGTGTGTAGGAGGCTTGTTCCAGAAATAAGACATCTGTGATTTAAGCCCTGTCAGAAAAGTGCCTTTATCAGCAAGCTGCCTTCCTGTCTTCTCTGGACTAGAGGGTTTCATCTGAAGATGAGTCTCATCCCAACTGTGTGTCTGGGAATATAAGTGTGTGGTGATGGCAAAGAAAGCTTCCTTCCCAGCCCTACTATCCAGAGTGTGTATTGATCTTGGTTTAGACCACTCCATTAAACACCAGAGAGAAGCTTATGAAGCTGTTGATCTCTGTTCTCCTGGCTGACTGCAGATGAGTTGCAGAAGTCTGCACAGCAGGTGTTCTTAGCTGGAAGCCTGTTTTAAGGAATGAAGCAGACCATAAAATAGTTTGGGTTGGAAGGGACCTCTAAAGGTTATCTAGTCCAACTCCACCAGAGTCAACGGGGACATCCTCCATCCTCTGGCTTCCCAGAGCCCTCTTGAGCCTGGCCTTGAATATATTCGAGGATGGGACCTCAACTACTTCTCTGACCAACCTGTTCCAGTGTTCTTTGTCCATTCTCTCACCTCCACTTTCTTCCTTTCATCTCTTTCCATACCAGTCAAATGACTTCTTGGCTTACAAATGCTCGTGCTGTGTGTTGGAGTGCTATCAGTGTGGACACAGGAAAGAGAGAGCCTTCTTGCCATGTTTCTGCCTCCATCTTTCCTGTAACAAGCCAAATTACAGGGAATTATAGGGAAAATATTCCCACAATGTGCAAGTTTTGCCTGTTATGTTCAGAGCATAAAGAACCACAGCAACATGCAGGCTGGCAAAGCCCCTCAGCAGCACCAACTCCGACCTAGAAGCCTGCTCTACAAGATTCACCTTAGACCATAGCCCTAATAGTAGGAGGTTCTTGCTTCCAAACACAGGTACTAGAGCATCTCCAAACAGTGTCACATGATTTCATCTTTCTTCTTCAAGCGTTTTGACTGAAGTTTTCCTGCAAAAGTTGAGTCTGAAACAAACAGGCTGCAGAAATGTTTAGCCTGAATATGAACACCTAATTCTGCTTGTATTTTTGGTACCCGTTTTGAGTTTCTCTCTCCTTCCCTCAGTTCGTGGCAGTGTCTAGGTCACAAAGAGATTTCATTCTGCTTAAATAAGGTTAGTTTCTCCCCCCCAAAAAAGTGAGTGAGGATGACAGTCTTCAGTGCTTGTGCTCCCTTGGGGTGTGGGACTAGTCAAAGTTGGTCTTTGCAGGGACTCCCAAGGAAGCCTGCGGATGGATGCATTCAGTGTTAGAGAGATTGGCTTGCACTTGAGAGGTCACCAGAGCTTTGCTTTCACACAGCTTGCCACGTGTGATATAACTGCACCACTTGTCCCTTCCACAGTGACTGCTCTAAAGTAGGTATATCCTCTCCGTGAATAATGTATTTGCAGCTGAAGTATTCAAACTGCAAAATCTAACTGGCAGCTTCTAGTGGCTGTAGCACAAAAGCATAGCAGACCAAGTGTGAGGCTGGTTAAGAGTTTACACAGCTGAGTAATAGCAGTTATTGCCATGTTGTTGCTGAGTTGCACTGGGAAGAGGGTTGGACTACTGAACCTACCTCTCTCACGATTTTCAGAGGACTTGTGTTATTTTATCATGGGTCTCTGCACCTTGAATAACATTTAGAGACCTGGAATACTTATGGCTTTATCCAATAGCCTTTCCAGCACAACAGGACATGAAAAATTAACTCATGCACTGTGCATAAACTACTTAGAAATGAAGTTCTACATATGAGTAACATACATCAGTAACACAAGTAATATAATATCACTGCCAAGTGAAAATGGTCCTAAGCAGAGCACCATGTGAAAAAGAATTAGCACGAAGCAATGTACTTATTGTATGGGGCAATCTCTGGTACCTAATGAAGCTATGATAGTATTAATGTATTTTTATATGTCTTATAAATACAAACTAGAGCACAGTCTTGTCTCTGTAAGTAGCCAACACACAAAGGCATTTATGACAGAAGAAAAAATAGCCATGGACATGCTGCTCTGTTGTAGAAATGAGTTCCCTAATTAATCTTTTCTCATTGCAGATAAAACTGTGGTATGACAAGGTTGGTCATCAGTTAATAGTGACAATATTGGGAGCAAAGGATCTTCCTTCAAGGGAAGATGGGAGGCCAAGGAATCCTTATGTTAAAATTTACTTTCTTCCGGACAGAAGGTAGGATGAACACACAGACAAGGAACGTTTGAGTAAGAATTAGCCTCATGCCCACTTGGCACACAGAGCTGGGTTTACTTGTCATGCCTCTATGGAAAAGTCTTGCACAGCTTGGAGCTGCCTTGTTGAACCTGCTATGTAACAGCAGTGTGTCTCTGGGCACTAAGCACAAGCTCACTTTCTCTGGACATTTGGTTAAATAACCGATGGAGAAGGAAAGGTAAAGCTGTGTCAGTGCCTGGGGATCTCCTATTAGCAGAGAATGCTAGTGCTTTATAATGCCTCTCTTTCCTGTGGCAGGTACTCCTGTCCAGTGCAAATGCTACAAAATTAGGTTCACTGATTTCTGGGTTGATCAGTCCAGCACTTGGGTTTGCCTCAGCTGCACACAGCAAAGCAGGGCCACACCTGGCACCTGAAACCCACAGCTTTCATAGCGCAACAGAAGCGAGTCCAGGCTGAAAGGACTCTATTGGGATTTCTGAGAGGCACCTTGAAAATTTCCCCTAAAACACAGGGCTAACATCAACCTGGACTGGCTTTTTGAATGTATCCAAGGAAAATTAAACTTCCTGAACAGTGCTTTCATTTTTAAGCCATAATTTTCTGCCATTTCCACTCAAGTGCAGAGGGGAACAGCAAAGGGAGCAGTGTGTTCCCCAGTTGATTTCTTTTATTGCTGTTTCCTCAGATTGTGTAAGTAGATGAATATCTTTAAGTTTATTTTCTAGTGTGTCCACCACATAAATCAAAGATTTAGCCTGACCCAGCATATAAAAGATTGACCTGACCAGTGAGATGTTGAATCTATGGAGCAGGATGTATTTTTGCAGCTCATATTTTTACATCCTTTGCTTTCCCTAATAGCTAAACTGGGGAGATGTGAACCATCTCCAGTACCAATTGACTCCAGCAGGAATTAAAGCTAGTCAGCATTTTGGTAGACACTGCTTTCCCACTTTCATTCTATACCATATGCTGGCAACAACATTTTCAGTGACTGCCTAATTTGCTGTACCCTTAAGGACAAAGAAGTTTGGATGGGTTGTCTTGGGCTCACCAATAATTGCTTCTTAGTTCATTCAGATTTTAGTGTGCTTAGAGAGACTGAAGCTGTGCTAAACTGAGAATCAGCTCTGCTTAAAATTACCTTATTTGCTTTTTCAAGATGAATAAAGCTACCAAAAAATCTGTGTCCAGAATGCTTTGCAGTATAAGTTTTAATATCTGAGAATGCATGGAAGGGAAACAATTAAATACTCTCAGGTATGCAGGCACACAAAAGTTACATAACATTAATCTTTATTAAGCTCCTCTGGTGTTTCCTATTTATGTGCAGTATCCAGGAGCCTTTCTTTACTTCTTATTTATGTTTTCTATCATTTCTAAAGGAAATTTGTCTTACTGAATTGCTTTGGCTTTTTTTTCCTAAGGTGCAAATTCCTTTTCCTTAGAGGTAAAAGCTTAATAAGCACCAATATATATCTTGGGTAGTAGCAGGAAGCATGCTAGAGGTAAAAAGCACTTAGCTAAATGAAGCATTGAGTGAGATGGAGATAGTGAAGCCTCTCTGATTAAAACACACATCACTGGGGAAGCTTGCCCACTGTAAATTCTTTCAGTTCTCAAGGGTAACAGCAGCAAGTGCATTAATTTCATCCCTTAATGTAACAGCAGCATGTGCATTAATTTCATCCCTTAATGTAACAGCAACAAGTACATTATTTATTTCTGATGTGCAAATTCATTTCCTTTCCTTAGAGGCAAAAGCTAGGTGAGGAAGAAGAAGTAGCATTATGTGGTACAAGAGAAATGGAGCAGTTCTGTTGCTTTTGCAGTGATTAGCAGTTGGGCAGTACCTGCACTGCTGGATTAAAAGGTGCACACAACTGAGTACCACAGCTGCAGTATGGAGCAATCAGCAGGCTTAAAATGAAGCTTCCTTGTGAGAGCTCCTGTCAGTATTGTCAGCAGGAGCGTGGGTGTTTGCCAGCAGGACTTGGGTCCATCAGAACATGTTAATTGTTTGAAGCAGGAATATTCTGCAGAACAGTTTGCTTTTGCCACCACCCTGGAGCCAGTGCTGGGAGTTTCGTGGCAGCCTTGCGTGGAGATCTTATTGAGCCCCGCTACAGAAAGTCAGCCTTGCAGTGGAGATCCACCCTTATTCCCAGTGGTTACCCAAAGGATCTGGGCAGCTGTTTTGGCAGCACTTTTCCTTCCAGAGCTTCTGGGAAAAGACATAGAACTCATTCTCAGGGCTTCCTCAGCAGGAAGACCCTATGGGGTAGGCACTGCACTGCCTGCAGCTTCCTGAGCACCCCTTCATGTGGTCCAGCTGCTCCTTCCTGCTCTGCAGGCTGAGTCAGCTGCCATAGGACTGGAAGCTGGAGTCATCCAGCTGGCTTGTCTAGCTGAAATGCAGATATTTTCTCAGGCTATAGGCTGGATGTTAGGAGGAAGTTCTTCACAGAGAGAGTGATTTGCCATTGGAATGGGCTGCCCAGGGAGGTGGTGGAGTCACTATCCCTGGAGGTGTTCAAGAAAAGTCTGAGTGAGGCACTTGTGACTGGGTAGGGCTGGGTGCTAGGTTGGACTGGATGATCTTGGAGGTCTTTTCCGACCTCCTTGATTCTATGATTCATGGAAATCCCATTGACAGAAGTAAGCATTGCCTTATAAAATAGAATCATAGAATGGTTTAGGTTGGAAGGGACCTCAAAGCTCAGCCAGTTCCAACCCCCTGCCATAGGCAGGGACACCTCCCAGTAGAACAGGTTGTTCAAGGCCTCATCCAACCTGGCCTTGAACACCTCCAGGGAGGTTGTGGAGCACAGAATCACCCAACGTGATCAAAGATCACGTTGGGTGATTCTGTGCTCCACAACCTCCCTGGGCAACCTGTGCCAGTGTCTCACCACCCTCACTCTGAAGAACCCTTTCCTAACATCCAGTTTCAATCTTCCCCTCTGCCAGTTTAAACCCAATGTTTCCAAGGCAAACATTTGAAAACAACACAAAAGACTAATCCTGACAAATTCTATCGCCTGATTTTACATCTCTCACTTTCCATGATAATTCCTCCTACAGTAGAATGTTCTCTTGAATAGTTTTAATAGTGAAATTATTTGTTTTTTTTCAGTGATAAAAACAAAAGAAGAACAAAAACAGTGAAGAAAACATTGGAGCCTAAGTGGAATCAGACCTTCATTTATTCTCCAGTTCATCGGAGAGAGTTTAGAGAACGAATGTTAGAAATTACTCTTTGGGACCAAGCAAGAGTTCGAGAGGAAGAAAGTGAATTTTTGGGAGAGGTAAACAGTTCTTGGTAGTTCCTATAGAAATGTAGTTTCTCACTTATTCATGTCTAGACACAGTATGCTTGATAAAAGTGCCAAAGCTGCTTTACATTGTTGTGTCTGTGCTTGTTTCACTCAGCAGTGAACGAATTGCGACCTCACACTTATCTCAGAGTACTGACATGAGATTTTGTCTCTGTGTGTGTTATGTTTTGGTAGCAGCACACACAGAGTTCACAGAATCACACTATGGCAGGGCTTGGAACAGACCTCCAAAGCTCATCCAGTCCAACCCCCCTGCCAGAGCAGGATTGCCCAGAGCAGATCACACAGGAAGACATTCAGGCTTGGAAAAGTCCAGCACAGAGCTGCAAAGACAATTAAGGGAGCAGAACATCTCCATTGTGAGAAAAGGCTGAGTGAGCTCGGTCTCTTTAGAGGAGAATGAAGGATGACCTCATTAATGTTCATACATATGTGAAGGGTGAGTGTAAGGAGGCCAAGCTCTTCTCACTGATGTCCAGTGATAAGACAAGAGGCAGTGGGTGCAAGTTGGAACATAGGAGGTTCCATGTGAAGATAAGGAAAAGCTTTTTCACTGTGAGGGTGACAGACCAGTGAAACAGGCTGTCTGGAGAGCTTGTGGAGTCTCCTTCTCTGGATGTGTTTCTGTATGACCTAGTCTAGGTGATCTATGCTGGCAGCGGGGGTTAGACTGGATGATCTTTCAAGATGCCTTCCAACCCCTGACATCCTGTGATCCTGTTTTGGGTGTCTCCAGAGTGGGAGATTCCACAGCCCCCTTGGGCAGCCTGTTCCAGTGCTCTGTCACCCTCACAGTGGAAAATTTTTACTCCTGTTTCCATGGAACTTCCTATGCCTCAACTTCCACCACTGCCCCTTGTCATAAAAATCATTAAAATCAAGAAGGTTGGAAAAGACCTTGAAGGTCATCGAGTCCAACCATCACCCAGCTAGCAGGAAGACTAAACTGTGTCCTGAAGTGCAATATCCACACGCTTCTTCAACTCCCTCAGGCATGGTGACTCCACAGAACCACAGAATTCCTTAGACTGGAAAAGATCTTCAAGATTGTAAAGTCCAATCAGTAGTTTCACACTGACAAGTCCTTCCCTAAACCAAATCCCTCAACACAACATCTAATCACTGTGAATCATAGAATCAGTGAGGCTTGGAAAGGACCACAAGGATCATCTAGTTCCAACCCCTCTGCCATGGGCAGGGACACCCTACCCTAGATCAGGCATCACCAAGCAGAGCCTGGCTCCAGCCTCTTGGCACTCAACCCTGCACATCTTTGTAAGCAGGAATGAGGTCACCCCTCAGGCTCCTCCTCTCCAAGCTGGAGAGCTCCAGCTCCCTCAGACTCTCCTCCTTAAGGAAGATGTTCCATTCTCCTAGTCATTTTTGTGGCTCTGTGCAGGACTCTTTCAAGCAGCTCCCTGAGGTCCTTCTTGGGGACCAGGTCCTTCATGGGGCCCAGAACTAGACACAGTATTTCAGATGCACTCTCAGCAGGGCTGAGTAGAGGGGGAGGAGAACCTCTCTTACCCTCCTAACCATGAGTTTGTCAGTTTCTTTTGGAATTGTTCATCAAAAAGCCTCTTATCTGTAGTTGTGTTTTACCAAAGTATCAGTGTGTTGCTGATGCTCTTCCTGCAAGGTATTTGAATGCTGTCAAGGTTGGCAAAAAGCAAGAAAGGGATTTTTCTGTTTAAAAGAGTTTTGATATACTTAGTGTTGTAAAATGCACTGCAGCTCCTGCTTAATGAACTCCAAGGCTTTGGTGAAACTTCCAAGTCCCTAGCAGAGAGAGTGATTGGCATTGGAATGGGCTGCCCAGGGAGGTGGTGGAGGCACCGTGCCTGGAGGTGTTGAAGCCAAGCCTGGCTGGGGCACTTAGAGCCATGGTCTGGTTGACTGGCCAGGGCTGGGTGCTAGGTTGGACTGGGTGATCTTGGAGGTCTCTTCCAACCTGCTTGATTCTATGATTCTATGATTAAGGGATAGCAGAAGAGCATTTATGAGCATACCTGTTTGAAAACATTCTGTTGTCTGATGCTTCCCTGCTTTGAACCGTTTCTTCTGTTCTAGATTCTTATTGAGCTGGAGACAGCATTGCTGGATGATGAACCTCACTGGTACAAACTCCAAACACACGATGTCTCCTCATTGCCACTTCCCCATCCCTCACCCTATTTGCCACGCAGACAGCTCCACGGCGAGAGTCCCACGCGGAGGCTACAAAGTAGGTTGCTGGTTGTGTGCGCTGTTGTTGTGGAGGGGAAATGAATTGCTGCCAGATGATGTTTTCCAACGTCAATACTGGTTATTAATATTGCTATTCAGAGCTCTGGCCCCCCCTGACCACTGATTTTAATAGTATTTGGGGTCTTACAGCGTTATGGAAACATGCTGTGGGTAATACCTACAGCTAATAGACCCAGCAAAGTGCATCAGCGTTAATTGAACTGGAAGAGACTGTTCCTGCAGTCAGTGCCCCTTGTGGCCAATGTGCTGTTTGCTCAGCAGCTGGGCCCAAGCTCTTTCTGCTCTATGGCAGAAGGCAGTAGGGAATCACAAAGAGGTATTTAAGCATTTACTCACAGATTATTATCATTGCCCTCGTGGGGTTAGCCACAGTCCAGACAGTGCCCAGATGCTTTCAGGGGACTCTGCCTTGTTGGATGTTGAGGCTTGAATCTTCCTGGCTTCTGGGGGCAGGAGGCAGACAATCTTTGCCCTTGTCTCCTGGCTGCTTCTGGATGAGCTGTGTATATGTCCAGGGATTCTAGGCAGGACCTTCAGGTGCAGAGGCAGATGTGGTGTAGCCACGCTGGCCATACAGGCTGGTTGTGTGCAGGCATCCAGGGTCTGCTCCTGGTAAGTGCAGCAGTGCAGTTTAGCAGGCAGCAATGAGGCAGTGTGCAATAGCAGCAGGGCTGGGCACAGCAGAGAGAGCAGGCACAGAGCAGGGAGGCAAAAGCAGGTTGTTCACCTGCATATCTCCTTTTATCAACGTGGGCTGAGATCAATTGCCTTTGGACACAGGAATAGCCAATCAGGATGGCAGTTAGCCAAACCACACCACGTTGGGCAGGGTCCACAGTCCTGGCTGTCCCAAATATGGGGAGAGCAGGGGCCTTGCTCCCTATAGCCAGAAGCTGGGCCCGTGGGCTGACACAACAGTGTCACACAGCCTGGGCCCTGGCCAGGCCAGGCTTTATGGCACCAGGCCCCTTGTGTCTCTGTGTGTCTGGTGGATAGGTAAGCATGCATGAGCCTATTTTGGGCCCATGGGCCCTCCACAGAACTGTGTGTAGAATTCCTTTGGATCCATGTGAAAGCTGCTTTAAACTCTTCCAGATGGGAAGCTGACAGAGTTACAGTATCACACAGTATCACAGTATTATCAGGGTTGGAAGAGACCTCACAGATCATCAAGTCCAACCCTTTACCACACAGCTCAAGGCCAGACCATGGCACCAAGTGCCACGTCCAGTCCTGCCTTGAACAGCTCCAGGGACGGCGACTCCACCACCTCCCCGGGCAGCCCATTCCAGTGTCCAATGACTCTCTCAGGGAAGAACTTTCTCCTCACCTCCAGCCTAAATCTCCCCTGGCACAGCCTGAGGCTGTGTCCTCTTGTTCTGGTGCTGGCCACCTGAGAGAAGAGAGCAACCTCCTCCTGGCCACAACCTCCCCTCAGGTAGTTGTAGACAGCAATAAGGTCTCCCCTGAGCCTCCTCTTCTCCAGGCTAACCAATCCCAGCTCCCTCAGCCTCTCCTCGTAGGGCTGTGCTCAAGGCCTCTCCCCAGCCTCGTTGCCCTTCTCTGGACACGCTCAAGCATCTCAATGTCCCTCCTAAAGTGGGGGGCCCAGAACTGAACACAGTACTCAAGGTGTGGTCTAACCAGTGCAGAGTACAGGGGCAGAATGACCTCCCTGCTCCTGCTGGCCACACCATTCCTGATGCAGGCCAGGATGCCACTGGCTCTCTTGGCCACCTGGGCACACTGCTGGCTCATGTTCAGGCGAGTATCAATCAGCACCCCCAGACCCCTCTCTGTCTGGCTGCTCCTTTGTAGCTGCTATGAATTAGATCACTTATGAGTAGTGCTGAGAGTCTGAAGTGCTACGAGTAGGGCTACTGAACGTGGTGAAGACTTTCAGTGAGACTCCCTAGTTCAGATCCCGAGCTTGCTCTTCTGCAATGTGCTATCTTTATTTTGAGGTCCTAGCTTCAATGTTACATTCATAATTGCCTTATTTAAGCAAAAGTAAATGTGCAGGACTTTTCAGCTTCTTCTTCAATTCTTCTTAACTTCTTCTTCAGCAGCTTCTTACAAGGGAAGTGAGCTGTATTTAACAACCTGTGTAGCTAAGTTAGTACCCTGGCCTGTTGCCTTGGTTTGATAACATTTTGTGTGGCTGCATTCACAAAGAGAATTTCTCTTTGCATTCTGTGTTGTGGAATTTTGGGATCCTAGATGCTCAGTAGCTTCATGTCAGCAGTAAGTGTTTCTAAAATGGAGTCTGTCCAATATAGCAATAAGATAAATGGGTGAAGGGTGAAAATATTTTCCTCCCTATTTCGCCCTTTCTCTAGTTTAACTGCTTAGGACTGATAGTGATTACAAGCTGTCCTGGAATTAACTTTATGAAGTACCAATTGACCATGGCAGGGAGGTTGGAGTAGATGATCTCTGAGGTCCCTTCCAGCCTAAGCCATCCTATGACACTTTTATTAAAGAACAGCAGCAAACACCCCCAAAAAGCAACAGACCCAAAACTATTTCTGAAAATGTTGGCTTTGGGTTTTGGTGGAGGTGGTTTTTTTTGAGCCTTTGCATGTCAGCTTGCATATGTTCCATATGCATATGTGCATATGATGCACCTAAGCTCACAGCAACATAGACAGCAACCTGGATGTTTCCTGTGTGGATTCTCTGTTTGGTAGTCCCTTGTATGTGACTATTTTGAGTAGTGGACAGGTTTTGTAGCTGTGCACTGGATGGTAAGAAGGATTAAAATGCTCCCTATCATAATATTCTGAGATAGGTACACTAAACAGAGAGTTGCAGTCCCTGACTTCAAAGCTGATGTTATTTCCATTCATGAAAGGAGGAAAGAAATGGTAGCTAACAGGTGAGGAGTTCTGTTTCAGTTTATTCTCATCAGTATTCCCAAGTACCGTGGGTGTTTCACTGAAGTGTTTTGTAAGACATTTTAGGGAGTTCAGTTAGAACCACTGAATCTGTCAGGGTTGGAAGGGACCACAAGGAGCAGCCAGTTCCAATACCCCTGCCATGGGCAGGGACACCCTACCCTAGAGCAGGCTGCACACAGCCTCAGCCAGCCTGGCCTCAAACACCTCCAGCCATGGGCCTCAACCACCTCCCTGGGCAACCCATTCCAGCCTCTCACCACTCTCCTGCTCAACAACTTCCTCCTCACCTCCAGCCTCACTCTCCCCACCTCCAGCTTTGCTCCATTCCCCCCAGTCCTGCCACTCCCTCACAGCCTAAGAAATCCCTCCCCAGCTTTTTTGTAGCCCCCTTCAGATGCTGGCAGGCCACAAGAAGGTCACCTGGGAGCCTCCTCTGCCCCAGCCTGCACAGCCCCAACTCTTTCAGTCTGTGCTCACAGCAGAGCTGCTGCAGCCTCTGAGCATCCTCCTGGCCCTGCTCTGGACACTCTCCAGCATCTCCACATCCCTCTTGTCCCAGGGGCTCCAGAGCTGGATGCAGGACTCCAGGTGGGGTCTCAGCAGAGCACAGCAGAGGGGCAGAATCCCCTCCCTGGCCCTGCTGGCCACACTTCTGCTGCTGCAGCCCAGGCTCTGCTTGGCTTTCTGGGCTGCATGTGCACACTGCTGGCTCCTGTTGAGCTTCTCATGCATCACCCCCAAGTCCCTCTCCTCAGGTCTGCTCTCCAGCTACTCACTGCCCAGCCTGGATCTGTGCTTGGCATTGCCTGCTTTCACAGACCAGGTGAGCACTTCAGTACCTGTGTGCATGTGAAGTTTGTGGAATTCTGCTTTTCAGGAGACAGTCCTGCAAACAAGCCCTCTTGTTTCTAGCAGCCCCTGTCTGTGCAGTAAAGAATAAGAGTGAATAAAGCAGTAACTGCTTTACTTTGGAAAAGATTATTTGCCTAAAGATCTGCATAGTGCTACTGAACCAGAGTGTGAAAGTAGGTCAGTTGGCTTTTTTTATGGTCTTACTAATCCTAATGCTCTGCTCCACTGCATGATCTTAGATGTGTCTGGAAATGCAGAGGGAAGGACCCTTCAGTAGTGGTTTGGTGAAACACTAAGATTTGCTTTTCAATGCAGATAGTTTGCTTGAGTGTAACCAGAGTGGTACTTTGACAACTTGAGGCTATAAAGAATTCAGCCAAAGCAGCACTGTCAGATCTTCACTGTCACTGCTGGAGAGTTCCTGAGCTCCTTCAATAAATGATGCTGTTTGCATTCATACTGAGCTTGAAATCCCATAAAGAATGATGTTTTTCTTTATCATCCAGGGAATATATGCACTTGAATCCTTCTATTTCACTAATAATTTTCAGCTCAGATAGTTTTACATGTACAGAATAAGGTCTCTTGGAATTTAAATCCCTCTTTTTGGGGAACTGGAAAGGCATCCAAATGGAAAGTTAGCATCTGGTCAGAATTCTGCAATGATAGCACAGTCCCTTTAGCAATTTAATAGACTTCTTATTTTCATCTTTAAGTTGATTTTACACCTCCTAAATGGAAATAAAAATAGTTCTTGCTGCTCAGAGAGATGGTTGAACAGCTTATTAGAGAGACCCAGCACTCAACTGGATAAAGCCATGAGCAATGCAATCTAACTTGGCCAAGCCTGAGACAGGTGTTGCACCAGATGGTCTCCAAACAGCCCATCCCAGCCTATACCCCATCAGCAGGGGAATGGTGAAGGGCAGGCAGCACATCTAACAGCTGCCTTCACTAACTGAGATCTTTAGAGTGCATTAGTGAGGTAGAAGATTCTGGTTCTTTTGCCTAGCTTCTTGTGTCTGAAGCTCTTTTTGCAGCCTTCAGTAACAAGTCATGAAAGAGAAGATGTAATCCACTGTCACATCACAGTGCTGGGAAGCTACCCAGATGAAGCCAAGGCATGCCTAGCAACGTGGTCTGTTTTAAATCACATACAATGGAATCACAGAGTGATAGAATGGTTTAGGTTGGAAGGGACCCTAGAGATCATCTACTCCAATGTCCCCACCACGGGCAGGGATTCCTCTCACAGAACCACAGCAACATCCAGGCTGGCAAAGCCCCTCAGGATCACCAACTCCAACCTAGAAAGAACCCTGCTTTACAAGATTCACCTTAAACCATAGCCCTAAGCACCACATCCAATCCACCCTGAAACACAGCCAGGCTGGGTGACTCCACCACCTCCCTGGGCAGCTCATTCCAGTCCCTTACCACTCTCTCCATGGAAAGCTTTTTCCTAATGTCCAATCTAAACCTCCCCCAGCCTCAGCTTGAGGCCATTCCCCCTTGTTCTGTCTCCATTACCTGTGAGCAGAGGGCAGCCGCAGCCTCTCCACAATGTCCCTTCAGGTAGCTGTAGACACCAATGAGCTCTCCCCTCAGCCTCCTCTTCCTCACATCAACCATCCCCAGCTCCCTCAGTCTCTCCTCATCAGATTTATCCCTCATTTTTTCCTAATGTCCAGTCTAAACCTCCCCAGTTTCAACTTGATGCTGTTGCCTCTTGGCTGCTCCTTGAACATCACCCCAGGGAAGGAGCATCCACAACCTCCCTGGGCAGCCTGTTCCAGAGCCTCACCACCCTTGTACTGAAGGACTTCCAGCCCAAACCTGCTGCCCCTCAGAGCACACTTCTTACTGTGCTGTTACAAAGTAGGCTGATTTAATATTTCTGGGGCTGAAAAACCTGAACAGTGCACTCCTCCCACCTCTTGTTCATTTCTGCCCTGCTTTTGTGTAGAACCAGTGAGTACAATATGAAATAGCTTCTAGTTTGCCCCCCAGATTTGTTAGTGTGAGAAATGAGGGAGATATTTTCAGTTGCAAGGTGGTTTGCTCTTTGCATGAATACACATCTCAGCTTTCTTCTCTCCATGATTGCCAAAGAGCTCTAAGTGCAGATATTTGAAGACAATGTTTAAAGGTTACTCTCTGAAGGTAGTTTAAAAGAACCACCTACACTTATGCCTTGCTTCTGTTCTCCTTTTAATGATGCTGAGTTTTAGCATCCCTGAGGAAGAGCAGATTGCCAACCCTGAAGACCAAACTCCTCTATTTACAGAGAGTCAGCAGCAAATTGCAAGCCTCCCACAGAGCCCCAGATGTGACTTTTTTAGGAACCAGCTTTCAGAGGCAGTACCTTACTTTCCCCTGTATTTATTTCTCAGTGTCTTTGAGTGGACATTGTGTTGTGTTGCAGATTAATCCAAGCCACCTGCTTTCTCTTGTCCACTCCTCTGACCTGTGCAATCCACTAACTCCAGTAAGGGAGAAGTGGTAAATAGTTGTCATGTAAACCCTGATGAGAACAAGATCTAAGAGATTTTAGAAGTGACAGTGTTTGGAAATGAACATAGAGGAGTCCAACAAGGTGATTCACAGGCTCACAGGATGTCAGGGCTTGGAAGGGACCCAAAGAGATCACAGCAACACAGGATGTCAGGGGTTGGAAGGGACCCAGAGAGATCACAGCATCACAGGATGTCAGGAGTTGGCAGGGACCCAAAGTGATCACAGGTTGTCAGGGGTTGGAAGGGACCCAGAGAGATCACAGCAACACAGGATGTCAGGGGTTGGAAGGGATCCAAAGAGATCACAGGTTGTCAGGGGTTGGAAGGGACCCAAAGAGATCACAGCAACACAGGATGTCAGGGGTTGGAAGGGACCCAAAGAGATCACAGCAACACAGGATGTCAGGGGTTGGAAGGGACCCAAAGAGATCACAGCAACACAGGATGTCAGGGGTTGGAAGGGACCCAAAGAGATCACAGCATCACAGGATGTCAGGGGTTGGAAGGGACCCAGAGAGATCACAGCATCACAGGATGTCAGGAGTTGGAAGGGACCCAAAGAGATCATGGAGTCCACCCCCCCTGCCAGAGCAGAACCATATAATCTAGCTCAGGGCACACAGGAACACATCCAGACAGGCCTGGAAAGGCTCCAGAGAAGGAGACTCCACAGCCTCTCTGGGCAGCCTGTGCCAGTGCTCTGGGACCCTTCCAGTCAAGAAGTTCCCCTTTGTGTTGAGGTAGAGCCTCCTGTGCTGCAGTTTCCATCCATTGCTGCTTGTCCGATCCCAGGGAGCAGTGAGCAGAGCCTGTCCTGTCAAACTGAGTTGTTTTCAAGAACTGACACTGCAGAAGTCATTCAAACAAATAGACTAAATAGTAAATAAACTAAGAAGTAGCTTTCTCACAATGGGAATTTGACTTCTGCTGATTTTAGGATTAGTCATCAATGACTGCAATGAGTTTCATGATTCTTAAGGCATATAAAAAAATCTGGAGGGCAAAGAAATTACAGTGAAAAGCATTTAGAGTTATTTAGACTAGGGACAAAAAGGGATTATGCCCTACAACTGCATCCTATAATTCTGTCCTGCAAAAGCCATCTGCATACAGTGTGGAAAAACCTCTAGATAATATTATTTTTTCCTGAACTTGAGGCATTTGTTCAGATGGCAAGAAAAAAATATTGCAATGCATAAGCAAAGTGTTTTGAATCCCTTGCAAAGGTTTTGTGGTCTTTTGTCAGCTTTGTACATTTCCCCAGGTTAGAGTCTATTTTCTGGGGCAATGCTGAAGCTTTAATGTGGCTAAAAATTGTTACAGCTGCCTAGGAAAACACCAAACAGGATCATAGAATCAGTCAGGGTTGAAAGGGAGCACAGGGATCATCTAGTTCCAACCCCTCTGCCATGGGGTGGGATGTAAGGGCTGCCCAGGGAGGTGTGGAGTCATCATCCCTGGAGGTGTTGAAGCAAAGCCTGGCTGAGGCACTTAGTGCCATGGTCTAGATGGCCAGGGCTGGGTGCTAGGTTGGGCTGGATGAGCTTGGAGGTCTCTTCCAACCTGGTTGAATCTATGATTCTGTGAAATTGATGGATGCAACAGGATTGTAGATTTAGACTGGAGATTAGGAAGTTCTTTACAGTGAGGGTGAGGAGACACTGGCACAGGTTGCCCAGGGAGGTCATGAATGCCTCCTCCCTGGAGGTGTTCAAGGATAGGTTGGGTGAGGCCTTGAGCAACCTGAGCTAGCAAAATGTGTCCCTGCCCATGGCATGCAGGTTGCAACTGGATGTTTGCCAAGGTCCCTTCCAACCCAAAGCATACTCTGAAAATGTGAATTCATAAGTGAAGGAACCTGTTGCTTATTTATGGCCTCAAGCTGAGGCTGGGGAGGTTTAGACTGGACATTAGGAAAGAGTTGTTCATGGAAAGAGTGGTCAGGGCCTGGAATGAGCTGCCCAGGGAGATGGTGGAGTCACCCAGCCTGGCTGTGTTTAAGGGTGGTTTGGATGTGATGCTTAGGGCTCTGGTTTATGGAGCAGGGTTCTTTCCAGGTTGGACTTGGTGATCCCCAGGGGCTTTTCCAATCTAGATGTTCCTGTGCTTCTGAGATACACTTAGCAATACCAAGATCATTAAAGTTTGGTAGTAATGAATTCTAATCACAGGATGTTAGGGGTTGGAGAAGACCTCCAGAGATCAATGTACCTGAAACTTTACCTGGTGAAATCTCCTTTTCAAACCTCAGTCTTCCAATGACTCCCTTGTAAACCCTGTGGAGTCTCCTCTTGCTGCAGAGTCAGGGTCTTGCTGTCTGAGCAGTTCCCTTTTAGTTTGTTGTGAGTCTGGTAAGTCAGTAGGACAACTTCCAATGAATGTCACTGAGTAGTACTTGAAGAAGCCAGGATGATGCTGTTCACCAGTGGGTAAGTGAGTTGGGTTTAATGGGAACATGCATCAGGAGCCTCTTTTTGGGTGTGGGGGGGTTTTTTGTTATAATATGGAGCATTCTGTGGGCAGTGGCACAGAGGATGAATCTATTATAAAGATTATACCCTAGGGAGCAAGGATAGCACTTAAAAAAATATGTATTTTTGTTTTTCTCTTCTCTTTCATGCTTCTTCCTTAGTTTTTCTTTCTCTCATGGAGCACAGACCTTGGGCATGTTGTCTTTATTTGCGTGCATTGATATTTTGTTCCTAAGATACAGAGATATATACCTGTACTATTATACCCTTATTTATTATAGTTATTGTACATCTGTGGTATTAAATACTTTAATTAAAGGTATTTAACATGACACAGGGGTGTCTGGAAAGACCTTAAGCTGTCACAAATGGTTCTTTGCTTTTTTTTTGTCTTAATACAGTAAATGTAAGATATTCATTCAGTGCTGTTTGAAAAAATTCAGCTGTAATTAAACCACAAAAATACTTTAGAATCCTATTTGTAATTTGATTAGTTGCAACAGTTGTTGCTGGGGTTACTTGACAGAAGCAAGTTAGTAGGCATCTCTTCTGCTGTGTGAGAAGCAATGCTCTGTTGAGATATCTCTCTAGACAGGGTAAAGAAGGGAGCTAGAATCATAGAATCAGCCAGGCTGGAAGAGAGCTCCAAGCTCAGCCAGCCCAACCTAGCACCCAGCCCTGGCCGAGCAACCAGACCATGGCACTAAGTGCCCCAGCCAGGCTTGGCTTCAACACCTCCAGGCACAGCCACTCCACCACCTCCCTGGGCAGCCCATTCCAATGCCAATCACTCTCTCTGACAACAACTTCCTCCTAACATCCAGTCTAGACCTGGCACAACTTGAGACTGTGTCCCCTTGTTCCGTCATTGGGTGCCTGGCAGCAGAGCCCAACCCCACCTGGCTACAGCCTCCCTTCAGGTAGTTGCAGGCATCAATGAGGTCTGCCCTGAGCCTCCTCTGCTGCAGGCTGCACCCCCCCAGCTCCCTCAGCCTCTCCTCACAGGGCTGTGCTCCAGGCCCCTCCCCAGCCTTGCTGCCCTTCTCCAAACACCTTCCAGCATCTCAACATCTCTCTTGAATTGAGGAGCCCAGAACTGAATCATAGAATCACAGAATCAATGGTTGGAAGGGACCACAAGGACCATCCAGTTCCAACCCCCCCTGTTTTATCTTCCTGACCTTTTTTTCATGTTACCTTTTGGAAGTCACATTTACAAAGCCTGCAAATGCAGAGCAGCAATTGGCATCTCCATTAACTCTCCAGGTATTTGCAGTGTTCTCATATTGCCAAGCTCAGAAAAACTGATAGGGTTGTAGGGAAAGCTAAGATACATAAAGCAGAGAGAGTTAAGGAACAATAAATCAGGTACTGCAAGCATTTAAGCACTGTGCTCTTAAATTTGGTGGTAACATGATAGGTAGATAAGACACTTGTGGATGTACATATTTACCAAGTCAGGACCTGGCTGGAGGTAGAAGGTGGACTGGAACATCACTTCTGAGTTTGTTAAATGCAAAGTGGGGTTCATAGGTACCTCTCAGGCAGGTTCTGCTAAGGAATTGCTGCTGCTGTGCCAACAGCAATAGCTTTAAGGGTATCAGTTTGTATTGTCTGCCTAGCTGAACATACATGTTGCTGTTAACAAGTTAGACACTTGCTTATTGCTTATAGTAAGTGTACAGTTGTTTTTCTGAGCTGGAAATTAACAGCTCAACTCCTCCTCTCTGACTGTAGGGATTGGCATTTTTGTGGTTTAATCTCTCCTAGCTGCTTGAGTTTTATTCTTTTGGATGAATATCAACATTCCTCGGGCTCCAGCAGCATTTCTGATGAGGTTTAAGGTTCTGCCCATCCCTGTGACATGGATTTATTCATATATTTCACCCTGACACTCCTTCATTTCAATATTTGTTTTGCAGATCAAGGCTTATATTCATATAACTCAGGTAAATCAGCAGCGTGCCAGCAATGCTTTCTTGCTTCCCTTTCCATGCAAAACTCAAGGTGTGCTTCTGCTGCCTCTTGTGCAGGTGCTAAGCTGCTTAAATGTTCCTTGGCTTCTCTTGTCTGCTTTTCAGTCCCAGGCCCTTTGTTTGCTTTCTTTCCCTGTTTCCTAACATCCCAGTGTTGATACTGGAGCAGTGGAGTGCAACATTACATTTGCTTTGCCTGCCTTTATTTTACATAGAGCTTTGGTAGGTAAACTGTAGTGAGCTCTGATATCTGTGCTAGGAAAATGCTCTTTTTGCTTAAGCTCTGTGAAATGGAACTCTTCTCTTACTACTGTTTGAGGACAAGTGTAAGTATTTTAGGATACAGACATGGGGTAAATGAAGTACTGACCAAATCAGCATTTATACTGACCCAGGCTTTGCTTTTACCACTTCATAGCGTCCCAAACCCTCACTTACAACTCCACTTGAGAAGTTTGCCTTTGGTAACTATCATCAGATCCAAAAAGGGCTTTTTTTTTGTTACAAGCTAACACTTTGTGGTGCATTTCATGTGGGAGTTTTTGCAGGTTCTGAGGTTTTAGTTGTGGGAATGTTTATGGAATGTGATTACCTTTCAGTTAAGTGTGAAAAATGGAACACATCTCATTAAGAAAGCAGATCCAATACTATGGGGAAACAAAACCACTACAGGATGTTCCTTTAAAGTAGCACTAACAAAACCTGGTTTCCATTGCTCCTGCACCTGGTTTCCATTGCTTCTCCACCTGGTTTCCATTGCTTCTCCACCTGGTTTCCATTGCTTCTCCACCTGGTTCTCACTGCTCCTGTATCTGGTTTCCATTGCTCCTGCACTTGGTTTCCCTTGCTCCTGCACCTGGTTTCCCTTGCTCCTGCACTTGGTTTCCCTTGCTTCTGCACCTGGTTTCCATTGCTTCTGCACCTGGTTTCCATTGCTTCTGCACCTGGTTCTCACTGCTCCTGTATCTGGTTTCCCTTGCTCCTGCACCTGGTTTCCCTTGCTTCTCCACCTGGTTTCCCTTGCTTCTCCACCTGGTTTCCATTGCTTCTCCACCTGGTTTCCATTGCTTCTCCACCTGGTTTCCCTTGCTCCTGCACCTGGTTTCCCTTGCTCCTGCACCTGGTTTCCCTTGCTCCTGCACCTGGTTTCCATTGCTCCTGCACCTGGTTTCCCTTGCTCCTGCACCTGGTTTCCCTTGCTCCTGCACCTGGTTTCCATTGCTTCTCCACCTGGTTTCCATTGCTCCTGCACCTGGTTTCCATTGCTTCTGCACCTGGTTTCCCTTGTTCCTGCACCTGGTTTCCATTGCTCCTGCACCTGGTTTCCATTGCTCCTGCACCTGGTTTCCCTTGCTCCTGCACCTGGTTTCCCTTGCTTCTGCACCTGGTTTCCATTGCTTCTCCACCTGGTTTCCATTGCTCCTGCACCTGGTTTCCATTGCTTCTGCACCTGGTTTCCCTTGTTCCTGCACCTGGTTTCCATTGCTCCTGCACCTGGTTTCCATTGCTCCTGCACCTGGTTTCCCTTGCTTCTCCACCTGGTTTCCCTTGCTCCTGCACCTGGTTTCCATTGCTCCTGCACCTGGTTTCCATTGCTCCTGCACCTGGTTTCCATTGCTCCTCCACCTGGTTCTCACTGCTCCTGCACCTGGTTTCCATTGCTCCTGCACCTGGTTTCCATTGCTCCTGCACCTGGTTTCCGTGGCACCTGTTTTTCCATGTTTCTTCTGTTCACATTTTCCCTCATGTTATAAGACAGCTTCACATGGGAAGAGACCACATTTGCTGTTTCAGTTATGAACCTGGAGCACTGCCTCATGAGGAGAGGCTGAGGGACCTGGGGCTGTGTAGTCTGGAGAAGAAAAGACTGAGAGGGGATTTAATCAATGTTTATAACTCTCTGAGGGCTGGGGCTCAGGAGAGTGGGACAGGCTCTGATCACTGCTCCCTGGGATAGGACAAGCAGCAGTGGATGGAAGCTGCAGCACAGCAGGTTCCAGCTCAACAGAAAGGGGAACTTCTTGACTGTAAGGGTCCCAGAGCCCTGGCACAGGCTGCCCAGAGAGGCTGTGGAGTCTCCTTCTCTGGAGCCTTTCCAGGTCTGTCTGGATGTGTTGCTGTGTGCCCTGAGCTAGATTATATGGTCCTGCTCTGGCAGAGGGGTTGGTCTGAACGATTTCTTTGGGTCCCTTCCAACCCCTGACATCCTGTGATGCTGTGATCTCTTTGGGTCCCTGCCAACTCCTGACAACCTGTGATGCTGTGATCTCTTTGGGTCCCTTCCAAGCCCTGACAACCTGTGATGCTGTGATCTCTTTGGGTTCTTTCCAGGCCCTGCCAGCCTGTGATGCTGTGACCTCTTTGGGTCCCTTCCAACCTTTGGCATCCTCTGACCCTGTGCACATGTGGATTAGGTGCAAATTTTATCTTTGTAATGTTCCTTCCTCATTAAGGGATTCTGATTTGTACCTTTCTCTTCCATCCAACAACCAGTTTTGAAGATCTATAGGAGCTTTAAGAATGCAGATTAAATTGGTTAACCCCCCCCCCCACACTGCTCTAATGTGCAGGAGGCTAAAGTGACAGACTGACATGGAGACAGCAGGACTGCATGAGGAATTAGCTGCCAGCGAGCACCCTCAGGCAGAGACTGGCTGAATACAGGAGAACAGATTCTTAAGACAGTGGTTGTGAGACTGATTTTAGGGTTGCTTCTATGTCAGCTCTGAACACAGAGCAGTTACAGGCAATGCTAAGTTACTTTAAGTGGTTGTGAAGGAGCTCAAAAGCATGCTTCAATACATTTTGTTGCCCCAAGGAGCTTGTAAAAGCTTTCTGCATTGTTAAGGGGCAGGATCCTCAGCTTGGGAGCTGTCTGCTTTCTTCCTCCTTTTTGTTCATTTCTCTCCTCCCCCTACCCCAGAAAAACAGAATTCCTGAGCCATAGCTCTGGCACTTCCTTCTCTATCTCAGCTGACTTGCCTTAATTTTATGCCTTGCACTTGCTTTTCAAAGAAATACCCTATTTTATGCTGCATTTGTCAAACACTTTAAGATATCCTTGAGGATTGTGAAAACAGAGCTTTATTGGCAGTATCCATTGGGAATAATTTGCAGAGAGGCTACGTGGTCATGGAATCATTGAATGGTTTTGGTTGGAAGGGTCCACAAAGCTCAGCCAGTTCCAACCCCCATGCCATAGGCAGGGACATCTCCTACTAGAACAGGTCACTCATGGCCTCATCCAACCTGGCCCTGAACATCTCCAGGAAGGTTGTGGAGCACAGAATCACACAATGGGATCAAAGATCACATTGGATGATTCTGTGCTCCACAACCTCCTTGGGCAACCTGTGCCAGGGTCTCACCACCCTCACTGCAAAGAACTTCTTCCTAACATCCAGTTTCAATCTCCCCTCTGCCAGTTTCAATCCATCCTTTCTCATCCTGTCATTCCCAGACCTTGTCAATAGTCCCTCCCCAGCCTTCCTGTATCCCCCTTCAGACCCTGCAAGGCCACTCCAAGGTCTCCTCCAAGCCTTCTCCTCTCCAGGCTGCACAGCCCCAACTCTCTCAGCCTGTCCTCACAGCAGAGCTGCTGCAGCCCTCTCAGCATCTTGGTGGCCTCCTCTGGACTGGCTCCAACACTTCCATGTCCTGCTTGTGCTGGGGGCTGCAGAACTGCCCCCAGGACTGCAGGTGGGGTGTGAGGAGAGCAGAGCCAAGGGGCAGAATCCCCTCCCTTGCCCTGTGCCCACACTGCTCTTGCTGCAGCCCAGCACAGGGTTGTGTCTGGGCTGCACTCACCCTGCAGGCTCAGTGTCACATTTCCCACAGCAATTCTGAGTTATTCTTCTCCTGTTTTATGGTCAGGAGTTCAAATTAATTAGAAGTGCTATTCTGAGGAGAGGAAGCTAAAATGGGACCCAAGCCTCAATGTTCAACTTTACATTGTCAATTGCCATTTAAAATGAATATGTAGTGGATGAAGTTACACTTGCAATAATAACAAGAACTATTAATCTCAGGTGCCAGCAGTTATGCTGGTCCTTCAAATACTCAGTTCAATAAAGGACTTTGACCTTTGTGCAAGTCAGAGTTGGTTCCATTTCCAAAGTTAATGAAAGACCTTTTAAAGAAATATCCTCTGATTCCTTTGCAGCAGCTACAGATTCATAATTCATACTCCTAATTGACATCCTTCCCTTTCTCCAGCCTTCCTGAAAACATTGATTTCCAGTGATGAGACCAAGTAATTGATTCTGGTTTAAATCTCTTCTGACACCTTCAGCAGCATTTCCATCTACACTTAAAAGCCAGTGGGTTAAGATGTTGTTATTTTTGGGTCAGGTTAACTCTGTTGGAGCTGCCTTCACAGTAACTTCACAGTCACAGAAGGTCGAGGGCTGGAAAGGACCTCCAAAGCTTATCCAGTCCAAGCCCCCTGCAGAGCAGGTTTACCTATGCCAGATCACACAGGAACACATCCAGGCGGGTTTTGAATCCAGAGAGGGAGACTCTAGAATGGCCCCTGGCAGCCTGCTCCAGGGCTCTGTCATCCTCACAGGGAAAAAATTCATCCTCGTGTGTAACAGAAACTTCCTCTGCCTCAGCTTCCACTCAGTGTCTCTTGTCCTGTCAACCTATGGTTATGGTAGCCTCTTCTTGAGGAGATAGAGTCACTGAATCAGTCAGGGTTGGAAGGGACCACAAGGATCACACAGTTCCAACCCCCTGCCATGCCCAGGGACACCCTACCCTAGAGCAGGCTGCACACAGCCTCAGCCAGCCTGGCCTCAAACACCTCCAGCCATGGGGCCTCAACCACCTCCCTGGGCAACCCATTCCAGCCTCTCACCACTCTCCTGCTCAACAACTTCCTCCTCACCTCCAGCCTCACTTTCCCCATCTCCAGCTTTGCTCCATTCCCCCCAGTCCTGTCACACCTGACAGCCTAAAAAGTCCCTCCCCAGCTCTTTTGTAGCCCCCTTCAGATCCTGGAAGGCCATAAGAAGGTCACCTGGGAGCCTCCTCTGCTCCAGCCTGCACAGCCCCAACTCTTTCAGTCTGTGCTCACAGCAGAGCTGCTGCAGCCTCTGAGCATCCTCCTGGCCCTGCTCTGGACACACTTCATCATTTCCACATTCTTCTTGTAATGGGGACTCCAGAGCTGGATGCAGGACTCCAGGTGGGGTCTCAGCAGAGCACAGCAGAGAGGGAGAATCACCTCCCTGGCCCTGCTGGCCACACTTCTGCTGCTGCAGCCCAGGCTCTGCTTGGCTTTCTGGGCTGCAAGTGCACACTGCTGGCTCCTGCTGAGCTTCTCCTCCACCAGCACCCCCAAGTCCCTCTCCTCAGTGAGAACAGAATGCATCATCTGACCTGAACAAGCTTCATGTCTCCTCTTACAGACATTTGAGGGATGTCAGCTGCTTCTTTGCAGTAGTGAAAGCAATTGGAGACAGCCCTGAAATGTGATTCTTGCCTTGACTCTACTCTCTCACTGCTCCCATCTTAGCACGGGTGTCAGTCCAGGCCCATTTGCTTTCTCCATGCCCCATCCCTTCCCTGCAGCTTGGATAGGAATGGAGACAGAGGGGTGTGTATACACACACACATATGTATAATCACAGAATTAACCAGGGTGGAAAAGACCTCCAAGATCATTGAGTCCCACCTAACACCTTCTCTCACCTAACACTTTTCTCCTCTTAAACATTGTTTGGTTTGTAAGCACAGTGTAATAGGTCATTTGGTATTTCTTCTAGTAAAGCCAGAAGCAGTACAAGTTGTTACCACAAAAATCCCCTACTCCCTGGCTGTCCTGTACTTCACAGAATCACAGGACCAACCAGGTTGGAAAAGACCTTTAAGATCGTGAAGTCAGCCTGTCACTTAACCCTTCTCTTTACTTAACCCATAGCACTGAGTGCCTCATCCAGCCTCCTCTTAAACATCTCCAGGGCTGGTGACTCCACCACCTCCCTGGGCAGCCCATTCCAATGTCAATCTCTCTTTCTGCCAAGAACTTCTTCCTAACATCCAGCCTGATCCTGCCCTGGCACAGCCTAAGACTGTGTCCTCTTTGTCCCTGGGTGCCTGGCAAAAGAGCCCAACCTCACCTGGCTGCAACCTCCCTTCAGGTAGTTGTGGACAGCAATGAGCTCTGCCCTGAGCCTCCTCTCCTCCAGGCTAAACACCTCCAGCTCCCTCAGAGAGAGTGATTGGCATTGGAATGGGCTGCCCAGGGAGGTGGTGGAGTCACCATCCCTGAAGGTGTTGAAGCAAAGCCTGGATGAGGCACTTAGTGCCATGCTCTGGTTGGTTAGACAGGGCTGGGTGCTAGGTTTGCCTGGATGATCTTGGAGGTCTCTTCCACCCTGGTTGATTCTATTCTATTCAGTTGCCACCAGAAAGAAGAGTCTCTAGATCCTAGAAGGTGCTTTGGAGTTGGGGTGTTAGGAGGTTCTGGAAAGTATGGAGAGAGACCTGAGGTCTATGGAAGGTACCTGAGGTCTATGGAAGCTATTTAGTCTATTTTTGTACCTGAGGTCTATTTTTGTACCTGAGGTCTATGGAAGCTTTTTAGTCTCTCTTTTCCACCTGATGCATCCTTTGACTTGTACCACCATCTGATTTTGGCTATGCAGCTGGGAAACCTAGAGCCCACTGTGACAGCAGCTGGCTCTTCTTGTCCTCAAAGACACAAAGCTTCTCCCCAGCATGCAGAGGATAAGACCCCAAAAATCTGTTAAGGCAAATGTACTAAGCTGTAAATATAAACATAAATAAAAGGCAACCTCAGCTGTAATTAGATTTATTCCTAAGGGTGACTTAGATAAGTTGATGACATTCATTCAAATCATAGTTGATTCAGTCCTCCTCTCTTCCATGGTCTAATCCTTTCCAAGCATCAGCAAACTCCTCAGCTGTCCTCCTCTCCCAGTGCCACAGTCCTCTCCGACAGGACCTGAGTGATGCTTTTGGCTTCAATCCCACTTTACCTCTTCTCAAAATAGCACTTCTTATTAATTTGGATCCCTGACCATAAAACAGGAAAAGAACAATTCATAGCTTGTGCATCTCTGCACAGCAGCTACAGCCTTGCTGCCAGATCAGGGTGACCAGAGGCCAGATTCTCACTGCTCTGTGCTCCTTCTGGAGACTTCTGCCTTTTAGATCCCTCTTAAATCCCATCCAAACTGGGGCTCCCTTGCTTAGTGTTTGCTTACAGATATGAATGAATTAGGAGCTAAGGAGAATGGAGACATAATTCTTGATCACTGGCATTTGCATCACCACAGCAGCAGAAGGATCTGCTGAAAATGGCAGGTGAAGCTGAAGGTCTTTCTTTGGGAAGCAAGAGGGATTTTTGGGGGGCCTCTCTGATACTACAGTTAAGAAAACAATCAAGCTGAATGTTGAATCATAGAATCAGTTAGGGTTGGAAGGGACCACGAGGATCATCTAGTTCCAACCCCCCTGCCATGGGCAGGGACACCTTACCCTAGATCAGGCTGGCCACAGCCTCAGCCAGCCTGGCCTTAAACACCAGTTCTAGAGCCCTCATTACCAGAAGGATGTGGAGATGCTGGAGAGTGTCCAGAGCAGGGCCAGGAGGATGCTCAGAGGGCTGCAGCAGCTCTGCTGTGAGCACAGACTGAAAGAGTTGGGGCTGTGCAGGCTGGAGCAGAGGAGGCTCCCAGGTGACCTTCTTGTGGCCTTCCAGGATCTGAAGGGGGCTACAAAAAAGCTGGGGAGGGACTTTTGAGGCTGTGAGGGAGTGCCAGGACTGGGGGGAATGGAGCAAAGCTGGAGGTGGGGAGAGTCAGAGTGGAGGTGAGGAGGAAGTTGTTGAGCAGGAGAGTGGTGAGAGGCTGGAATGGGTTGCTCAGGGAGGTGGTTGAGGCCCCATGGCTGGAGGTGTTTGAGGCCAGGCTGGCTGAGGCTGTGTGCAGCCTGCTCTAGGGTAGGGTGTCCCTGGGCATGGCAGGGGGGTTGGAACTGTCTGATCCTTGTGCTCCCTTCCAACCCTGACTGATTCTATGATTCTACAATTCTATGACCTCCAGGCATGGGGCCTCAACTGCCTCCCTGTGCAACCCTCTGCAGGCTCTCACCACTCTGATGGTGAAGAATTTCCTCCTCACAGCCAGAGTCTGACTGTCAGACTTTGGGTTAGAAGTGCTGATTCTCAAGAAATCCATTAAGAAGATGAAAATTCTTCTTTTGGGTTTTCTTGAGCCTTCAATGTGGTCACTTGCTGCAGGCACTTTGTCCCTGCCCACTATTGCATGGCCACTGCAAAACTTTGATAATAAGTTGAACTAATAATTCTGCCACATAAGAATTGGCAGGGCATAGGATACCAAAGAAGGCTTTCACTGTACTGATTTTCATTTCCCATTCCCAAGGAAGCCCCCAGCTTTTTTAGTGCAATTAAAGAGCAATGAATAACACTGCTCTGCTGGAGCTGCATAATGCAATGGCAGGTCCTGGCTTAAAGGAATTAATGCAGAGCACACTTAGGCCATTTGCTAGTTGAATAATTTGAAACACAGCAATTTGAATCCCAAAAGGATTAACCTGCAGAACTACCTGAAGGGAGGCTGTAGCCAGGTGGGGTTGGGCTCTGCTGCCAGGCACCCAGCAACAGAACAAGGGGACACAGCCTCAAGTTGTGCCAGGGCAGGTCTAGGCTGGATGTTAGGAGGAAGTTGTTGTCAGAGAGAGTGATTGGCATTGGAATGGGCTGCCCAGGGAGGTGGTGGAGTGGCCGTGGCTGGAGGTGTTGAAGCCAAGCCTGGCTGAGGCACTTAGTGCCATGGTCTGGTTGGTTGGGCAGGGCTGGGTGCTAGGTTGGGCTGGCTGAGCTTGGAGCTCTCTTCCAACCTGCTTGATTCTATGATTTTATAAACTCATACATCCTCACCTTGATTGCTGCAGTCACTTCTGGCTTCTTTTGAAAGGCAGAGGAGGTACAGAACATAAAAAACACACAGCAGGAACAACCAGAAACACAGAACAGTTTGCATGTGGCAATGAGCTCCACCCTTATCCTCCAGCTGAAAACAAGAGATGACTCTGGAAGAGCACAGAATGCTGATTCCTATGTCTCAGAGCAGAAAAGCTTGGAGGGCATTGTCTGAAGCAGTGCAAGAGAAGCAAACTGAAGTTTGTTTCACCCAGTGCAAACTGGAACTGCAGAACTTGATGGCATAGCACATTACAGGGGTTGGAGAATAACTGTGACCTGCAAAGAAATGCTCTGAGTTTGTTAAAAATGGTGTAAGGACTCCTGACATACAGGATGGCTTAGGAGAGTCTCATTTGGCAGGATCCCTGCCTGCTGACAGCTGGAAGGGTGCAGCACAGAGCTCATGGCCTTGCAAGCACAGGAAGGACCTTCTGCTATCCTCTGATGGGTGGACAGATGTTAGTCAGTCTGACAAGCAGCAGCAGCAGGTCTTATGATAAAATCATTTCTGAAAGTCTTTAAATTGAAAACTTTTATGTTTGTCAGAAGTCCTCCTGCTGCTGCTGCTTCCAGCTTTCTGCTGGGGAAGGAGGGCAGGGATCTTTTTGCACCTATCACCCTGACAGAGCATTAATCCTGCTCTGCCCTAGTTGCCTTTCACTTTACTTCAGGTTTGAATTGGCATTTTTAGATCTGTATTTTTCAGAATAAATTGTCCTATGGTAGGAGTACAAAAAACCTCAATCCTGCACAATTGAAGGTTCAGTAGTAATTAGCTGAAAGCTTCTAACTTCTGGTTACCTGTTTTCTGACAACCAAAGAATGAGAGCAGCCAGGCATAGCATAGAATCAACCAGGTTGGTGGAGATCTCTAAGCTCAGCCAGCCCAACCTAGCACCCAGCCCTGGCCACCCAACCAGACCATGGCACTAAGTGCCCCAGCCAGGCTTGGCTTTAACACCTCCAGGCACGGTGACTCCACCACCTCCCTGGGCAGCCCATTCCAATGCCAATCACTCTCTCTGCCAACAACTTCCTCCTAACATCCAGCCTAGACCTCCCCTGGCACAGCTTGAGGCTGTGTCCCCTTCTTCTGTTGCTGGGTGCCTGGCAGCAGAGCCCAACCCCACCTGGCTACAGCCTCCCTGCAGGCAGCTGCAGACAGCAATGAGCTCTGCCCTGAGCCTCCTCTGCTGCAGGCTGCACCCCCCCAGCTCCCTCAGCCTCTCCTCACAGGGCTGTGCTCCAGGCCCCTCCCCAGCCTTGCTGCCCTGCTCTGGACACCTTCCAGCACCTCAACATCTCTCTTGAATTGAGGGACCCAGGACTGGACACAGCACTCCAGGTGTAGCCTGAGCAGTATGCAAACATTTAATGGCAGCAGTGCTGTGGAGCATTTCACTGTGTACTATATTAAACCCTGAGCTGCAAGTGCTTGCTGTGGTGATACATTTAACACATGTAATACGAATCATGTCCCTTAACTGCTCATGTTAGAGCTTCATTGGCTAGGATGAAATGCTCATTTTTAGTTATGTATTACTGACTATGATTTTTTGTCTTAACTACTTTTTCTTTCTGGCAGGGTCCAAAAGAATCAGCGACAGTGAAGTCTCTGATTATGACTGTGATGATGGAATTGGTGTTGTTTCAGGTACTACTCTCTAAAATTTACTCTTCTATGTTCTAAGTCCTTAGAATGAGTTCTCTAATGTTCCTCTGGATGAAAAGTAAGTGAAACCTCTTTTGTATTTTTCCAACAGACACAAAATGATTATTGTTGGTAGTCCATATTTAACCACAAGAATTACCAACAGAGAGAGGTGTTGTGGAGGCAGGGAATTAACATGGCCCAGTCAGGAAGAGTAAAAGATAGAATGATTTTATTTTCCTGGCACCCTGCCCCCTAAACTATATACAAAATTAGTTCAAACTATTAGCAGATCCAGTTTGGTTTGGAATATCTTCTGGAAAAGGGTATTATAGATAAATTTAGCTATTTAGGATGTCAGGAAGTGGAAAAGGCTAAGCTATAAAACACAGCTTTACCCCACGATCAGTCAGACTTTACCCCACGATCAGTCAGGCTGAGCAGAAGAGTAAGGGCAAAAGCTTACTCATAGAGGCTCTGGGCCATGCTCCCTTGCTGGATTCCTCTGCAGGAGCAGCCTTCTGATGTTGCAGGCAATATTCCATGCTGCAGAAGTCCTTAGGCAAGCCACAGAGCCATCAAACTTGGGAATGTCTCCAGCACTTAGAATCATAGAATTTAAGTTTTAATTTAGTGGTCATTGGACCCAAGGCAGCCTCCAACCACCACATCCCACACCAGCCCCTCTCTATTTGTGAGCAGCAGGTCAAGCAGAGCTGCCCCCTGGTAGGCTCATGTAACAGCTGGGATAAGAAGTTGTCTTCCACACACTCTAGAAACCTTCTAGACTGCCTCTTCTCTGCAGTGTTTAAGTCCCAGCAGATATCTGGTAGGTTAAAGTCGCCCACCAGAACAAGGGCAGGTGATCTTGAGGCAGCTTCCAGTTGTTTAAAGAGTAATAAATCAACCTCTTCTTCCTGGTTGGGTGGTCTGTAACAGACTCCAACCAGGCTATCAGCCTTGTTGGCCTTCCCCTTAATTCTCACCCATAATGACTCAACTTGATCATCCTTGATTTCTGCCCCCATGACATCCAGAGCATCCTTAATATACAGAGCCACTCCCCCACCTCTTCTCCTTTGCCTGTCTCTCCTGAAGAGTCTTCAGAGGAGAGCCAAAACTGCTAGGGTCTCCAGTCAGGGAGGCAGCCAGGAAATTGGCTACTGATAGGGTCTGAGGGAGGGCAGTCCAGATGCCACCAGCTCGCTCTCAAAGGACCCCAGGGCTTGCCAAGCCTGCTGGTTTGCACAGAAGAGTGTAAAAGTGGGGAGAACCATCCAAAAGCTGACCATACCAAGCTGTGTGGTGCAGCAGACAGGCTGGAGGGCAGGGATCCAGCCAGAGGGACCTGGACAGGCTGCAGAGGTGGGCACAAGCCAACCTCAGGAGGTTCAACAAGACCAAGTGCAAGGTCCTGCAGCTGGGTTGGGGCAATGCCAAGCACAAATCCAGGCTGGGCAGTGAGTGGCTGGAGAGCATCCCTGAGGAGAGGCACTTAGGGGTGCTGCTGGAGGAGAAGCTCAGCAGGAGCCAGCAGTGTGCACTTGCAGCCCAGAAAGTCAAGCAGAGCCTGGGCTGCAGCAGCAGAAGTGTAGCCAGCAGGGCCAGGGAGGGGATTCTCCCCCTCTGCTGTGCTCTGCTGAGACCCCACCTGGAATACTGCGTCCTGCTCTGGAGCTCCAGGGACAAGAGGGATGTGGAGATGCTGGAGAGTGTCCAGAGCAGGGCCAGGAGGATGCTGAGAGGCTGCAGCAGCTCTGCTGTGAGCACAGACTGAAAGAGTTGGGGCTGTTGAGTCTGGAGCAGAGGAGGCTCCCAGGTGACCTTCTTGTGGCCTTCCAGGATCTGAAGGGGGTTACAAAAAAGCTGGGGAGGGACTTTTTAGGCTGTGAGGGAGTGGCAGGACTGGGGGGAATGGAGCAAAGCTGGAAATGGGTAGGTTCAGCCTGGAGGTGAGGAGGAAGTTGTGGAGCATGAGAGTGGTGAGAGGCTGGCAGGGGTTGCCCAGGGAGGTGAGATGGTTTGGGTGTCCCCTGCCCCCCCCCCCACTTTTAGAAATACCCAACTAGGCCCAGCTGGCTCTGGGAATATAAATGAAGCTATTTATTTACAGCTGGCACAATAGACAAGCAGATATTTACAGTGTATACAGTTAGAGACAGAAATAGACAAGGTAAAAGTAATACAGAAGCACAACTCCCCTCCCAGAAACCTGAGTCCCCAGGAGGGGCTCTCAACCACCCCTGCACCTTCCCCCTGCCCCTCTCAACCTTACCCCAGTCCTAAGGAAGAACAGAGGTTCAGCCAAGAGGTTAAGAAGCAAAGGTGAGTGGCAGGTGAGGTTAGGGAGCTGCAGCTCAGTCAGAGCCCAGCCAGAAAGTGAAGACAAAAGAATGGCGAGAGTGTTATCTGATGTTTGCCCTTCTTCTCCAGCAAGACTCTGAGGGCAGTAGACATCACCAGTGTCTTCCTTTCACAGCCTATGATCTAGTTCTTTTCACCAAAACATTCTAGCCTGCTTCAAACTAGCACAGGAGATGACTGAGGCCCCATGGCTGGAGGTGTGTGAGGCCAGGCTGGCTGAGGCTGTGTGCAGCCTGCTCTAGGGTAGGGTGTCCCTGGGCATGGCAGGGGGGTTGGACCTGGCTGCTCCTTGTGCTCCCTTCCAACCCTGACTGATTCTGTGATTTTGCCTGTGGGGAGTGGCAGTTCTCATAGCTCTTTTCTACAGTTATAGAATCATAGAATCAACCAGGTTGGAAGAGACCTCCAAGATCATCCAGTCCAACCTAGCACCCAGCCCTATCCAGTCAACCAGACCATGGCACTAAGTGCCTCATCCAGGCTTTTCTTGAACACCCCCAGCAATGGTGGCTCCAGCATCTCCCTGGGCAGCCCATTCCAATGTCAATCACTCTCTCTGAAGAGCATCCAGCCTACACTTCCCCTGATACAACTTGAGACTGAAGGTCAAGT
Source organism: Pogoniulus pusillus (assembly GCF_015220805.1). NCBI lineage: Eukaryota > Metazoa > Chordata > Aves > Piciformes > Lybiidae > Pogoniulus > Pogoniulus pusillus. The sequence goes on from NC_087277.1 coordinate 2,091,211, forward strand.
CCTTCAGAACCATAAAAAAGTGGAGACCAGGTGTGGCTTGATTCAGGGACAACACACAGCTCATTGCAGGAGTACAGCAGCCTACAGAGGACAACATCTAAGTCCTTTGCATGCATTTTTCTGTAGCAAAATGGCCCAGCAAAAGGCAGACTTCAAGGCCACATGGAAAGTTTCTCTCCAGCCAATCCAGCAGCAAGACATCTAAATTAAGAGAGCTTCATTAGTCCTTTTCAATTGTTGTTTTTTTCAGGGTTATTTTAGTGCCCTGGCTGTGGACCTCATACTTGGAGCTTTCTGATTCTCTGTAATTTTGTGCCTGAAAGCTGCAGGATGGGATAATGATTCATTAGTTTTAGTATTTACTGAGGATGTAACCCTGCACAGCACTATATTAGTACAGTGCAGCCATACTGTGAGGATGAATAAGTCTCTCTTAAAACAGAGCAAATTAAAAGCTCAGCTTAGAGGAATCTATATTTAGTGTGCCTTGTAGGAACCCTCATTTGATTTAGAATCATAGAATCAAGCAGGTTGGAAGAGAGCTCCAAGCTCAGCCAGCTCAACCTAGCACCCAGCTCTAATCAGTAAACCAGACCATGGCACTAAGTGCCTCAGCCAGGCTTGGCTTCAACACCTCCAGGGATGGTGACTCCACCACCTCCCTGGCAGCCCATTCCAGTGGCAAATCACTCTCTCTATTTCTATCCTAGTTTTCAGTTGAGCCCTCAGACAAAAAAATACAAAGTGAAGAAGGTGATAGAGTTGCAGATCACTTTGTCGTGTTCCTGCCTGTTAAGTGACTGCAGCTCACAGTTGTTTCCTGCTGATTGTCTCTACACTGATTATCAAGTTCTGAGGGCTCTGCATGTTGATTTAAGAGGCTTGCTATTGCTATGATGGATGTTATGGTAGTGACTTTATATTTATAGCTGCTAAGAGTTTCAAGTCTTTATCCTGTTTTTACTGCTGCTCTAAATAACTGCCTGCTTTGCTCAGTAGCAGCTCCTTGGTCAAGTTGCACTTATGACCTGGTTTGCTGTCTATAATTTCTTTCAGCAGGACAATATTTTTGCTTTCTTTCTCCAACCTTCTTTCAAGGACATGGAGTTTTATTTCTTTGTTGTTTTAACTGCAAGTAAAACCTTAGAATCATCATAGAACCAACCAGGTTGGAAGAGACCTCCTAGCTCATCCAGTCCAACCTAGCACCCAGCCCTGGTCAAGCAACCAGACCATGGCACTAAGTGCCCCAGCCAGGCTTGGCTTTAACACCTCCAGGCACGGTGACTCCACCACCTCCCTGGGCAGCCCATTCCAATGCCAATCACTCTCTCTGACAACAACTTCCTCCTAACATCCAGCCTAGACCTCCCCTGGCACAGCTCCAATGCCTATTTCAGTTGAGAATGTCATTATAACTTTTGGAAGTTGATGGCACAGGCTGAGGGAGCTGAGGTTGTTCAGCCTTGAGAAGAGGAGGCTCTGGGGAGTCCAAATAGCAGCCAGAGGGCAGAGCTGCAAGAAGAATGGAGAGAGACTGTTCACAGAGCCTTGCAGGGACAGGATGAGGGACAGTGGCTTCAAACCAGAGAAGAGCAGATTTAGATGGGATGTTAACAACAGGTTCTTCACTATGAAAGTGGTGGAACACTGAGACAGTGTTGCCCAGGGAGGTTGTTGGGGCCCCACATTTGGAGATATTCAAGGTGAGGCTGGACAGGGCTCTGGGCAACCTGATTTAGTGGAGACTGTCCCTGCTGAGTGCAAAGGAGGTGGTGGAGTGGCTGTCCCTGGAGGTGTTGAAGCCAAGCCTGGCTGGGGCACTCAGTGCCATGGTCTGGTTTATTGGCCAGGACTGGATGCTAGGTTGGACTGGATGAGCTTTGGAGGTGCCTTCCAACCCAGACCATTCTATGATTCTTTCAACCCTTGGGCAAGCAAAGCCAGTCTCATCCTAGAGACAGTGAAGTTCTCAGGAGTTCCAAAGTTACCACTTCATATCCCATGGCTGATCAATCATCAACAGCAGCTTTAAAGTCTATTTGGGGTTTAAAAGAGTTGTGGCATTGATTGCTGAGCATCTACAAGCTCAGAGAGCCACGGGTCATTAAGCTGTGGGAACTTCTTTGACATTGCTGTGTGTCTGGCATCTTTCTAACATTTTTCCCCCACAGAAAGCATTCTCTTGAAAGCCTCCACAAAATGTCCTTTGCAGCTATTGTAACCGGGAATGCTTTGGCTTACACCGTTTATGCCTTCTGCCATCCTAAGTCCAGATAAATGCAGGCTGCAAGCAGCTGCCTGCCTGGCTTTAGCTTATCTATTAGTAAACAAACCCTTTATTTCAGTTCAGTGAAGCCTGATGTCAGTGAGTCATTGCTACTTTGGTTTTTTTGCAGAAATACCTTTCTTGAAGCCAAACTCTGTATTTAGCCACAGGTTCCCATCCCAGATTTCAAACCTGAACTTTGAATTAGTTTTCAGTTGTGAATCATAGAATCAGTCAGGTTGGGAGGGACCACAAGGATCAGCCAGTTCCAACCCCCCTGCCATGGGCAAGGACACCCTACCCTAGAGCAGCATGGCCAAAGCCTCATCGAGCCTGGCCTGAAACACCTCCAGCCATGGGGCCTCAGCCACCTCCCTGGGCAACCCATTCCAGCCTCTCACCACTCTCCTGCTCAACAACTTCCTCCTCACCTCCAGCCTCACTCTCCCCACCTCCAGCTTTGCTCCATTCCCCCCAGTCCTGGCACTCCCTGAGAGCCTAAAAAGTCCCTCCCCAGCTTTTTTGTAGCCCCCTTCAGATGCTGGCAGGCCACAAGAAGGTCACCTGGGAGCCTCCTCTGCTCCAGCCTGCACAGCCCCAACTCTCAGTCTGTGCTCACAGCAGAGCTGCTGCAGCCCTCTCAGCATCCTCCTGGCCCTGCTCTGGACACTCTCCAGCATCTCCACATTCCTCTTGTCCCAGGGGCTCCAGAGCTGGATGCAGTACTCCAGGTGGGGTCTCAGCAGAGCAGAGGGGAAGAATCCCCTCCCTGGCCCTGCTGGCCACACTTCTGCTGCTGCAGCCCAGGCTCTGCTTGGCTTTCTGGGCTGCAAGTGCACACTGCTGGCCCCTGTTGAGCTTCTAATGCAGCACCCCCAAGTCCCTCTCCTCAGGGCTGCTCTCCAGGATGTTTCTGTTTGCAGTACATTGCACAGAATTATTAGAGTACCACTGCAATTAAAATGAAATCATTGTTACTCTATGGCAAACATTATTTATTGTTTTTTAGGATGAATGCATCATCTTGAACACAGTAAATGGTACACTTTCATATATTGATGATACAAAAGCACATGGTTGACTTTAATATATTGATTATACAAAAGAAATGGTTGGCTTTAATGTATTGATTATTATTAATCTCCAATTGGGTGCAATTTATTTCCATCCTTTAGAAGCATAGGACCATAATAACTATAGCTGTACTTAAATTAAGTATAACAGGCTCTTCTCTCTGTTGTTCAGTGACAGGACAAGGGGCAGTGGGTGAAAGCTGCCCTGGAGCAGGCTGCCCAGAGAGGTTGGGCAGTCTCCTTCTCTGGAGACTTTCAAAACCTGCCTGGATATGTTGCTGTGTGACCCACTCTAGGTGCTCCTGCTCTGGCAGGAGGGCTTGGGCTGGATGATCTTTTGAGGTCTCTTCAAACCCCTAACATTCTGTGATTCTGTGAACAGGAATCAACTGTTCAAAGGTCTTTTTTATTAAACAAACAAACCCAACCAAACCCAAAACAGAATAAC